>NC_045689.1:17256256-17609014 GCF_003331165.1 Xiphophorus hellerii | reverse complement strand
CAGGCATGTAAATTTAAACAAGAGCTCTCATGGGAGGAAGAAAACATACTTAAGTTGCGATTTTCACTTCTTCATGTACTCCAAGACATGAAGAGCAGCTGGCTTGACACACTCACTCATAGCCACACAGACCAAGACATTTACACAATCTTGCAAAAGCCGAGCTTGCATTATGCATCCCTGCATTTTCTGAATACTGAATGGATAGTCTTGAATTTGTCATACTGCTGTATGCATTACTTTAACATGCTGTCAAACTTGGACCTTCCTACATCTTATTCCAAGTTGTTGGGGTTGTTTTTTGGTTTATTTTCGATGGCGTGAAAAGACACCATCACAAATTTCTTTGTTGTTGTTGTTCATCTTTTTTTGTCAAGGCATTATTAATTACTTTCCAGGTCTATGATGACATATTCAGTGGCAGACTTGCACAGAAATTGTACTCAAGAAAAAGCAGCATTATCTCAATAAAGTTACAGTGTAATACAACTACTCCTATAAGTATATTTTTTCAAAACCTCACTCAAGCAATGTAATGTTGTACTTCTAATTCCTTAACCTTAGTATTCAATACACGTAAAAAGTGGAAAAAAGTGCTATAACAGCTGCACCTTTTCTCAGACAATGTAAACATTTTGATCTGCAGACTAAAGCAGATGGTGCACATTCTGATGTTTCACAAAGTTGGAAACACAGAGTTAAATATGTTCTGTCACCCCTTTTAGAACCGAGGTTCATTTGAGAGTACTCCTCTGTTCTGATTTTTCATATGTTAGAAGCTGTAGCAGGTGGTCTGTCCACCGTCTCTTCAGATCACAAGGGCTGAAAATCTGCTCTGCTCTCATTATCAACCCAAATTCAATTATGTAATAAGAGGTCTCAGCTCCTATGAAGCTGAATGGAATTGATCTTGATAAGGAGCAGAGACCCGTGAAATCTGCAGGGTCTATGACCCACAAACCAAGTAATAAGAAAAACTGAGAAGATAGATGAGACTGCCATGATGAGCAGAGCCCTACTGTGTGAGAGAGTGGGTGAAAATTACACTTAAGTCTAAAGTTTGCTTTCATATTCATGACTAAAGGTGCACTTTTGCTTGAGTCTATCTGTGTGTGTAAGACACTTTTTAGTTAAAATATGGATTTGCTGTTATTAGAACAGACAGCAAACTGAAGACAAACACATATCCTAACACGCCTCTGTGTGTCTTCTGACTGAGCCTCCCATGCCACCCAGGGGTCTTTACTTGTCCAAAGCACTGTACTTTCATGTCAATTTACCATTTCACAGTGGATATGCAATGCTCTGTTCCATTCACACGATAAAAAAAGTTTCAGAGTAAAAACTTCTGGAAATTGACAGAATCACTGACCTTAATATTTTGCTAATCTTGTTAAATTTTAAATAATTACGATAAATTAATAATAAATGTCCTATAAAGATAAAGCTGATCTTTGCGTTACACATCTTAAATTTATTCCTGGACATGGAATAAATTTCATGCTCAGTATTTGTTTCCACTGTCAGTCCTGTACTGTGTTACAAAACTCTCCAAACAATCAGAAAATAGTCAGGATTCCACTAATTTTCATGCAAGATGATTAAAGTTGACATTTTACCCATCTTGGCAATTAGCAAATAGGTTAGGTTTGCATTACTAATAAGCACCAATCTCTGTGTGTTTCTCTAGAGTTAGCAGACCTTGGCACCAACTGTGGGATTTCAGAAAGATTGCCAACATTTTCTAATTCAACATGATTCATCACAAACAGATTTGGACTCTTCAAAAAGGATAAAACATAACATTCAGCTTCTTATTATCTGCTGATCTATAACTCCCTATTGTGACAGCTTGAATAAACAGAAGACATGCTGCCATAGAAAATAATCATCATATTTCTACATCTCTCTGATAACATAGTCTTCTTCAATCAAACAACTTTCATAATGGAGATTGTTATTGTCAAAGCAACCTGGTAACACAGTTGGTTTCAAATTAAAACTATGAACAAGACCATTCACATTAGTATCTAATGCTTGAAAGAATTCGATTTTCATAAGAGAGTTTGTTCTTTGGGGACACATGCAATGCAAATCCCACCATAAACTTAGCAGTTTTGGCTGAATTCATTAATAACCGACTACAGGACTCTGGGCAGCTTAACAGATGTTACGTTGATCTGTGTCGTGTTTCCCCCACAGCTCTATACCACTGTAAGTAAAAACCACAACTACTCATTTCAAGCTGGCCCTAACTGATGTGTCATGCTCATTAGGGGTTGAACCAATTAGTCGACTAGTCGACTAGTCGACTCTAGGATGTCTCGCGAGTTTTTACATTTCATGTCGACTAGTCGCAGTCATGTGATTGCCGGTGGTGACAGCCTGTGCTGATCTGACAGCACAGTATACGTCACAAGACACAAGAAAAATAAGTTAATACATTAGTTTAAATGATATGTAGATGGATGCATATTTGTGGTTTTACAGTGTTTTTAAAAGGAGATGGAGTTGCAGCTGCAGTCCACTACAAAACACGAGCCGTCTAAAACTCGCCCCCTTCCCGCTAAAGATGTCACTTAGCCGGCTCGCGAGTGTCTTTGTCACGACGATCTAACTAACTAACTAACTAACCGCAGATCCCCACCATGGCGAACCCGCTGCAGTGGTGGGCCAGCAACCAGGGCAGATTTCCCCGTCTGGCAAACCTCAGCAGAAAATATTTAGCTGTTCCGGCAACCAGCACTCCCAGCGAGAGGATTTTCTCTCTCGCTGGGAATACCATTACGAGAAAGCGGGCAAGCCTTCATTCGGCTCATGTTGATGCCCTTGTTTTCCTACATGTCAACCAAGAAAAAACCCCAACAACTCTTAGCGAAGAGAATATTGACAGCGAGTGAACTTTATTTACCCCCCCGCCCCCGTGCCACCTCTTTTTATTGTTTTTACATGCCATCTAAAAGATGTGCGTTTCCTTTTGAATGTTGGTTTCCCAGCAACTTATTATTTATCATAAACTATCTCGATGTTTTGTTGTTTCACTTGTTGCTGTTCTGTGTAAATGCCGTATTTTTCCGTGAAAACGGGTAATAAAGCCTGTACGTTACTCCAAAGCTTTGCGTCTTGCGTTGCTATGACGTCACAACGACTAGTCAACTCGACATCGACTCGACTTTTATCATGTTGACGTTGACTAGAAAATATCTTAAATCGTTCAATCTGCTGAGTCAGCAGAGCTTCCTGCCGCGCATCGGGCGGAGGAGAAGCAGGTGGTTTCGTTGAATTCAGCTGTAACCAAACGGGATCCGTTCATAACAAGTTTGGCTTGTGATGTTCCAAAAGCACCATGTAGTCAGTGTGATAATTTGACTCCTATAGTAACTATCCAGAGATCATCAGCATCAGCCCGTGTTTAGAAAAAAAAAGTCAGACCCGACTTTGTGCAACAAACTTTTCCCCGCTGCTCACGAAGAATCTCCATAATAGACTTAGTAAAAGCAGGAGAAGGGGAGAGTGTGTGTGTGGGGGGGGGGGGGTGGGGGGTGGTCAATATTTGCCGTGAAAATAGCTAATAAAGCCTCCAAGTAGTTGTGAAGGGTTTTTGCGCTTACGTCACTATGACGTCACCGCGACTAGTCGACATCGCCTCGACTATTATCAAGATGTAGTCGACCTTAAAAAATATGTAGTCGTTCAACCCCTAATGCTCATGCTAAGCCACCGTAAAAGCTTAAACATTACCTCGGCGGTCCGGAGCTGCAGGGAAACACTTATTGATGGAGAAAAGATGATCAACTTAACACTGGCACTTTTCACTGAAATTATAACTTACGATTTTTGCGGGATCTTGCAAAAGTAAGGTTGGATCCTTTTTTTTCCTCCCTGTCCCTTGAGGATTTCAGTCATAAACAACATGGCTTGGTGGTTGCATTATTAAGCATGTTATAAATATCAAAAAGATTTCTCTAAACTTCAAATTTACTTTAACATCCGTCAAAGAGGATTTATGTTAGGATACAGATAAACCTACACATTATCTTTGTTTTACACATCTTAACTTTATTCCTGGACATGGAATAAATTTCCATGTCAAAGCATAGATAAGGTTGTCAAAGCATTTGTCCATATGGACATTGTAACACTGTTTTTGGGTGCACAGGTCTGACTGCACTATTTTGTTTTAATAATCAGTTTGTACTTTAATTTGATCAGAAATAGGAATCACGTGGAGTCATGATTAAGGTGAATGATTTAGACTGAAACAGAGATAGTATCTGCTATTTAGAGATCTCTACTACAGCAATAGACTGCTATTTATTACTAATGGTAGCAATACTACTACTAATAATAATAATAATAATAACAATAATAAATAAATTGTCTCAAGAGATGGAGAAAGAATAAATAAATAAATAAATATCAGTGACACTTCAAAACTCAATACAAGTCAATCATGTTTCACAGAGTCCTAAGATAGTCCAAGAACAAGGGGGTAAATAATTGTTTTTCCCCTTTAGTGTTCCTGAGGTGAGGTCAGAGTTTGACTCAGTTTCCTGTGTATAGTGTGTGGTACAGTTTCCTACCACCAGGTGGTGTGAGGGTAGCTCGCCATCTTCAGTCAGGAGAAAACAAGGGGGGGAACCCTGACCTAAAAGGCCAGAAAACACACATTAAGTCCATATATACATATATAGTCATATATTAGCTAAATAGAAAAGAAATACATACTTTCTATGCGTCATAGCTGATTCTAACTTCATTATATAAAAATGGAAAAGGAAACAAAAATTGCTTTTCAAAAGTGCACTTCATAATTCCAGCTCAAATGTGTTCAATAAAGGAATTGGTTACAAATAACAACAACAAATAAATCAAATCAATCAAACTTGCAAATTTGATTGATCAATGTAGCTACAAACAAAATTATCTTTGGTACCAGACTCCATGGCTGCACCAGTATGGAATTCAACAACTAACAAAACAATCATAAAAATGATCAGACCTAGGATTGTAGGAAATGCCTTTAAATATTAAAGTTATTGCCTTTAATTCGGCTTATTTACTGTAGTTTTACATTCAGTCATTAATCGAATAAGTGAATTGAATTGACCTGAACGACTGACAGTCGAGCTAGTAGCTAATGCTAACTGGCGGCGCGAGCCTGCAGCGCCAGAAATAACGGTCTACTTTATGCTTAAATATGATATTGACTCACCGTCGAGTAGTGAATTGTTTGAGGAGGTTGATGCGATGTTGACCGTTCGGAAGCTGCAGAGGGAAGCTATGCAGCTGTCAACCCGATCACAACAGTGGTGAGAGAAATAACTACTACAGTGGGAGGGAAATAACATTAGCGGCGCTATTGTTGCAGGTACAGCATCGTGTCAGATCGTAGTTAATAAAATAACTTACCACCGATCGTCAAGTTTCATGTATTAGTCGAGTCAGATTTGGAGGTTTCGGGTTGTTTTACGAACAACACACGCCAACAGCCACAATGAGCAGCAGCATTTGGAAAAACCCGGAAATACACATGAGGATCCCGGAACTTAAAGGGAAGGTGGTTTGGTCCTGGCGGTCACGTGGGTTACAATATGGTAATAATTGTGTTCCTTAAAATTGTTAAATTATGTAATTTACATTTATCTCATTGACAGTGGGTTAAATGAGCCTATTTTTCTCTCCTCCATGCTATTCTGCTCAAACTAGAGACCAATTGAATTTTAAGACAAGAGCAATCAAATCTGAGTTATGGCTGCAATATCAAACAATATTTTTCTGTTCAACATTTCCTCTGTTAATTTTGCCCCATGGTTTCGATTAATACATTACTTTCTGTCTAGACTAGTTCGATTGTCTGCCAAATTTACCTTTTTAATTGACTGTTTGTCTTTTTATTTTGCACATTTGTATTCTGCATCTTAAAGACATTCTAAAAAGTTCCATCTAATCCTCATGTTTTTACCTTTGTCCATAGCTGTCATAATGGATGCAGTATTCAACTTACTGGCCCAAGGGAGTCAGTTGCACAATCTATCTGTTATGCTGACCTGTGTTTGCCACCCTCCCTATTACAGTAGAAGTAATATTGAATGTACTTTGTTGCTTAGAATTGACTTTACCTTTGTGGGTTCATTAAATGTCTTTGCTGGATGCACTTTGGGAAGTCAATTCTTAGAAAGACTGGTGAGCAGTACCAGGATGTGTAGCAGTCATCCTCATGATGAGTGCTGATAATTATCCATTACCAATTATCTCTCGGCTGGTCAATAGTGATGAGGCATAGACATTAGAGTGAAGGATTGTGAGTGCATTATAATTATATAGGGAATTGCATAGGACCATACTGTTGTATTAAGCCAGAGAAAGTGGAAAGAAATGTCCAATGTAACTTCGGGGTTTGGTGTCATAAACTTCATCATAACGGGAGAGTTGTGCAACTAGATCTTCAGCAAAGTAGGAAAAAAGATGGTGGGGAAAAAAGTGGCATTAAAATGAGAATTTAAACATGTAAATCACAATATTTTGCATGGGAGAAAGTAGAATCACAAGGAATGGAAATAATAAATTGACAGTTACAGCTTCGATTTTAAAACTAATCCATTAGGAGTCAGAAAAATAAATTTATTACACCAGAACTGCACCAGCTCTGCAAACACCACTGCACCACCACTAATAGTGCTGGTGTAGTAATACTACTATTAGTAGCTGGTAGTACTATTGTAGGGCTGGTATCATAAAGTAATCTATAGGCCTGCAGTAATCCATCTGATCGTATGACAGAATGCTGCTACCTCAGAACCTTGTAGAAATCACAGAGAGCAGACAGATAACCGACTTCAAGAAATTCAGACACTTGGATCTTATCTGTGTTCTGCATTCATGGGAAGGAAATAGAGAGGGAAGAGATCTTAAAGTTTCTTGGTGTGCACATCTTGCCTGACCTCAACCTCACACATCTCACAAACAGGTGGAGGAAGACACAGAGGATTTACTTCCATGGGAAGTTCAAACACATTGACCTTTTTGCATCACCTGCTGACATAGATCCACCAGGAAGGAATAGTGAGTGTTTGTCTTATTGCTGGATACAGTGATTCACAAACTGCCTGGCAGAGAATAAGGAGCTTATTGGAGTTATGAAAGTGGAAGAATGTTCCACATGGTTTTTGTAGAACAATAATTAAATGGGGAAAGCATGCATGCATCCAGGTTTCCTCCTAAATTAAACAATGTCATACCAAACATTGCTTACGTATTTTGTTAACAAAGAAAAATAATAATCTAAGACATTTCTTAATTCTTACCACAGTAAAATTAGTAATAAAATTATTACTCATATTACATTTTGGAGTTAGTAATTGTTGCATTACTAATAATTTGAAATTTGAAATTTTTGAAATTTGAAATTTTATTCGAACATGATACAAATATAAAAATAAAATAATGCACAGTAACAAGAAGTGCATAAAAAAGAAGAGAAAAATACAGATTTTTTGTTTCAGTTAACATATCATGCTCAAAATGGGGTAGGAAGAAGTGAGAACTTATAAACTCCTACCCCCTAAACACTTGAAACTTTAGAGTCCTACTGTCATTAAAAAATCAAAATCAAAATGGCAGTCAGAAATAACAGTTACTAATATTTCCCTATACATTTTCCCATTTTATGGTGGTTTGTCTTTCTAAACCCTTACACCAAGTTGTTATCTGCAATACACACCTTATTGCTTTCTGTCACCCATATGTGTATCTATTGAAAATTACCTCCTTGTACTTTCTTTTAAATTGTGTTAAGCTATTGCTTTGTTTTAAATCTTCATGTAACTTGTTCCATAACTTTACACCTTTAATTGAAATACAGAAGCTTTTTCTTGTTGTTCTAAAATTGCGGATCTTGAAGTTTGAGTGACCCCTTAAGTTATACCCCCCTTCTCTTTCAGAAAACGTGCTCTGTATGTGCTCAGGTAACAACTTTTTAGATACTTTGAACATAAATTGAGCCATTTTAAATTCTACAAGCTCCTCAAATTTGAGAATTCTGGATATTATGAAGAGCGGGTTTGTATGCTCATAATAACCGACATTATGGATGATTCTAATGGCTCGTTTCTGTAGGACGGTTACCGGATGTAAAGAGCTCTTGTAATTAACTCCCCACACTTCACAACAATATGATAGATATGGTAAAATCAGAGAGTTATATAGAATATGAAGTGAGTCAGCATTCAATACATGTCTAGCTCTAGCCAATATGGATATACTTCTACTGAGTTTACTCTGTAAATATTTAATATGAGGTTTCCAACTGATTTTGTCATCTATTATTAAACCGAGGAACTTATTAGCAAAAACCCTTTCTAGAGTTACGTCCTCTATTTGAACTTGGATTTCAGTATTTTTATAACAGTTCCCAAAGACCATGATTTTCATCTTGTCCAAATTTAGGGATAATTTATTATGGTCAAACCATATCTTTAACTTACTAATCTCTGAGGTGACTGTTGAGAGAAGATGCTCAAAATTGTCGCCAGAGGCTAGAATATTTGTGTCATCAGCAAATAAGATAAATTTTAATACATTGGACACTTTACTGATATCATTTATATAAAGATTAAATAAAACTGGTCCCAATACTGATCTTTGTGGTGCTCCACAGACAGTCTCCTGCCAGTCAGATTCCACATCTCCCAATCTCACAAATTGTTTTCGGCTCTTTAAATAACTCCTCATCCAGTCAGAAACTACTCCCCTAATTCCATAGCGTTCTAATTTTTTAAGTAGGATTTCATGATTTATTGTATCAAAAGCTTTCTTTAGATCTATAAATATCCCTACTGCCAGTTTCTTACTATCTGTTGCGTTGGTTATTTCTTCTATTAAGTCAGTTACGGCCAGCGATGTTGACCGGTTTGCTCTGAATCCATATTGACTGCTGATAAGTAGCGAATGTTTTTCTATAAATTGTTCCACTCTTTTCTTAAAGAGTTTTTCCAGGATTTTAGAAAATTGTGGGAGAAGAGAGACAGGCCTGTAGTTAGTGAAGAGGTGTTTGTTGCCAGTTTTATACATTGGTTTGACCTTAGCTATTTTCATTTTATTGGGAAATGATCCCGTTTGAAATGATAAATTGCAAATATAAGTTAGTGGTTTAGAGATTCCTTTAATTACTATTTTAATAGTTTTCATGTCCAGATCATCACAGTCAGTGGATGTCTTATTTTTACATTTATTCACAATGTTTATGATTTCTTCTTCTAGTACAGGGTTGAGATATAAGGAGCTGGAATTATTCTCAATTTGATATTGCTGAGTTGCAGTTTTTGTAGTTGGTATTTTTTCTGCTAATTGAGGTCCTATATTAACAAAGTAACTATTGAATTTATTGACGACACTTTTCAAATCAGTAATATTCTGTTCATTATCTATAAAATAGTCTGGATAGTTGTTATGGTTAGATTTTCTAATAACTCTATTTAAAATATTCCATGTTTCCTTAATGTTGTTTTTATTCCTATCCAGTAATTTATGATAATAGTCCTTTTTACATGTTTTTATAATATTAGTTAACTTATTTTTATATTTCTTATATTTGTTTTCTGATTCAGACATTCTATGTTTTAGAAATTCTCTATAAAGTTTGTTTTTCTTTTTACATGCCTTTTGTATTCCTTTTGTGATCCACTGTTCATTTTTTTGATTGCTTTTCCTGTTATATTGTTTGATTGGGCAGTGCTTGTTATATAATATTTTAAATGTTTTTAAAAATTCTTCATATGCTGAATTCACATCATTCATTCTATATATTAATCTCCAATCGTAGGCCAACAACTCAGCTTCTAGAGCTTTTAATGTCTCTTCAGACGTAACCCGTCTGTAATGCGTCTCTATTTTTTGATCGTCTGTTTTGCACTTACAGTCGTAGACTATGAACACTGGTAAGTGATCAGTTATGTCATTCATTAATATTCCACTAGTTAAATTATTTTCCAGCACATTTGTAAAAATATTATCAATTAAGGTAGCGCAGTGCGATGTAATGCGACTGGGCCTGGTGATTTTAGGATACAGGCTTAGACTGAACATGGTGTTAATAAATTCTTCAGTCATTCTATGTTTATTTGGATTAAGAAGGTCAATATTGAAATCCCCACAGAAAAATGTTATTTTTTGATTAATTGTTATAAATTTTTCTTCTATCCAGTTGTTGAGTACTTCAATGTTTGATCCAGGGGCTCTATAAATGCAACTCACTAAGACATTTTTCCTTTTTTCCACGAGTATTTCTATAGTCACACATTCAAACATGTTGTCCATCACAGTTGACATTGTTTCGATCAACTTATAATTAATCTTCTTGTCAACATATAAAGCTACTCCCCCTCCATTTTTGTTTTCTCTGTTCTTACAAACCATTTCATAACCATTGATTTCAAAGTCTATGCCCTTATCCCTATTGAGCCAAGTTTCTGATAAGGCAATAACATTGAAGGTCTGTGAAAGTTGTTGGAGGTATTGTTTGATGCTGTCAAAATTTGCATAAAGGCTTCTGCTATTAAAGTGAATTATTGACAGCTTTTGTTCCGTTTTAATGCTGTTGTTGAACTGATCATCGCTGTAATAGTGACAACTATCATTGCTGACATTATAGAAGTTGTTATCAGGATCAATGTCAGTTTCAATATCTTGCTGATGATAGTTTCTGTGTTGGAATACGGGTAGCTCTATATCCTCGTAGGCCGCAATCTGTTGCATGTTTCTCTTTCAGAAGTGAACGTCAGCTATATCTGGCTGTCTGTCATACATTGTTGGATAATTTAGGGGTACTAGTACGTGGATGGGTAATGGAAAACATAAAAGAAGGAATGAAAAACAGAAATACATTGTTGTTCATTCATCAGGTTGAATGAACAACCTAACTTCATATATTTTGCTTTGTGAACAGTCATTTAGATTAACAATATAATTAGCAATTGTTCCAAGAGATGTAGATGGAGCAATAAAAAAGAATTAAACATGGACTCGAAGCTAGAATAATTTTGTCCTCCTCTATCTCAGAGGACCGCAAATAGGAACTCAGAAGCACAGTACTAGATTCAGCAGAATTTAGAGCAACAGAAAGGGCCTGGTTTCTACACAAGGTTAGTTAACCATTTGGTGTCTGCCTCATGAAACCGCTCCTCCTTAAAGCTCCTCCTGATTGCTCTTGATGATGTTAAAATGGGGATCAAAATTGCCCATCATGCCCTGCAGAAGAGGAAGGTAAGGGAGACAACGCCCATTCACACCCACTCTCCTGCACACAATCTCCCTTCTTTCTTTTTAAAATTTTCATGACCGCATGTTCCTTTTTTTCAAGGTTTTATTGGCTCTAGTGGCCTTTATTTGATAGTGAATTGACAGGAAATTAGGTAATGAGAGAAGGGGGAAGACACGCAGCAAAGGTCACCAGGCCAGCCGCGACAGGGGCGTCGAAGTCTAAGGCCTCCATATGTGGGTTGTGCTTAACCACTGTGCCACCACAATACATTCTGCATGTTCCTTTTGCCATAAAACTATATTTCTCCAAACTTTTAATTACCGGTTGCTCATCAAAAATGAAGAGCAATAGAACAATCAACTTTTCATGTCCATTTTGATAGGTGATCCACCTTTAAGTAACAGTTGTGATTGAAAACATATTGTCGGGATCTGCTCCTTATATGTGTTTATTTTGAGTTTTTGTCTCTCTGAGTCTCTGTGTTGTCCTGTCTCCCCTTGATTGTTTCTTGTCTCCTTGATTACCCTCTGTGTATTTAACCCCACCTGTGTTCTTTGTTCCTTGTCGGGTCCTCGTCGTGTCTGTCTAGTTTCCAGTTGTCACCTGTTGTGATCATTGCTCTCCGCTTCTCTGTGTTCTGGACTTTTGGATTTTGGATTTGCATCTAATTAAATCGTCTACTTCATCGCTACCTGGGTTTGCTGCCTCTGCCTCACCACCACTCACACCACAAAACCTGACACATATAATAATTTACAAAGGTCTGGACTTTGCTGCTCCTCCTCAATCTGACTCGCCCTACATGAGAAACAAACCAAAAAAATTTACTCACATTAAGGACTGACTTTGAACAACGCTGCACCACTCCTGGCTGCACAGGGAGAAAGGAAACATTAGAAGTACATTTATCTGAGTCTTCATTACTGCTGAAATGTATGCCATGCACTGCTTTATATTTAATAGTGACAAATATAGCAATTTCTCCATTGCTCTGTTGGGACATGCACATATATCAACAGAAAAATTATGTCCATGCACAGGAAGTTTATAGTCTTCATACTGCCAGCTGAGTTTCACTTCCACGATAAATGTTCTAATTTAAAGGTTAAGTTTGATTCACACCTTCATTTAATGAATAATAAATTATGTAGCAGATCATTTTCATTCATAAATAATCACACTAAATAAAATTATAGAGGAGGGACCATACATTTCTCTGAACCTTTGTCATTCACGTTTAGTGGTGAAATAATTTTAAAGTGTGTGTCGTTTGAACTGGAAATTTTATCAATAGTCTGGAGTTCAACATGTACAGTAGTACTTAAATATGCTGATGTAAGCATTACAAAAAGATATGTTCATGGCACATTGTGGATGTCTCAACTTCTCAACTTTAATGTATATCAAAACCTTAATCTAATTTTACATAACATGAAGATGAAAATATTGAAAATATTTAGTTATTAAATATCAACCTGCAACTTAGTCTATGAGTCCAGCATAGTTTAACATGCAAAACTTGATGTAACGTTAACGCCAGAAGTTTGCATACATTTTTTTTTTGTCACTGTCAGAAGTTAAATCAGACCAAATTTCTCTTGTCTGCCACCACCTGTTTTGGAGGGGAACTGCTGGTTGCCGTGCTCTCTTGCTGAGTTTCCTCCCAATGGGAACAACCAGTCACTTGGCATGAGTAGCAGCGGTGCTGGCTCTGGCCCTGCTGGCCCACATCCCATTTTTCAAACTGCTTCATTTCCATCAGTTTTGAGAAACATTTTAACTTAAACTGTCACATCCACTGACCTGTGTGCAGGTTGCTTGTTTGGCTGTGAGGTTTCTCTCCAGGGTGTGACGGCTAGGTGGAGCCTGCGCAACTGCATGTCATCACTCTCTGTAAGGAAGTTGCATATAGTAAAGCCGACTCCCTCAGACACATGCCAGGTCATAATGTTATCAAGTGGTAATCAGGCCTTGGTCTCCACTTTATGTTGTGCTCCAGTTGTCCTGGCGCTAATTCCTTGTTTCTCTCCCCAGAAAGCTGACAGTTTCCTCCCTGGGGCGGTCAAGCTAAGACTCGCTGTCTCCTCCATGACCTCTTTGTCTGTAGCAGTGCTCATTCACCTGGATCCTATTCATGCAGCATTCCTGGTAATATGCACACTTACCTGTCTGTCCACTGCTCACCTGCCAGTTCACCCTCCAACGAGTCCTGCGATTGCCCATCCTGGCTGAGAAAATCAGAATAGATCTGCAAGTCTGCTTAACTGCAGCGCCAAGCATCTGTCAAGTTCCTGCCAACCTCGGATCAATGGTGCGACCATCTCCTCTCGCATCTTCTGTTTATGCCGCACACATCTTTCCCTGAGAAACAGGTATGAGAATCTCCACTGCACATTTCATTCCTGTGAAAATCAATCTGTTAAATTTTCCGCCTGTTTAGTTGTGGCTAAACAGATGGAACAGTCACGACAAATACAGGTTATATGTAATGCTAGGGATGCGGCAGGAGGCGACTGAGACTTCTGGGAATACGGAATGATTTGGTCTTTTAACAAAAACGACAAGTGCTGAAAGGCCTTTCTGATGTTTATCCTCTAAAACCTTTTTGGAAATGAATGATGATCACATCCAAAAAGATAAAAATCAATGGAAAAACATTTCTTTTTCAGTATGTGAAGTAACAAATAATATTTTTTTAAGGCTAGTGAGTAGCATTTGTGCTTTAGTTATTTGTGACACATTCACACCTACTATGTTGATTTGAACTATGGCTTGTTTCTTTGAAAAGTCTAGTTTGTTTGGCAAGGTGTGAATGTCAGGAGAAGTAGCTCGCGGTCACATGTGAAAGAAGGTCGAGTTTAAAGTTCTGACAGAAATAGACGAAAGAACATTACAACTGCTGGTAAGTATTTACAAGAACAATTAAGTTTTTAAGTTAAATAACAGAAATTGGGGTTGTGGGATTCATCTGTGCAGTAGAGTGATGCTGCACAAAGCTGAGGAAACGTAATAATCTCTTAAAAATCTTTATTTTGTTTTACAAAGTGCACTGTCACAGCAGACTCAGATGGGCAAAATGTGGCAACCCCAATCGAACCGAGTTCCCAAATGTACCAGATATACTAGACAATTATGTGCAATTTTTTTTTTTAATCTATTAACAAGTTTGCAATATTTTGCTGATTGCAATACTCTGCCATTATGGATACAACAGATCAAAATGTGCAGTTTAACCCTTCACAAAAACATTTGTCCACATTTTAACAACTTGTCCTTTCCTACCCAAATTGCAATGTCAGATGAAAAGGCGACAGTCATTATGGAAAAAGCAGAGTTTAACCATTTGGATTAATTAATTTGTTTTATGGTATTAGTTAAATTAGCATTAAACATATCTGTCAAAAATAAGTTATGTTTATTGCAAATAGGATTAAATTTGCGTATGCATGAATCAACTCCTGATTCATGCTACATTCTCAGTATAGCTGTTTGTTAATTAATTAATCTTAATTAATTAAATGTTAGGGGAATAAAATATGTCTAAATATGTAAATATACTGTACATAGAAACAATTTCACAGGCCATCCTCACACAGACATAATAATAATAATAATAATAATAATAATAATAATAATAATAATAATAATAATAATAATAATAATAATAATAAACTCTGTCTATGTTTTCTGACCACTTATACAAATCTTTGTTTTTATTTTCTCAAATCTTGAAAATTAGCACAATATTCAGACTTAAAATTGATTGGGTCCTTAACAGATTTTGAAACTAACTACAAGTGCATATAAAATAAATTTGATTTGACAGTCATTATTTATTAAACAAATACTTTTTCCCCCCTGAATTTTCCCTTGTTTTACAAGATGCACTTCTCTAATTTTCTTCACAAGGAGATCACCATTCTAATATCTGAAGTGCTAATCCTCTCTTCAACTAACTTCCTTTTCTGAGAGGTCAACACATAACCAGCTCTCCTAAAAGTGCTGAGATCTGCAAAGTATCACCCAGTATTAATACAGAATCTATTTAGCTGGTTTACTGGAGAAGACTCGCCTGTATTTCTTACAGCCTACATCTGAATGTCTCATCCCTATACCCTCCATGAACAAACAGTAGAAGTTTGTGTGGTAAACACATCGGTTATTTGAACATTTTTCTGTATCTGTCTAGTCACTTTTTATCCTATTTATGCTCTTGCAGCTTTTCTGAGCCCGGTCCACAAAATGTCCATTCATTTCTCTACACCAGTCAAATGAAATGGCACAATTTATTTTTAATATACTTTTTTTGGTTAAATTACAACAGCCAACCCATATATGTGCATCGGCTCACCAGTACGTCTGACTGCCAGTCCGCCCCTGAATGGGAGCATTTCACAAGGTAGAAAGATGTAAAAACAATGCCAAGTATATAGAGAGAACTGGACTGAGGCTGGGGGCATTTCCTGACTGGCTAGAAACAATTATCTGGTGATGAGTGTTGGGAAGCTTTTTGCAGATATCCTGCACGGTCACAAGCAGATGAGCTGCAGCTTTGCCAGGAACCATGCCAGGGACTAGAAGGCCAAGCTGCAGAAGCCAAACAGAGGTAGACAAGCTGACAAAGATGTACAGACACAAAACAGAAAGAGACAGAAATTCATGAAGAAAGAAGCACACCTACTGCCAGCATGAACTGTCATACAGAGGCAGATTGGACTCAGTATCTGAGAGTACAAAAGGCCAAAAATATTTGAAAGACACATCTAACAATAATATAAAAAACGTGGAAGTTGCAGACATTACCAAAATCCTCACATAGGACCTATCCCCTATAGCAGGTGAAAATATCAGGATGAACAGAGCGATGGAGTTCCACATTCAAAATGGAGAGGATGTCTTTCTGTTTTAGAATCCAACAGAAAGTCTTTTTTGAAAAGATGGGAGGGTTGCATTGAGTGCACAAAACATGTGAGAGTAAATTGAGTGTAATAGATGACCACTTTATTCTATTACTTGTCTGGGCCTAGAGAAAAGTTACTTTATGGAAGACACACCCAAGTGTTTATCATTTTGATTCTTTTGAACAGAAATACTTATTAATAAATTATTTTTAGGTTGTTCTGATTTACTGCCACCTGCTAATATATGGCATTTTAATACATAACCAAACTGTGAAATCTCCATCCATCCATTCGTCCATTATCTGACATGCTTATCCTTGCAGGGTCACCAGGGGTGCCAGTAACTATCTCCAGCGGCCAACAGCTGGTGAATTCTCCAGTGATTCTTAATTTTTACCAAATACATTCTTTAAGTTTTAAGTTTTAGCTTAAACAAATCCAGAGTAAATACGATAGTAAATATAAAAATAGGTCTGGTATGCAAAACGTTACAAAATAATGATGTTATTTTCTTTTTCAGCATACTGTATAGCAAACTATATAATAGAACAATGCAGGAAAATGCACACATGCACATACTTGTATAAATGCAGATATACACTAAGAACAAACGTGGATTGACACAGACTAGCAAAAGAGATGTTTAAGCACCGTATTGAAACACTGAGCTAATGAGGCAGAGTGAATAGTGAATAGTCACAAAAATATTTCAAGGTAGATTTTTTTTTTTTCTCTTCAAATCCTGTGGAACGTTATTAGTGTACTGCTTAAGAGCTAGTATTGAGCAATTTACAGATAAAACAAAGTATTCCTTTATGTGAATCCCATTTCCCAGGATCACACTTTTTTAGAACATTGAAGTGAAAAAACAGAAATAGTACATCAGAAATGTTTTGTTTTTTCAGACTTTTTACATTTAGAAAAAAATATCCTAAGAATGTAGAATAATCATTGTTCTTAAATGCACAGCTCAGAGTGACAGAAAAAAATGGTGCTCTTGGCAAAATGCTGCAAAGGGAGAAAATTACACTAAAGTACAGGCTGAGTGAAGTGGCAGCTGGGAACGGATGGAAAGAGCCATAAGCAGAGAGAGGAGGGGATAGAAAGCTAAAGAAAGCATTATTTATGCGGGGAAACCAGATAAGTTGAATAGACAATGAAGAAGACAGGTCAGTAATGCATGGGAATAGGATAGAGGGGCTTAACAGGAGTCGTGTGTTGCATTGATTACCTCCATCTATCATTTGCTACAGTCACCACACCTAGAGCAAACATAGAAATCACAAAAAAGATGAGATTGCAAACTGCTTGGCTTCTTACTTATGAGAAACATCATTGCATAAAAATCCAACAGTAAGTTATATTATGCTACTTGTGTATTTTTTTTTAATCTAAAGACAATTTGATGCTCGCAGATGTGATGTAATAGGTCTAATGCAGGAAAAAGAAAACTGTAATAGACATGTTCAATTTGCCAAACCCACTTTCAGAGCTCAAAAGGACCCTGAAATCATTTATGAAAATCATATGCAGCAGGCAGGCTAACATGAATCAAGTCTTCAAAGAAGCACACTTAGGGCCTAAAGGTTTGCAGGTACAAAAACAGGTGCCAACTTGCTCTACACACAACACCTACACAGGATTACATCATGAATATGCAAAACATATGCTGATCAACAGAAAGCTGTGTTTGCGTCTATATTTAGTATGTTTGAAAAAAAGGTATAAACTGGCATGCAAAGAAAGTCTGTGGTCACTGTGGCGAGCAGGAGGCATAGATATAATGACAGAAGACACTGCTTGGCAAATATTTGTAACATTTAGAGAATATAAAATAAAAATAATTTTAAAAAAAGATTAGAAATATCCTCCAGCATTGCCGATTCTGAGGTGCAGGATTATTGAATAATTCCAGCGTTCCATCACTTCGTGGCAGCACACTGTTATGTCTTGATCCTGTGAATGAGTCTGTCTATAAAGCCCAGAAAAAGTGATGCAAATGATCTTTATCTGCTGCATGTTCCACAAACTTAAATATTGTGCCACGTTACTTAACAAAAGGAGTTGAGGGGACAATCAGGGTAAAACAAATAAAAGGAGCCCTTTTCACTCCTTTTCTCAAAGTTCCTCTACAGGCTCGTCTGAAACTCATTCTTATTGTAGCAAATTACTATGAGCAAGTTACAACTGCATGTGGTCATTTAAATCCTCTTCCTCACCTGTCACTAAATAGCTGTCTGTGTTTGTATTCATGTGTGTCAAAGACAAAGCTGCACAAAAAATTGACTTTGTTTAGATTTTTCTGACTCTGTAAAATACATCATCTGTTAAGTCTGGTGCAAACAGAACCCAATTCAGTGAAGCAAGCATATGAGCAGTGATATATTATTTTATTGTGACTCATGATATAAATGCACCAGTTCTCAAATAGACTGACCCTGGTGTTAATCATTTCCTAAAAGGTAGAAAGACCCTCATAAGTGAATTGATGTTGATGTTGATAAGTTGGTGGTGGTCATTTTTCCGCCAACTCTTCTGCAGAACTAGCCCAGTCTTTGAGTGTGCTGCAAAGGCGTAACAAGGGTCCTCCACTTAGTTAAGAGAGGTATAGTCAGTGAGCGGTCTGTTGCCCAGCGACTTGAAGCCTCTATTAAGATGTGTGCCCAAGTATTTGCTGTTGTTTGATGGTGCATGTGTGTTCAATGAATCATAAGTGCCAGGACAAAATTAAACCACACAGACCAGACTCATAAAGAATTCAAAGAGACATGAGCTAATGCAAGGCAATGGCATATGCATACACACACATAGACACAGAGGAACATTCATGCACAGACATTTTGAACCATAAACAGACCCGTAGCCTGAGGCTAGCTTGGAAGGGTTGTTAAATGCAATCTTATTGAAGTATTTTTTCCTGTTTAATTTGGGTGGTCAGAGAGCAGACACAGTTTAATTGGGTTTTGGAAGGGCAGAATGAGGACGTGACAACTAACAGTTTAAGACTGTGACTTTGCCTCCTGGTCTTAGCCTGGGATTATTCTTTTTCTTTTTTACATTAGGGAGATTGAAAAGAAAATATTTTGCTCATATTTTAGAAAAAAGTAAAACACTACTACAAAAAAAAAAGAAAAAAGAACAAGATGTTCTCACCTCCCTGAACCTAAACAGACAGGATGGCAATCTGTCAGATAATGGAAAAGAAGTCCAGTATATTTATGGATGAACTGCTGAAATTAACCTTTAGGAAAACTATCAGTCATACATTCCACAGTCTGGTCTTTATTAAAAGTCTAGCAGGAAGACAGTCCCCGTTGAAAGATAGTTACTGCAGTTTGCCACTGGCCAAGGAGGTACACAACAAATATGCAGATGAAGAGGGCACTCTAGTCAGGTGAGACCAAAATAAAAATTTTTGGCCTATGTGTCAACAAACTATGTGTGGCAGAAACATTCTGAAAACACAAGTCCCAAATGGTGATGGCATGGCAGCATCACACAGTGGAGCATGCTTTGCTTTAGCAGGACATCACCACGGTCACTGATGACGGGAAGATGCATCCATCCATTTATCTATTCCCTGTACCCGCTTGTCCTTGCAAGGTTGCTTGTGGGCTGGTGTCCAATCATTCATTAGGTGTTAGGCAGAGTAAACCCTGGATACATTGCCAGCCCATTACATGGCAACACAGAGACACATAGGAGAAATAACAAAGCATGCACCCCCCCCCCTCACGCCCACACACACACACCCCCACCCCCACACACACCCACACACACACACACACACGCCAGCACACTTAAGGACAATACAGACAGACCCAATGGTCATGTTTTGGGACTTGTGGGAGATAATCCATGCATGCAAACTCAGATAGACCTTTTAAACATTGATGGGAATTTGAAAATTTGTGTATGTTTGATTTGTAGTAGGGCATTTACACTTAAGGAATGTGTAAGTAGTACTTTATATTATGTGTTGTTTTCTCGTGGTAAAATGTCTTAAATAGAAATTTATCATCATTATACTTGCAATTAAGCAAATCGATGCCCCTCGGGGTTAAAATGTTAACACAGCAGTGACATACTTTGGACAATTAAACTTATCATTATTCGTGTTACATTGCAAAATAAATTAGCTTGTAAAATTAGAAAAGTAATTTTGTGTGTATGGTATTTTTCCACAAGCTCTGGGGTCCTGACTTTTACAGAGATGCTCTGCAGAATTTGTATAGGACATGAATGTGTGCAGCATTAATTCCACAGTTGTCGCAGTGGTTTTCCAGTCAGTTCCCCAGTAAATCTCTGGTAGATCATGGAGTCAGATAATTTGTGAAAGTAGCAGTTAGTCTTCTGGGGCGTGCACTATGTGTTAGAGAGTAAGTGTTTAAATCGACTCTTTTGCAAATAGTCAGCAAAAAAAAAATAAAAATCAGCACATTCCCCAGAAAATATTAGGCGTTAATGCCCGGAGAAAAGGCTTTTGTCAGTGTGAAAATATTTGGGTGTATCTGCTTTTATATGGGTGTGGACTATAAGGAAGAATGGTCAACTGTCCATTAGCAAAAGTCCATTTGTAATGCACAATGTTTCTTTGGTGTTTAACTTGTTCTTGACTCACAGTAACTATATGGAAGTGAAGACTTAGTCATTTGGACAACGATCTGTGGATCTCAGTTTAATTGCTTTTACAGAAGCACACAGTAGTGCACAAAATTATAAATTGGAGTTAATTTATAATTTATAATTCCTCCCTGCCTAGATAGAAAAATGTGGCTTGAGTTAGCATGGATGTTGTTTTCAGATGTCTCTCCAACATTGGGAATTTGGCAGAAGAGAACCAAAGTTTTAGAAATGCTTAACTTTGACATCGAAACACTAAAGAAGCAGTACCAGTAAAGAAATTTAAAAAAAGAGTATGGTAATACAAATTTCTCTGAATCATAAGATTTTCTCACATTCCTCTTTGGATGTTGGAGAACATAGTTTGATTAATGACATTAGCCAAATTTTCATTGGCTCCTAGAATGAGATATTTGTGCTCATTCAACATCTTGATTACATTTTTATCCATCAAAACAAAGAGCATTACTTCTGTAAAAAATCTGCATTTTTTTCTGAGTCTTACATTTCTTCTCCGCCTTGGGGAAAATAGAGCATCTTTAACAACCAGTAGTGAGGTTAACAAAGCAGTCACTATTCATTTTTAAATATTGCAGCTAAGACATCCTAAATGCAAAAACAACACTCCAGGTTTCTGACATGAACAAACTGCGTCTGCTCTGAGAAACCCAGCCGCAACATCACTTGGTTTCGTTATTGGGATTGTGTAACATTACAGCAAGAAGCGTTGGTAAATTATTTAATCAATAATAGTAAATAATGCCAATTATTTAAATTAATTATAATCATAAAATCCTATTTACTATACATTAACATTTTTAAGACCTCTGAAAGATTGATTTAAGATATTTTAATTCAAATTAAGACCTTACTTTTAGATTAATTCAATGCCTACTAAGACTTTTTAAGGGAATCCTGCTCTACTTGTCCATGTGTCTGACAACGCTCCACTGCCTGGCCAGCTACAAACCTCCAAAGATCCTTCTGCTCCAGCGGCTCCAGGTTTCTTACTCGGTCTCTGCTCAAGCAAACTGGAACTCGCTCACATCTCCAACCACATCCCCTCACAAGCCAACCCTTGAGATTCCACTCATTCCTCCCTGGCGGACATTCACACCACATCCAGTAACACTCTTACCTCTATATCTCACCCTGCACATTATATTCCTCAGCTCACTACCTTTCATCTGCTTCCTCTTTGTGTTCCTCATCCCCTGCGTCGTCAAGGTTCTCCCCGCTTCCCACACAAGCTCATCTCACTGTTCAAAATTCTTGTAAAATGAAACTTTGCTGCATTGAGTTCTCCTAATATTGCATGCATATTTTCTCATTTGTGTTTCTAATTAGAAAATATTGTTGCAATTTGCACTGCACAAACCCCTCTGCAATGAAAATTAATATTTTCAAGTTTACTTCTGTAATAATTTTGCTTTTAGACCAGAATTATTTAGTAGTCTTAGAGATGCAATTGGTTCAATCTCCCACTAAATCTACCGCTAGCTACTTCCTGTCACATTTAGCTCTCTGAATTTTCACTCATCTCCTTTAAACTCAACTGCTCCACATTCATGTGCAGACACATGAATGTGCAGCAATGTTGTTAAACTTAAATGGCATAACTACTGATACTGTCCTATTAAAGGTCACCATGCTATTGGCTATTTCACAAGGGGATATTTTAAAGGGAATGAAAGAAAGGAAGTGATGGGGTAGGAAATATGTACCGCTGTTGAATTCTAATATTAAAAAAAAAAAAATCCCACTAGATCACGGATATACAAGTTTTTTGTGGTAAACAAAAGAACTAAAAGAACCTAGAAGTGAATGCTCATTTCTTTAATATATTGTAGTATTAGACCTTATAAAACTAATGGCCATTTAAAGAATAAATTGTTCTAATAAAGTTTAAGCCAAATATCTACATACACAGAATCAAAAGACATCAGTTCAAACTTCTCTTGTTTTAGGTTAGTTATATCGGAGGTAAAATCACCAAGGACCAGGGGGAATTTGATAAGTTAAAGCTGCAGCATGTAACTTTTATTAAAAAATATTTTTTCTGTATTTGTTAAAACTTTCACTTCGTTGTGATATTATAGGAGAAGAGAGCTTGGCTGTGAAAAAAAATCAAGCTCCTCTGCCTTCTCTCTGATGACATGTACAAAAAGATAAAAGTGTAATCTGAAATTCCAGAAGAACCCAATGATATAATGTCATAATGTTATAATTTTGCTCACAATAGACAAAACAGTTACATTTGTTTTTTGTTTTGTTTTAGGCTAATCAGTTTCAAATGTTTAGCCTAATAATCATACAGTCTATGGTATCAATATTATTATGTTTAAGGTAGCAATCTTAAACCTTCAGACACTGTTTCATTGTCTCAAAATGTGAGTTAAACCACAAATTGTTTTGAAGCTGCCGCCACAAGGCATGACCGGGAGTTCTTGGCAGACTCTGACAACGACTAACATAACATCTTTGGAACTTACTTAAAAAGAAACTCGAGAAGCCATTTAGAAAATACATAATACGTATTTTTTTCTTGTTTTAAAATATATCTAATTCCTACAGGATCCTAAAATCCTGGAATTTAACTTTTACGTGTTCTGGCATTACATGCTCTCATGTAAAGAAAATGTTTTAATCCCCTAATATGACTTTATCTACTTCTGTCATCATAAACTACTGCTTTCTTTCCCCTGTGTGCTTTTATCTTTTTCAGGTTTTTTTTTTACATTGCCATATTCACACTTTCACTCTCCCCTTCTGTCCTGCCTTTTACTATCCTAGTTTACACCCAAGTATTCACGTGTAAAGCAAACGCCCCGATAACTGCAGTGGCTGAAATTGATGTGACATGTTTCAAATTTTCTTCAGTTCTTTAATATAGCATCTGCCCACCCCATCTCCACCCTCGCTCTATTCAATATCTCACTCCCTCCTCCTTGCGCTCTTTCACTGACTTGAGCAATTCTAAAGCTAGCAAAGTCATTCCATTCTGCAGGCTAGTTATTAAATTTGTTTGCAAATCTCTGTCCCTTTCACCACCCCCCCCCCCTCTCACTCTCCCGATATTTCTTTCTCAGGCGTCTTCGTCTCTCCATCCCTCCCTGCTCTTGGCGAACTGCCACATCCCCAGCTGTCATCAGCATTCAGACCCATAAATGCTGTAATGGCAATGAGAAATTGAGGGAAGGAGAAGGAGGAATGCCACTGTTGAGACAAAGAAACGGGGAGAAGCCATAGGGAACAGAGAGAAACATATCTCCTGGAAAAATAGCTCAGTATGATATTTTCGAACATGGAGCAATCTTTAATATTTTTTTTATAACAGCAATTTGTCCCCTGACTACACTGGGGATTGAAGGTGAAGGCAGAAAACCAGGTAAAGATGCAGAAAAGTGGGAGTAAGGTTTGGAGAACTTTGGTTTGGGCCAACACATCTACTGACATGTTTGAATGATTATAAAACATCCCAATCAAAAGCCATACATGAATAAACTGAAATACACAAATGTATACATGAAAGACTGCTTCACTGCCATACAAACGCTCCACTGCTTTGTTAAATTATCAAGATTACTTAATATCATCTATACATCCCTTGTTTTCCTTTTACATTACTGCATTAACCTTGAGTTCATTATTTACATGTTGTATGAATGAAGAATTTCCAATGTCAAATTTTGATCAAAAAGGAAGTGAAAGGTTGTGTGACAATGTACAATTATTTCCTTAGTCTTCCTGATGCAATATGTAGTATAAAGATGTTTACCATTATTGTTTGATGTACTACATACTTGTGGCAGTGCATTAGTAAATGGCTTGTTAAAATCTTTTTATTCACCTAAAACCCATGTTTACATGGCTGTAGGAGCTGTTTAAGGAAGGGTCACAAAGGTCATCTTCAGTAGACAGCTTGTTGTGGCATGGAGAAAAAAATTATAATTTAAAAAGCAAGACATATTCCCTGACTTCTCTAGTTGCTGAAAGCTGCAAAGTGAAATAATAACAATAAAAAAACACATAAACAAATGGTTTGCTTTTCTTGTTTAAATTTCTCTTGAAAATAAAAATTGTGATTTTGAACAGGTAGACTGAAATAATTGTAACAGATAATTTGAGTTAAATCAACTCAAATTATAGCTAGGATTTAAGTTTCAGCTATATTAAATATAAGAATTTGTCTTTGTTAGATATTTCTATTCAAATTAACTTAGAAATAATTACAATGGACTTAAGCTATTGAATACATTATTAAAATATTAAAATAATACAACATTGCAAAAGATTTTAAGTTGACTCAACTTTTAATTGAGAGTGTTATTAACTACATATTAACCAATGCGTTTGATTCTTAATTTTCAAAAGTTATACTGAACATGTTTTCGTTCTGTGAGATGTTTCACAGCTCACAGTTCAGAAATATTGTTGTGTTCCTCTTTGTCACTACTGCATCTGTTGTTTGTGGTTCAAATTCATGCTTAGATTGTTCAGTGAGAACAATTACAACATAGCAAAAAAAACAGTATTGTAGACCTACTGGGAGTGACAGGAGAATCAGACTTTAAAGTTGTAAAAGTAAGGGGCAAACTCTCACCATTTAATATACATAATATAAAGTCTTTGCTATATTTTAGACTATAAAAAATATATTTTACCATGCTATTTATTAAACAATAAAACAGAAACTCACCATTTTGTGGAGTCTTAAGAACACACACACACAAATAAAAGAAACTGAAAAAAGAAAGAACATAATATACATGAAATATAGAATTTAGAGATATAGTTTCTTTTTGACATGACTGTAGTCGGACCAATCTGCTCTTTCTTTCTTAACATTTTCCAAATGTGTTTAATGCTTCAAAAAATGTGAACATGTTTCTATGCTGTGTATGATTTTAAGATTTGAGTAGGATCCCAGGAGATGCAAAATATGATACTCATCTTGATGTCTAAACCAACTGCCTATATACTTGGATAACTGCAAGTGGAGCACAAGTTAGTTTTCTCCACGGTTTCTATCTAATTGGATTTAGATGGACACAAAGGACCAATGTACCGGCTAACGAAATAATTATTATGTTGTCTGGGAATAAACACTGAAACTCAGACTCTAATGATGGTGGGATTTTGTAAAATAATGTTTTCATATAGAATCCACTAATTGTAGCTGTAAAAAAAAACTGCAACAGAGACCTCAGAGACTTGTGGAAGATACAGACATGATCTTCTGCAGACTGGGAGAGACTTAATTTGTTTTTGTTTTGTGGTTCTCTGTTTTAGCATTTTTCTGGATCTTTCCCATTACATTTCTGTGGGTCAGGTTTGATGGCTTGGTTATATTTTCTTACTAGCTTCACTGGGTCAGTGGAAGTCACTGTCCATAGGCATCCAGACACCATTCGCAACTCCTTAGTAAGGAAAGTAGCTATTGACCTTCCTAAAAGTTGTTTACTGATGCCATAGCCTATAATGTGCATTTCAGTCATGTGTGATTGGGCATTATAAGTAAAGGAATATTAATGCTGGCAGGGCAAAAAGTGATTATCACATTAACAATACTCCAAATATAGCTTCAGATGAACTTGTGTAAATGTAATAATGCCGATACTTTGCCTGAACCTAAAGTACATAAATCTGTCTTGTCTAAAATCAAATTAGACCAGAGGCATACACAATGCAAGAAGTATGTATGCCCTGCTTACATCCTTCCCCTTGCTCTCTCCTGCACTACCTTTCCCAAAGAGGAAATTAGTTAGAATGGCCACCGATAATGCCATTTAAATATCAGTGATGATGTAATTTAAACAGTTTTCCTGTAATGTAGGTTAATGTAGGTTGTTTCTCTGCCATTAGCACAACGGTAGCATCTTGAGCTTCCATGCACTGTATCCCTATACAGTGCATCCCTATACAGTGCATCCCTATACAGTATCCCTACGCAGTGCATAGAAGCTCAAGATGCAGCATGCACAGAAGAATGATAGGCAATTCTAAAACCTTCCTTCTCGCTCTGACTGGTTGTGTTTGACCAGGAATGGTGTATTTCTGCAGATGGCAATAGGAGCACAGTTTTTTCACAGATTATCTGTCTCATTCTGTCAGAATATAGGGACGTTTATTTATTTTTATTTTAGACACTAGTAGCCTTCATTGAGCAGTGAACAGACAGGAAATCATAATGAGTCTGAAGGGGAAGATATACAGCAAATGGCCCAAGACTGGGAATCAAACCTAAGAACTGCATAGAGGACTACAGCTAAGCTCAAATGGGGACTGCAGCTCTAAGGAGGAGATTGTGAGAGAGTCAAGGCAACACTCTAGGTATAGTTTTAATGAGGGAATATTATTATAGCATGATATAAAGCTCAATTTTACATAAAACACCTTTTACAGTTCACTTTGCCCTTCAAGGCAAACCTCTGCTCCTATCTTAGCTCAGCTGAACTACTGTTCACAACAAGCTCTTGAAGCTCTGGTTTAGAGACTGTTTACTCATAAAACAAGAGGAAAAAAACAGCCAAGAGGAAATAATGAACTGATTTCTCATTTGAATATCAATGTTTTTATATCATTGTTGTTCAAGAGAGACAAAATATCCAAAATGCAAAATCACTGTATTTGTTTAAAACAACGTTTGTTGTATTTTTGTCTTCACGATTTGACCCATTGTTTTTGTTATCTGTGTTTGGCGCCATGCTCTGACTGGGACTATTTTTGTTTCTGTCATGAGGTGTGGTGAGGGTTGGTGAGGCAGACGCTGTAGACCCAGGTAAGATGAATAAATGATGATTTTTAATGGTAAATAAGTCCGGCAGCAGGCACAAGGAAACACTGACCACGAACAGACTAGACATTGACGAGGACCCGACGAGGAACAAAGAACACAGGTGGAGTTAAATACACGGGAGGGTAATCACAGAGACGAGACACACCTGGGAACAATCAAGGGGAGGACAGGACAACGAAGAGACTTACGGACACAGAAACTCTAAATAAACACAGAAAAACACAGATCCTGACAGTACCCCCCCCTCAAGGGCGGCTACCAGACGCCCACAAAACAAAAACACAACAAGGGCGGGCGGAGGGGCGCTGGACGGGGGGCCAGAGTCCAGAAAAACAAAAAACAACCCACCATTGTGGGCGGAAACACAGGAAGGGCCAAGAGTCCAAAAACAAACAAAAACTACCCACAGGGTGGGCGGAGGCAAAGGAGGCGGGAACCACGGAGGTGGTCTGGCGGTCGTCCGCGGCGGCGGGAACCACGGAGGTGGTCCGGCGGTCGACCGCGGCGCTGGAGGCGGGAACCACAGAGGCGGTCCGGCGGCTGTCCGCGGCGCTGGAGGCGGGAACCACAGAGGCGGGAACCACGGAGGCGGTCCGGCGGCTGTCCGCGGTGCTGGAGGCGGGAACCCAGGAGGCGGGAACCACGGAGGCGGTCCGGCGGCCGTCCGCGGCGCTGGAGGCGGGAACCACGGAGGCGGTCCGGCGGCCGTCCGTGGCGCTGGAGGCGGGAACCACGGAGGCGGTCCGGCGGCCGTCCGCGGCGCTGGAGGCGGGAACCACGGAGGCGGGACCCCAGGAGGCGGTCCAGCGGCCGTCCGCGGCCCTGGAGGTGGCGATGATGAGCCCCGGTGGCCGCCCACAGACGGCGACGACGAGCCCCCCGAGGCAGGGTCTCTGGTGGAGAACATGGGGTCTCGGTCGGAGCACAGGGGGTCTCGGTCGGAGCACAGGGGGTCTCGGTCGGAGCACAGGGGGTCTCGGTCTCGGACGGAACACTGGGGGTCTCGGTCTCGGACGGAACACTGGGGGTCTCGGTCTCCGACGGAACACTGGGGGTCTCGGTCTCCGACGGAACACTGGGGGTCTCGGTCGGAACGCAGAGGGTCTGGGTCTCGGTAGGAACGCAGGGAGTCTCTGGAGGAACACAGGGAGTCGGGGTCTCAGGAGTCGGGGTCTCAGGAGGAACACAGAAGGTCTGGGTCTCAGGAGGAACACAGAGGGTCTGGGTCTCAGGAGGAACACAGAGGGTCTCTGGAGGAACGCAGGGAGTCTCGGAAGGAACGCTGGGGGTCTGGGTCTCGGAAGGAACACTGGGGGTCTGGGTCTCGGAAGGAACACTGGGAGTCTCGGAAGGAACACTGGGAGTCTCGGAAGGAACACTGGGAGTCTCGGAAGGAACACAGGGAGATTCGGCCTCGGGTGCGCCGGCTGGAACGCCGGCTGATTCGGCCTCGGGTGCGCCGGCTGGAACGCCGGCAGAAACGGCCTCGGGTGCGCCGGCTGGAACGCCGGCTGGAACGCCGGCAGAAACGGCCTCGGGTGCGCCGGCTGGAACGGCGGCAGAAACGGCCTCGGGTGCGCCGGCTGGAACGCCGGCAGAAACGGCCTCGGGTGCGCCGGCTGGAACGGCGGCAGAAACGGCCTCGGGTGCGCCGGCTGGAACGCCGGCAGAAACGGCCTCGGGTGCGCCAGCTGGAACGCCGGCAGAAACGGCCTCGGGTGCGCCGGCTGGAACGCCGGCAGAAACGGCCTCGGGTGCGCCGGCTGAAACGGGTGCGCCGGCTGGAGGTGCTGGTCCCGGAACTGGAGCAGGATCCGGGCTGGCCGAGAAACTGTTCGGCTTGGGAGGCAGAGGTTCGCCAGCCATGACGGCTAGGGCCGCCTTACGCTCCCACTCTGCCTCCCTCTGCAATTCCACCAACCCCGGGTGCGGAAAGCGAGGAACCCAGTAGTCCAGCAGCAGTCCCAAGCGGATGGCGAAACCGAGGCGTCGGATGGCAGCGTACGGCTTGGCCATTGCCTCCTCGTACTCCCTGATCGTTTCAGTTAGCTCCTTTAACTCGTCTGGGTCCATGATGAAAAATAAAAAATAGCGTGCCTCACCGTTCGGTCTGGTCGGGTCCTTCTGTCATGAGGTGTGGTGAGGGTTGGTGAGGCAGACGCTGTAGACCCAGGTAAGATGAATAAATGATGATTTTTAATGGTAAATAAGTCCGGCAGCAGGCACAAGGAAACACTGACCACGAACAGACTAGACATTGACGAGGACCCGACGAGGAACAAAGAACACAGGTGGAGTTAAATACACGGGAGGGTAATCACAGAGACGAGACACACCTGGGAACAATCAAGGGGAGGACAGGACAACGAAGAGACTTACGGACACAGAAACTCTAAATAAACACAGAAAAACACAGATCCTGACAGTTTCTTGCCGGCACAGCGGCACATGAAGCCTATGTAGTAACAGAAATCTTGGCTTGCACATTTAAACATAGAGTCCTGGCCAAAAAGCGAAGTCGCTTTTTGATCCTTCGATGTCAGTTCTTCCTATCATTGTTAAGCAGAATTCTCTGATAGAGAATGGGAGCCGGGTTTAGACACAAGAGGGAGAATCTTGATGATGAGCTTTTACAATCGAGTGGTCGGTAGAGTAGACTAAGAAGCATAAATTAGGCCAAAAGCACTACAGACCTCACCAGCCTCAGTCATGGTCATTGTATGTAACTTAGTAAGAAGCAGACAGAGCAACCATTTCATCTAATGAAGAGTAGTGATGGTCCAGGACTGATGGGTCATACTCATGGTGAATCAGAACAGCCAACTCCCATCAAATAAGTTGAGGGCACTTAAAATAATGTTGTAAACCAGTTGCCATAAAAAAAATTAAGTAATGTGTAATGAAAACCCAAGTGTATCTAAATTTAACTTTTGAGTGGACCAGAGTAATGATTTTAAGTAAGTACATTTTATTTGTTTAGCACCTTTCACAGATAAAATCACATAGTACTTCATGAAAAACAGGAAAAGTACAAAGATAGACATCAAATCTCTCCCACTCAGCTCCTTCAGACTAGCTAGCAGAAATTAGCAAACAGCTGGTGGAATTGTATATTGGCTGAGCTCGTATATGAACTACTTTTCAATTTCAAACATTCTTGAGAATGATGTAAAAAGCTTAAATGGAGGAATGTTGTGATGCATGACAGAAAGAGCAGGAGTTTCTTGAACAGAGACCCAACTTTCAAGGTGTTAAATTGCAAAGTGCAATTTATTTTAAGCCCTGTTTAATGTCTGCAGCATATTATAACAACTGGAGATGACAAAGTTAGTTGACTGTTGAATAAAATGACACCATATGCCCACAAAACACATGAAACTACCCATTTGAGATCATATGAGCAATTTCACAAGGCAACAAGAATATGACAAAAGACAGCATCCTGCAGCATGTAGAATGCTAGTAAATGTCACTTATTCAGAGAGTTGCGTGAGTGACAAAAAAGAAAAGGTGAGTCTATAAATGGGATACAGAGGATAGTTTGGCAAAAGGCAAACAAAGTCAAAGAGAGAAACAATGAGAAAGTTTGACAAGAAGGTAGTAAACATTGAAGTGAGAATGGCTCCAAGAACGGGGATTAGTAATAAACAGCGGTGTGGTGGAGACAAAAGTCCCAGGGAGCAGAAGATTGTCTCTTCTTGTTTCCTTTGAGCAGAGCACCAGGCTGCCCTGCACCTTTGTAGGGAGTCATCTACCAAATTGGATCAATAAGTAATTAACACTCTGGCTCTTTGCTGGCAAGTTCTCTTACCTCTCTTCACTGATGCTTGGTCTAGTGTGCTAGTCTATGGAAAAACAAGCAAACACTGAAAGGATGGAGATAGCGGTCCAGTCATGTATGAATACATGCAAAGTTTTCATCTTTAGATTATTCTGTTCATTACAGGTTGTGCATTTTGAATAAAAAAACCTCTCAGGTCATCTGAACGTCTTGTGTTTTAAATTTCTCCCATTTTCCACACTATGCTCTACATATTGATCCTTCTTCACACAAATACATACAGTAAAAACTTGCTTTCCCTTCTTTTTCACTTTTTGTCTCATTTAATAACAGTGTGGTAGAGGTTTTAAGGGATAGTGGCACCTGGTAACATACATCTAAGGCTGTGTTCACACTGTAGCCTGAAGTGACCCAATTCAGATTTCTTTGGACATAATGCGACCTGTATCTGATCTTTTCATGACAATCTGAACAACACAGGTCAGATTGTTTTCGAATGCAACCCAGGCCACTTGGATACCAGATACTTATCCAATTCAGATGTGACCTAATGTCCAGGTCGACTTCATCCGACTTGAACGTCACTGATACTCGACAAACGTCACTGTTCTGCATCTTGATATGCACAAACGGGAAGAACAACAACAACCATGACGGATTATAATGAGGATTAAGTCATTAATATGCTGGCTCCAGTCGGACAACAACTTCAAATGTGTCGATAGCATCCATGTTTATTTCCGCAAACACTGAACACTTCTTATGGCGACTGGCAAAACACCAACGCTGACATTATTGCGCCCTCTACTGCACATGCGGGACAGTTTCAGGACGTTTGCCCATTCACACTGGAGAACACATACAGGTTGCATATATTTGGAAGTAAAATATCTGATTTGACAAACAATCGGAATTGGGTCACTTCAGGCTGCAGCGTGAACGCAGCCCAACTTGTAAAAATAAGAAAAACAAGTTGTGCATGGATGAATCAGATGGAGTAGATTGAATGTGTAGCAGGTGAAATGTTGCAGAGGAAAATATACCAGGTAAACCTCTACTGTATGCTAATGAGACAAAAAAGGAGGATGAGAGAGAGGGGTAGCGACTGATAGAATGACAAAGGCAAAGACAAGAGAGGCAAGAAGACAGGATTGGAACGATAATATCTCTGGGCAAAGTAGAGGATTGATGTGTGAGGATTCAGCACAGAGCCCTATCATCAATCCTATTGGCTAATCACATGTACAGCTGAATTATTGATAAGAGAGCTTCATCAATAATTGCAGTGCTGCTGCTTGTGGACCACAGAAGAAGGGAATCAGAGCTGGTGGCTTGCACAAGGAAAACATGGCCTGGACATGTTTTCCAGGCCATATATATATATATATATATATATATATATATATATACACTTACATATAGGCATGTGTGTGTGGGTGTGTGTGTGTGAGGGCGTGCATTGGGGTGTGTGTGTAATCATTTTCTTCTCCACTTGTCATGTGGAATAGACTGATTGACAGGGTCAAAGAACATTGAGTGAACATTGTGGAATATTTGGCAGCTGAAGAGTCAAATATTTCTCTCCCAGGTTTATTCATACCAGGAAAAACAGCTACAAGTAGAGAGTAGATTCACTAGAGGCTCAGAAAGACAAGTCCAAAAGCAATTGCAGTAAAACAATAAGTTCAAAGTTTCTGCTGCCCCCAAATGGACATAAATTGAGTTGTGCAAATGTAATCTAGCATAGTTCAGTGTGACTGCATGTGTGAGCTGGAACCTATGAGGCTTTTACTGTAAAGGTGGCTAATTCCTTTAACATATTGATTCTCTACACTGCGTTGTAAAATGACACACCTCTCCATAGGCTCTAGATACTGGCAAAATATGGAAAACGCATTCAGACCTGTTACCTTTACCTTTCATTTGTAGTTTGCATTCATATGTGGATTGCCATCTCAAAAGTAAATGTATTATTTTTATTTGCTATGAAATTAATTTAAAACTACAATTTATGCAGATGTACAGCTGCACACACTGTAAATCTACAGTCAGTTTGTCATGAGTTGCGGTGTAGGTGGTGAGGCAAAACGCTAGGAGACCCAGGTAAGAGAGATGTGGTAGATTTAATGATGAAATAATGCTCCAAAACAGTCCAAATCCCTGGCAGCAGTGCTGAGCGGAAGCTGAGGCTCAACACAGGTAGCAACAGAGAGCACGAATGGACTAACACGACACACGGCAGAACAGAAGCCAAAATGAGACGAGGACCCGACAACGACACAGACACACAGGTGACACTAAATACACAGGAGGTAATCAGGGAACGAGACACACCTGGGAACTAATCAAAGGGAGACAGGACAACACGGAGACTCAGAGACACAGGAAACTTGAAAAAAACACACAGAAAAACACGGAACATGACACAGTTAATAATATACAACTGAAATAATAGAAATGAGAACATGTTGTGTAGAAAATACAAGATTTTTCTTAATCTGAGTTTTGTGACCCCAGCTTTACTTTTTTGCCTCAACTAAAAGCTCAGTATGCTGGACTTCTAAATCTTATATGTAACACTCTTTCTTCTCTGTCTCTAGATGAAAGTTGAAATGAATCTAAATTAATGAATATCATTACAGCCTCTTCAATAGCTGCACTGTGTTACTAACCTCTCTTGGCTTTATCTCCCTCGGCACATGGGTCCTAGGCAACCAAACCTTTCTGGGACTTACAGATAGAAAAGTGTAACTACTGTTTTATATGTTTTTTTTCCCCTTCCAAATGGAAGAAATGCTGATTCTTTGATCAATAGGGAGCAAGACATGCCATAATGAGCTTTACACTTAACAAGGGTGCTTTAATGCCTGCCAACATGTTTTACACTGATATCAGTGTCTTACATTCTGTTCAATTTTCAGTGGCATTAGACTATCAATTAATGTTTTAAACTATTTAAAAAATAGAATTTATTTGAAAGTGCTACATATATTCAAATAGTTTATTTCCTCTTGAAAAGTCATGTTAATAAAAATATACCACAGCCAGTGGTTGTTGTTTCCTTAAACAGTTAAATCTAAATACTTATTTCAGTTTGCACATGTAGGCTAGTAAATAAGGTATTGTGGAACCTTTTACTGATTCTAGGTTTTGCTGTATTATTTCCACAGCATTGTTAAAATTACAGAGAATAAAATCCCATTCATTCAATCTGAGATGAAAGATAACATTCTGACAGCTTTTCCTCACCCCGCTACTTTTCACTAATATTTTCTATTTATGATTTATTTTCACTTCACGTTTTGCTGAACCAAATCTGCAATTTCTGTGACCATCGCTGCGTCCTTCCTGGTAGAGTCCATATGTTTTTGCAGCCAGGAGCCTTATAAACTAAGCCCTATCCTTGTTTACCCATTTCAAAACCACTAAAGGAGCTACTGATGTCATCAACCTCTCAAATTTTTATTCCATATATAGTATTAGAAATTAAAACATTACATTTATACCTCTCTTGCCTAAAATAACAATAATGGGTGCCATTAACTCTGGGCAGAGTTATACTGCTGAAGGCTTCTTCCTGTTTAAAGGGAGTCAACATGTGACACTTCGGCCACATGTTTTTTAAGTCAAGTTTATTGTATAGCACATTTCAGAAACAGGGCAATTCTCCAGAGGTTGTTGTGACAAAATGAGTCCAATAACAAAATGGCAAGATTTTCATCACACAGCTGCAAGGAGAACTGATTTTGGCCGTTCAGTCTTAAAGTCTGAAAATTTTAATCTTCACAACTGACAGGTCCCTTCCCAGTGCTTTCTGTGAAACTAAAGCTCTTTCTCCACAGCAAAGTCTGAGCAGAACTTGATACATTTATAGCTTTCCTGTAATGTTACATTGTTTCCCCACCACTAGCACAGCTGTAACACACCAGCATCCTTGAACTTGAATGATGGTACAGGAGAAGGGTTTGAGCAGCACACACAAGAGCTTGATTGACACTGCTAAGATCCTCCTCCTGGATCTCAGTTGTTTCTGGTTTCGAGCAGTGTATTTCTGCAAATGGCAGTAGGAGCACAAGGAGGAACCAAAGGATTTTGATCTCGTCACAAATCTCATTTTCATTGTCTCATTTTCTGCTGTCATCACATAGTGATAGTTTTAACAAATCTGTAAGAAAAAATATGTTTTTATAAAAATTACATTATGCAATTTTAAACATGCATTTATAACCACACATGCCTATAGTAGTCAAAGCTGTGTTTCTAAGCATAAGTATATGATTTTTTTGTACCATTTCCCTTGATCAATGGCCCCTGCCTGTGCTTCAGCTGCTTCGTAATTACACCTGTCTGCAACATCTGAGGGTTTAAAAGATCAAACATTGTCTCAATCCTCTCACAAGGAACAGATCTAAGAGTCAGACATTGCAGTAAAAGGTCACTTTCTGTGTTTGGATGCTACACAATAGTTTCCTTTTTTTTGGTTTCTTTTTATCTGTTTGCCTCCCTTTTCTGTTTAGTCCCTTACTCCCATGTGCGGTGAATGATCCTGTAAAATGTCACTCGCTCTAAGAAGTGATTATTGAGCAGAGGACAGCAGGTGGGATAGGTTGACAAGCAATCAACAAGCAAGCAACCAAGCAAAAAAGAAATTTTATTATGGTTGTGATCAAGCTCAAGCATATAATATAAAGGTTTTCAGTGTAGTCAATGTTGTGTGAAGCACAGCGAAACACCATATGGCTATTATATAACACCACCAATTTAACAGGTGGAGGTGATTAAAATCCTTGTAAGAAAATGGCGTGCATAGATTAAACTAAAGGAGTGGAAGTTACAATCATGTCCTATCTAATACGTATTCTTGTCGGCACTTTAAAGACATTTCAATGTAAAAATGTATTTCTTCAATTTACTTATGTTCGCAGGCAGATATCAGGCACACTTATTTAGTTTGTCTTTTCGATATCACACTAAACATATTACAAGAAAACATAATAGATTAAGAATAGAGGGGGTTTCAAAAGACGGAGCATACAAACAAAAACAAGAAACAGAAGCACTGATCCAGGAATACTTTCTATGTTGAAGAAACGTAACAAGTTAATGGCAATAATAGTTTTTTAGTGGTTTCATCTATAACAGAAACACAAATAGGAAGATAGGTTCTGAGTCAGTTTTCAAATCTATAGCATGAAAGACATTGTTCTTGAAAGTAATAGCCAGAACAATCCGTGTCCAGGATGTGTGGGGTCTGCAGAGATGTTAGCTGCCATTTTTCTGAGTTTAAATCTGTACAAGTCCTGGCTGGAGGGAAGGTCAGTCCTGATAAACTTCTCTCCAGACCTGATTGTTGATTGCAGTTTGGTCCTGTACCGTTTTATGGCTGAGCCAGATCACACTTTGATGGACAAAAGGAGGACTGACTAAATAATAGCAGTGTAGAAGTTAATGTTGAAGTTTGTACTTAATGTACTTCAAGAATTATGATGTCCACTGTCCCTCCTTCTGAACCATGTCTATGTGCAAGAACCATCTCAGGTGAGGGAAATGGTGGTTCCTGTAGGAACCAGATGCTACCCACAGTAGACTCAGTGTGGTTGAGGAGGGTTGTGTAAGGAAGCATGGAGGTTGTTCTCTGTAAGTCCAACATGAGCTCCACAGCCTTGAGCTTGTTAAGTTCCAGGTGGTTCCGACGGCACCAGAGGACCAGCTGATCCACCTCCTGTCTATATTCACTCATCAATTTCCTGGATTGGACTATCACAGTGGTGTCGTCTATGAACTTGAGGAGTTTTGTAAATGGATCTGCTTGGTGCAGTCATTTCTGTACAAAGAAAAGAAGAGTGGTGAGAGACCACAGCCTTGTGGGTCTCCGGTGCTGATGGATCTTGTGTTTGTAAAGATGCTCCCCAGCAGCTACTGTTCCTGTTAGGTTCTGGTAGATGACGTCTGGACTGATGGTGTTGAATGTCTACCAGAAGTCCACAACTGCATTGTGGCATATTTCCATTAATAGTTAAGATGAAGTAAAGTCCCAAGTTGACCTCGATACGCAATCTGCTTGGTGTCCAGCAGAGGCCCTGTGATGCCCTACAGATACTTCAATATAGGAAAGGATTTTATGACCACATACATTATGATGACAGGCCTGTAGTCTCAGTCACAGGCTCTCAGACAGAAGGTGAAGAAAAAACATGAGCTCCTGGAGCTTTTCTTCCTGCCATTTTTTATTTTCTGCCATCACTTCCTTTTCATTGAGTCAAATATGAGTTGACAGGACATTTAACTAATGACAGAGACATTCAATTCCTACAATGAAAATGTATAATTTTCCAAAAAAACATCTGACATTGTTGGAATCCAGAAGCAATAAAGTAGTATTCAAATGGTTCAAAGTCCCACTTTGCAGGATTTATTCTACATTTTAGTTTATACACATAAAACAAAAGTTCCATTCAGATAGTTTACAAACTTCTTTGTTTTTATTAACACACATACACGAACACCCCCACTCACATGTAATTGATTGCATCAAGCCCCAAATAGGCAATTTTAGTAAATTATATACATTGTTGTTGAATATAATGAATGTCAACTGGAGCAGCAGACAGCTGGGTTGAATAAGCAATGTGGCCAGCTGGTACAAATATGTAATAGCTGACAGATCTGATTCATCATAATTCTCAACATTTTGTGACCCTCATCAAAATCACGAGCAGAGTGGCTCTTAAAAACCTCTCCATTACTTAGTGACCCACAAAAAACATGGTTTGTATGGAGCAACAATAATAAAGATCAGAGCAAGCTGTTCACTTATGCTTAAGGATTATCTTCCTGGAGAGTAATTCATCACTGTGGTTCATGTGCTATGATCTGTTTATGAACCACATCTGCTCAGTGGGCTATTAATAGGAATTCTTGTTGCGATCATGCCCACAGACACCCAACCAAGCAAACATTAGCTCAAGCATCCAATGAGGTGCAATTCTTATACCCGTTCTGCCTGCTTTATTTTTAGACAGTCGCTACAAGATCATTGAAGGACAAACTTGTTTAGGGGTTATTTATGCTTAACTTTATTGTTTTGATTTGAATTCAGTCTTAAGGCTTCATGATGCTTTCACAGAAAAAGAAAACTTAACAAGGACTTCCCAATGGTGTTTCATGTTTCTCTACTGACACTGGTTTGAAAAAGGACAACTTTACAGAGAAGACAGACAGCCAAGTTTAATTAGATTCCCAAGTCTAAGGAATTTTAAAGATCAAAATACTAGCATGGCTAGAAATATGACTTATTTTTAGAAGTTCATGCAAGATAAATTTAATCATTAAATTGTGTGTTCTGTTTTAAATCAAAACAGGGCAGATTTTGTTTCAGATTTCCAATTGGTCTTGAATGCACAATTTGCTGTTGTCCAACACTAACGTAACTGTCATATATTTAGGATACCAGACAATTGAGTATCCTAAACATATATAGGGTGAGTTTGTTGGTGGTGATAGGTCAAGATGTTACCTATCACACCCACAGCTGATATGCAAGCAAGAACTGAATGTCAGCTGTAACTGGCTTCATAGAAGAGATTAAAAAAATAAGATCTCATTTGCAGGGGAAAAAAATATGAGGTAAATGTTTTTGTTCGGTACCAAGTAGAGTTTGCAGCTACAAAAGTTTTTCCTTTAGCTTATTTTAATGTTTATCTGTATGATGTAGCACTGGAAAAGTTTCTAAGCCCTTGTAGGGTTTGGAGAAGGAGACAAGGGACAGGTGTGATTGGTGTTGCACTTGAGGCTTTGTCCATGGCAACGCTCTGAGGAAACAACACAGATGATGGAATTTCATGAAGAGCATATTGCATTTCAGCACAGTATGTGTTATGTCCTATTGTGCAACTCTGTATCACAATGTTATATTTTTGTAAACAACTATATAACTTGTTCTGTGTTATCATTGCAACAACCAAACCAACACAAGAAAATAGAAGGCAAATGAGATACAGGTTCAAAAGATGGAAGGAAAAAGTCAAAGTAAAAACACTTAAAAAAAAAAAGGAAATATGGGACCAGAGGGAATGGGTAAAGTGGGAAACCCAATCCGAGTTGATGGGGTTCCACAGCACAGCTGCAAAATCAATTTGACTGGTGGTGCTTCTGCTGTGAATGAGAGGCAAAGATGATGGACCAAGTAAGTGGAGAAGGCAGAGGAGAAGGAGAGCGGGATGACTGAACAAGGATGAAGCTTTGACGTTAATAAGACTGTGGCAATAAAGAAGGGGATATGGTAAGAAGGATTGAGGGGGAAAAGAATGAAGAGAGGTCATATTGGGGACAAAACAGAGAGAACGCCAACGCACAGTATGCAGGTGATGCAATGTAGCATACACAAACACATAGTGTTTACTTGCTGATATGAATGAGGACAGCTTTGACTCATACTACCAAAAGATAGAATGTGCCCTGTACAGACAATATGTCCCTACTAAACCAGGTACAATTTTAAAACAGAGTAATAAAATATTGCTGAGAAAATAAAGTTTAGGCCATTCTCGTATTGCTATCAAACTGAGATGAGCTAGTAAACAAAACAAAAAGTGTTCACTCCATTACTTTTTTGTTCCGCTTATTAAATAAAAGCAAGAAGAGAAATGGCTGTGTTCCTTTAATGTAGTTACTATAACACAGTAAAGGCAATTCTGAGCCCTATATTACCTTGTCCTGTCTAAAACGAACCTCAGAGTAATGTTTTAAAGTGTCCTCTGCACACTTTATCTACTGACTTTAATGTTAATACATGGACTGCTGAGGATGTACATTCAGGAAAATTTATTTTTACACGTTATCAATGGGGTTAATCATGCTTATTGCCTTTTCTGGTGGATGAAACAAACCCCCATGTAGTTCTTATCCTGTTTGCCTAAAGCCCTATAGATTTACAAGAGTAGCACTTGAATTAATTAACTCCACAGCTTATTAGCTAATTGGAAGAGGAGAAACCATGATGACCCACATTTTGATATCAGCAGGTACCAGAGTGGCTTGCCATCTCTCACGCCGTCTCTGGCTATGTTTGAATGTGCTAATATTTTCATAAGTTATGGTTTTATTATCCAGGTGGGCTGCAAAGGAGCTGCTTTGCCTTGCAAAAGTACTAAAAAAGTACTCCTTGAAATTTTAAACATGTTATTACATTAAAGCAACAAACATTATAGTTTACAGGAATTTTATGTGAAAAATAGGGCATAATTATGGAGTGGAAAATCATTTTTGAAATAAATAGGGCAATGCACTTGGATGCGGCACATTTTTACCTATTTAATAGTGGGTACCATAATCACCTCTAATGTTAGCTTTTTTTTTTTAATACAATACTTTAAATGTTGTAAATAAGTATTTGTCAGTAGAAAAAAAGTACAGCTGCTGCTGTGACAGTTACAACTTCTGAAGGTGGGCAGTGATATGTCTGACAGCAAAGATTCAGTAATGATTCTGATTATGCAGATTGTGAGCTCTGATGAACAGGGCTTTGAGACCAACTGTAGGAAATTGGAGGGCTAATGTTTGTAACCAGTAACACTTAATTCACTTGGGTAAATAAAGGTTAAACATAAAATAAACTCCTTTACGTTTTGTTGTTGAGAAAAGGCCACGTCAAAGTAGCAAGGAAAATTTAAATATTTCTTAAATATGCGTGAAAGAATCTAGGCAACACTTCAGGTATGTTTTTGATGAGGGAATAATATTATGACATGATGTAAAGCTAAATAATAGTCAGTTTTACATAATACAGCCCCTTATTAGGCACATTGGTCTTGAGTTGGATGGAGGGAAAATAAATAAATGTAGTTATTGGGACCATAAATAGTGTATTTCTTTTTCCACTGTGGTAAAAAGTTACATGTATTTATCTGCTTGATGTGTGGATGAGACGATGTGGGTCCAACAATCCACTTGTTGAACATCATTTCAACCAAAAGAAAATAAAATGCAGATGAATTTGTCGTTATTATCCTGTAAAAACTTTTGGGTAAGAATAGATTATGATGGTAAATTTTTGACTCCAGGTATCAAATTACAGACATTGAGAAAGTTTAGCACTCCTCTTACAGAGTTTTGGAAGATGATTGGTCTCTTTCCCACTCTGCAGTCAATGTACCAATTAACAGCTGAATTCAAACCAGTGCTGACTGGCCGGCCCGATTGGAACCACATGCTCCAGGGAGTGAGGTGGAACTGGACCCTGCAGTGCAAAAGGGGCTTAAATGCACCAAAGGAGAAAAGGAACCAGAGTTCATCCATTCTATTGTCCTTAACATAAAGTTTGTGCATTTGAGGCAACAGTGTGTGCCGGTTTAGTTTAGTGCTTTCCCTCAGCCACCATATCCTTATTGTATTATGAAGGGTGCTACTTCCAGAGTGGAACTCCTTATTTTTTCATTGCAGTTGACAGCCTCAGCCAAGAGGTTGCTATTTTTGAAAAGGAGTGGGTGACTGTGGAGATAATAAATGAGCGCACACAGAAATACATGAACACACTTTCACTCATTTAAGACACAAAAACGTGGTAGCAAAACATACTTTGGACTAAAAACAAATGCATCTGAACAGTTTATTTAGAAACTGTTTTAAATACTTTTTTTGCTTTAGGATAAGAAATATTCCAAATATACATTTTAAACATGAACACCTACATTCACCCACACACCTGCATACTCTATTGTAAACTGTTTTGATTTTCTGTCTTGTTTTACAAAACAAGACAGACAACCGTCAGTCTAATGCTGTTAAACAATTTGGTCAATTTTCCAATTTTTTTGTATGCTTCTTTGCCTTTATTTTACTATGACAGTTGTTGCTTTTGACTAATATTCTCAGTGATAGCTGTTGAATCTATAGAATGACTATTGGGATTCTGTTTCAGCCTAATTGGATCCTCTCACTGACATCAGTCTAATGTACGGCTATTGACCAGTAGGGTCAAATGCATCAGCTATTGTGTTGCTAAATGCCTCATTTATATCCCACCTCTAAAGGCAGAGCTGTTTGGTGGATTAGGCTGAGTGTTCAGTAGAGCTAATGACTCCCTCAGGGTTAAAACTGTGAATGGATAGTTTTTTAGTGATACAGGTTCCAATACATCTTATTTGAAATGTTAGCTATGCAAAATTTAGCAGATTTCAGGCCTGGATTCCTCTTCTTTCATTGTGGTGATGCTTGGACAACCAAACCTTTGTCTGTGCTGTGTTGTGTGCTTGTTTGCAAATTCAATAAATTGTCAAATTATTTCTCATACCACACTATTTAGATATAGTAGTACTAACTGCAGAAAATATCTAAAGGCACAAAATTGCATACATTTAAAATCATATTGAACAGAAATATTTTAGTCAAATTTTGAGAAATCCAATGTGGTAGTAAAAATTATACTAGCAAATAGCTGTAGGAATGTGGCTGTAATTTAGGCCCTCACATTGAGAGGTTTTGTGTGTCACATGCACTGTGCTTCTTCTGTCTTTTAGCTCATTCTCTTTTTTGGTGTGACATTGAAACTGGCCGCTTATCCCTTGATCAAACTTAGCTTCATTTGTCTCAATTAGCAGTGACAGATTTTGCTTTTCTCATGTCCACATCAATTAGCTGAATACAGAACATTGCTCGTGGGTTTATGTCAAGGATCGGTTCCTGTATGTGTGTGTTGACCAGCATATGAATGTCGGGTAAAAGTCATTAGTAGGGAAAAAAGATTTTTGCTAAACCTGAAAGCCTGGATATCTGGAGAAAAATATTGTAAAATTAAATTGTTCCCAAAGTTCAGTTTGCTGTGACCTCAAGTCAGCTCCAGTTGTTAATTTAGGTTATGGAAAATGTAAGAACTACATTGTAAGGAAGAATGAAGCACAGCAGTTTGCTACGTGCAAATTATGGAGTAAGAGCAATTAAATTTGTCCACACAATAACTTTGTTGCTGTAAAAAAAAACAAAAGATTTCTTTTTAATGTACCATAATAGCCACAAGGCAAAATTGTGTCTCTGCAATGTCAGAAAAAGCAAGGAAGATCTAAAGTAGAAATTTGTGTCTTAGGCAGTCTATGTTTGGTTCACATCTCCAGAAATCATTGAGCAAGAGGCAGGGCATACCTTGGACAGATTGCCAGTCTGTCATAGAGCAATGACGCACACACACACTTGCATAGTACATGACTTACCCTTAATCTGACCTAAACTCAATTCACAACCTGGTCGTAAAGCCTCTAACACCGCATACGTGTTTAAATTTTATTGATGATGCATTAATTTATAAGCAATGTAGACAAAAAAAAAAACAAAAACAAGCATTCTATACAACTGTAAGAATAAGTACACATACACAAGTACACAACCTTATTTAATGAATATGTATAATAAGGGGTATGAAGAAGTAGAACTTATTTAATCATAACCCTTTTCCATCTCATGGTCCTTAACTTAAATAATCTTGTACTTTTTTCTGTAGTTGTGACATTTAAATAGAGCTCTCATTCAAATAACCTATTGAAGATTTCCATGCACAATTTAATGTGTTTTTAATTCAAATGCCAAAAATAGATAGCAGTACACAGAATTGGGAATATTGGTAAAATTCTGGTACCCAGTGTCAAAGCAATCACACAATTTGTTTCTCACTCTTTTACTCTCATTTGCATGCAAATGAGTGTGAAAATAAGGAAAAAGTGAAAGATGGTTAGCACTTTCTCCTGTCTAAGTAACAGGCTGAATAAACCATATGTTCTCTCACCAACAACATCACCTTGTTTTCGCACCTCCTGAAGTGTGTTTTCTTTACTGGATAAGACACTCTTTCAAAGGTGCTACTCTAAAGTGTGGCTGACTTAGCTTGTAAGACTAACAGGATATATTTCAGGGGGGGGGGGGGGGGGGGGGGGGGGGGGGGGGGGGGGGTTATATTCAGACTTTATAGGTATCCATCTGTTGTCTTGCTGTTGTGTACGTTCATTTTTAAATGATCAATGTTTCTCACACAATAAAAATGTGCTAAATGTATATGATGTTTGATAACACTCCATTTAAAGGACATCAATTTTACTATCATACTTAATGTTCCATTTATTTCTATTATATTCTATGCATAACAACTTTCCTGTCTTCCTGTCAAGGTTTTTTTTTCCCATTTTGTCTCCAACAAACAATTTCAGAATAACACAAGATAAGAGTGTTTTTGTGGCTTTAAATAAATTGTAAACACTTGTGTTGTGACACATTTTGTCTTCTGTTAATTGTTTACCGTTTAATAGTTTTCACTGGGTAAAACAGACAGCAGAACTACAAGTGCGGTTTACAAAAGAGACATTGATTGGTCCCTTGCCTGTGGCAGCAGTTAGAAGATCAAAGCAGTAAGCCTAGACATACCCTGGGGAACTGAAAAGAGAGATTTTCCACAAAGCAACAGGAGTTCACCAGTATCCTCTGCTGCCAAGCAATTGATTTTGGTACTGACAATGCAATTGTTCACAATGCCAGCTCAGGACAAAAGGGTGACACTTAGTTATATAGTCCAGAGTCTCTACTGAGGATAGATAAGATGGAGATCTATCCAGGGGCAGGGTGGACTGTCCCAGATTCGTCTCCTCAACTCATTCTAGGACTGCGTGACTAACACCACAACTCTAGTTTTCTTTTTGTTTTGGTCCCGTTTTCCTCCTCTTTCTAGTCATGGGGGGGCAGTGTTCCCTTTGTTATGCTGGACCTCCTCCTTCATTTACTCTCAGGATGTTACCATGGCAACTACAAGACACTAAATCACCTCAAGTAGAAGTTTCACTAAGAGTGCGTGTGTGTTTCAGTGTGCTCATGCATGCAGCTTCGGATAAGTGTGGTTGCCACCCCCTTCATTGCTACTGGAGCCATGAGTCCTCTATTCCCAACCCCAGAGAAGATGCACTCAAAAACACAAACATACATACCAACCAGTTTACTAACTAGACACATTTATCAGCACAAAGACACGACAGAAAGTTGTGGCAGAGTGCTCGTGAAGTGTGATAAAGGACTACCCTATTTCTGGAAACTGTTACCATGGTAACTAAGGTATAGTAGAAATAGGCTTATGTTCTTTAGAAAGATGGGTGTTTTGTTAGTTGTGTTAGGTAATAAAATAAGCAGCCACAACTCTTCAAGAGTCATGAATATTAGTAAACAAATGCTTAAAATGTAAAGTTTTGAGGTAAAAAGGATGATTGTGAGTCTAAATAGAGAAAGATAAGAAATGTAAAGAAAAACACAAAAGTCTTTGCAAAAAAAAAAACTTATCTCAAACTGCCCTTGTGCACAATAATGTGTGATATGAGGCTCTACTAACCGAATAGGCAGTGCTAAAGCCGTCAAGTTCAGTGTGGGGCAGCTGCTTTTTCAGTGCAATGGGGCATGGGATTAAATGCTGACAGTGAATCAACTGGTATGACTTGTGCTGTGTTGGGAAATCTCTATGCACTGCACCAGGTCAAAGAGATCGAGTGGGTTCTAATTAGAGTTGTAGAGAAGTCACACAAGCCTCACTTGAACCATCGACTGTACCTTTACGAATCATTCTCGTGACAGAAATAAAATTGTATCTGCTGTGTCATACATGTATATACAACCTTGTTTTGTTATTTTTTTTATTAAATAACAATGAAACACTTTCATCTCTGAACTACCACCAGAAAGATCATTTAGAAATAACATCCTGTCAGTACATCTCTTCCTTAAGCTGTTCTCTGGGTAAAAACGTATCCAGTCTTTAAACTTCCTCAAAACTTTCTCTCTCCCCTGTCTACTGTTTTTTTTTGTTTTGTTTTCTATGCGCTGTTTGTTCACTATTATTCTCTAAAGAATCCACTAAATTATACAGACACAATTTAGTGGACCTGTTTTTCTTAGGTGTTTATAAAGTCAGTTGATCAGTTTATTTAGGTTACAGTTTATTTAGGTTAATCAAAGTAAAAGGATCTGAATACACATGCAAATTATATATATATATATATATATATATATATATATATATATATATATATATATATATATATATATATATATATATATATATATATGTTTTTAACCAAGTATCCTTTCCCTTTAACTCCACAATACTTTGTATCGTTCTATTATTTAAACTCTTCATAGAAAAAAACTGAGGTTATCAAATAAATGTTTCAATCCTGCATCAGTGGCAGAATCTTCTGACAGATGAATGAAATTTTTTTAAGCACTGTAGAGTTTGCTCCTTGGCATATTCCAGCAGATTTTTTTAACCATGTAAGCACTACAGCAAGCTTTACATGTTAGGTTTCGAGTGTGTGGGTTTCTCCATGCTCTTGCTATTTTTGTTCAGGTAGGTGCAGCCGTGAATATGAGCTGAGGGCTGAAACTGAAAATAAACTGGAGGTGGCAAATCACGTCAATTGCAGCCAGTCACATGAGAGACTCTACTCGTCTGAGCAGATGAGCACGCTACAATAAGGAATAAATGCAATATCCCACAGCTGCATGGAGCAGCTCTTTATTAAGGTTCACTTGTGACTGAATAAATTGAAAAAGGCTAAGAAAGCCATTAAGAAAAAAAAAAGTTTTAAACAATTGTAATTTTGCAGCACTGTATAACTAAATGATTTAGCATAAGGTGAAGGGATACACTACAATTCTAGTGTGACGCACACACCTTTAAACTTTGATGAATTTCAAACACATTTAATCCAGTTAGTTCTGATGTAGTTTTTTTTTCTTTAGTTATGCGTTTCTTAATTATATCATAATTTCTTTATACATTTACACATTTCTAAACAGGGGTTTACTAACAGGACAATACATGTTAACAGACAACATTTGAGCAATATTTTTGGCAAACAAAATATAGAAATATGTAAATATTCCTCAATGAAAATGTGGAATGTATATTCCTTCCCTGCTTATAATTTTAGCGGCAATAACAAACTATATGGCAGAGGTCAACTTTAGCTTTGTTAGCAGCTCAGTAACACTATTCTCACAGTGCCTGTAAATTCTTCACATCTTGTCTGTGACTTTGTCTCATTTCGCTTTTTACTGAATACCCAAAATTCTGTCACACAAATTATTAAAACTGGAGCAGGCTTCTTCAGAGGTTGACACCTAGTACAATATCTTTAGGTAAACTACTTCCCAACAAGAACTTAAAATGAAGATACATGAAAGTATCAAGCCTAACGTAATCACCTTCATATTATAATAACAGCTTATACTCGGTGAAGTAGGATATTTAAAAAAATGTCACCTTTTGTTACAAAGTTGTCCATATAACAAGAAATGTGCTTTAATGCTTAGATATAAACCATGTTCTGCTTCCTCTTGTTTATATGTAAGCAAGGCTAGTATGACAATCAACAGACATTAAGTTCAAACAAAGCTTAAATGAAGCAATGTCACATCAAACTGATTAACCACACTAATGCAAAATATTTTGTATTAAAAGCAGCAAAATTGCAGGTAGCAACAGAACACTCCTATTTATAATTAGCTGGAAACACTGTAGCATCCTGTTATTGTCTGTACACAATTCAAAAAAGATAAAGATGCAAATTACAGGGTACTAATTTATCAAACTGCCGTTCACTGCAACAATTCAATGAACTGAAAGTGTCATAAAAATGTGCATATATAAAGAGCCTGTAGACAAAATGTGATGTAGATATCACTTGTAGTGGTCTATAAATCACTGTGGACTACCCAATCAATGATGCTGGGCGTTCTTAATTAATTTGTTTACTTGCGTTTTCTCCATCATTCCTGCATCTGCTTCAAAATGGTAAATGTTAATAAAATGTGGTAGCAGACTGCTGCTGTGCCAAAGACAAAGATAGTTTTAAGTGTTTAGTCTGGCTCCAGGGTTGCATGGTCTAATCTGCATTTCATGGCATAATCAATCTGATTACTTCTGTTTAATTTTTTCTTCTTACCCATCTTTTCTGTCTCTTTTATTCTTTCTTTTTCCCCAAGTCTTCCCCAGGATTCTGTAGCCTACAGAACTAGACTAAAAGAGCATTTGAAGGGTGTTGCAGGTATTTTGAGTTAATTAACTGATTAGTGTGGCAAAAGGTGCCTTCAATATTGAACCTTTTCACAATATTCAAATTTTCTGAGATACTGAATTTCTAATCATCAACATTAAAAGAAACAAACATCTGAAACATATCAGTCTGTGTGCAACGAATGGATCTAATATACAAGTTTCTCTTTCTGAATGGAACTACTGGCATAAATCAACTTTTTCATGATATTCTAATTTTATGACCAGCACCTGTATATCTTATGATATTTTTATTTAATAGTGTAAAAGTCTTTTTAGAAAAAAAAAAACTTGAACAGAGACTGATGATGTGTCAAGGCTTGATAGAGTTGGAATGATGATTTGGTGCATCTGTTCTTTTGCATACTTGTTTGTGTTTATTTACATCCTTCATGTGTCTTTGCGTTGCAAGCATTTCCACAAGTCATGGTGTCACCCTACAATCTGGAACTTAAAGATGGTGTAAAAACAGAAAACGTTGTTATTGCCCCTCTTAAAAGCAGCAGGAGGTGAATTCTTCACTCTGACTTGCAAAAAAAAAAAGAAAAATTTATTCAGAAAACTTTACAAAGTGTTGTGGGGAACTGAGCTTGGAACATTGCGTTTAATTTAAAGAAAAGTAGTGTGTATATATATTTATATGTGTGAGTCTCTATGTATGTGTATTCGTGTTTTTATCTCCTTACGGCTGAGAGCTTGAAGACGTATCCCGCTGGTAGTAAATTACCCAAAGCAACATGGTGTGGGGGGGAAGCAGTGGAGAGAGTGTGGAGAGGTGAAGTAGGGGATTGAAAGACAAGCAGAAAAAGAGAAAGACAGAGGAGTGATCATTTGGAACCCTGGGTCTTATCAAACATTGTTAGAGCACCCTACTGCCTCTCATTTACAATTTTATCCTCTTCTGAAACAACCGTAGACAGAAGTTACACAAACATATTACCCAGCATTGGCAAAAAGAAAAAGCTAAAGACCAGTTCATTATCAATATTGAAGGAAAACTTTCAGAAAGCACTTCGGTGGTGCAAAGAGAAACAGTAACTGAAATGACTACTTCTGTCAATTCTTCATATTAGCAAATGAACTGGCTGTGCAACATTGCTGGAAAATGATGATTAACAGCATTAACAGAATAGAAAATAAAATGTGATGGTGGCATTCCTAGAATATAGCATAATCTTAGACATTACTTTTAGTATGTAATTGATTTGGTGCAAAGATGTGCCGCTAATAAGTTACCTATAAACTAATTATCTACATAAGTAAATAGGCATGTGTGCAATCTAGGAAATGGTTGACCAAATTGCTGCCATACAAACAGTTGAAATTATCTTTCATTCTAGCATCACAAGAAGTGAATTTTAGTCACCGACATCAACAGGGCAACTCAAGAAGCGATCAGATTTCAGAATGTTGGCTCCATTTCAAACAAAGATCCATATCAGCCTCAAAACTATAGTGTTGCAATACTAAAATAACTCTAGAATATTCACACTGGGAAGAGACAGCCATCCCATCCGCCAACCCTCACTCTGTGCTGCTGCCGATTGTTGTTTGGTTGACTTTAGTTGAAGTTTAGGTTTAAGACCAAAAGCTGTTGCATATTTATGTAATGAAATATATCCAATAGTTTCATATTTATATAAATAAGTCTTTCTTTGCCAGACGTCATAGAGTTTAGGCAAAACAGTGGAACCTTTAATGAAACCTGTAGCTGGAGAAGTTTGCTTGCTTAATGTATCCGTTGAAAATATATTAGGGCTGACACTGTTTTTGTTTTTTTTAGTTACCTTCTATCTTTTTGTAGTTATTCAGCACTCTCTGCTTCAAAATATAAACATAAAAAGACATTATGCTGACCCCAAGAGAGGGTATTGTTGAGCAAATGTTATGGCTAAGGGGTGTTCAAATATTGGGATGAACATTTTCCTCCTTTTATCATTAGATCACAGGATTTTCTTTCTCATGAAAGTACATTATATGATGTGCCAAAGGATGGCTTTTACCTGGCTACTCGTTTAGAAGAATTTTATGGACTTGTGAATTGCTGGTAATTATTCAGAACTAATTGGCAGTTGTTGGCCAATTGGCATATGATTCCAGTATACTGACCTAGAATATCTTCTTTAAATACAGTAAATAAAAAAAAAAACCTCTTGTGGAATGGTGGTAAATGTCAAGTAAGTGAAAAATAAAAGCAAAAAAGTAACTCTTCTGAATAGGAGTCAAAACTATAAACAAAATAAGATTTCTTTAAACAGTCTAATATTTTGCAAAGCTTGGTACATCAACTTTTGAGTGAGATTGAGCATCTGTCTCATATGCAATTGAAAGGTCAAAAACAAAAGCAAAACATAACCTGAAACTCAATCCAGCTTTTATTATTGCTATGAAACCTTTAACGTTATTCTGACAATTTAACATTTTTATTATTTTTGGAGCCAGTTTGCTGTATTCTTCACAGTCCTATCTATAACTGAATTTTTGGATAAGCCTGCATGAACAGTCAACAAATCATGATAAAAAAAACTATCCTGGGGAAAAAAAGATATAGAAAGGGAGAGATGACAACGTGGAAAACCCAAGCAACAAAAGAAGATTTCTTTAAACAGTCTAATATTTTGCAAAGCTTGGTACGTCAACTGTTGAGTGAGACTGAGCATTTGTCTCATATGCAAATATTTGTAAATATTTTACAGAGAAAAAACAAAGAGTGTAGGAATTGTCAGACTGCTTGAAAATGGTGTGTATGTCATTGACTTTGACTAGTAGCTGATCAGTTCCGACATAATGGCAACAACTTTAAAAAAGACAAAGAAATTATTTGTTTGTTTGGAAGTACAAATCAGTTTTTATGCACCTCAATGATTCTGATTCTAATCCAATTTTAAATATAACAGTCCTCCAGATATGGTGGTTAGTTAGCAGATAGAACATTACATTCATATTCTCTTTTTGGATATCCATGATCACTGACTGACTAAGAATTTGTCACAGCATTATGTTCACTAACAGTATAGTATAATGAGGGTTGTTTGAAAATAAAAACCTTTAACCAGGTATTAAACACACTTATCAATAGACCCACAATAAATTGGGCAACACTTTGGAATATAAAGAGATTAATTATCTCAACAAATGTTATAGGTGTATATGGCCCCCTTTGCTGGAGACATTATTTATGATCAACTATATTATTAGCTATTTTTCTGTAAATATAAAACATATAAAACTAGTAAATTCAACATGCAAATTGATTTGATATGCATGAACAAATCTGAATGTAGAATGTAAAATTATAATTTAATTACTAGCTTATCGAATCATATTCCATCTCTCTGTGTTAGAAAACCTCCTAGAATGAGGTTCAGAAATGCTGACGCCTTCTGCACCAACTCTGTTGGACTATCTTATGAAAAGCTTTTCAAAAGCAACAGTCTGCATCATGACTTTATTAAAACTCTGGATGTAATGGCGTGATAAAATGTGCATATATGTATGCACAGTGATAAAGTCTTTAATACCCCACACATAGCATATGCAAATTATTGCCTTTAAAATATATGAACATGTTTGACCTAACGTAACCAGTAATTTATGTTTAATAGGACGCTTATCCAAATTTAAAATTATTTTTTTATGCTGTAATTTTGCTAGGCACACAGACATACCCACTGACATATTAATTTTGGAGAGACGACCATGACCTGAGATAAAAGAATGTACAAGTTGAGACGATGGATCACTTTAATTAGTATTTGGTCTTTGCCTGATGATACCCAGACGCAAATGTTCTTGCAGACCATCTGTAATGATAATGAAATGAACACGTTCACGTGTGTGGCCATGTGCCACCGGATGAGCACAAACCAGATAGAGTTTGGCTCCAACAAACTCTATCTGTTATTTATTAGAAGATGCCTGCTTAGCTAAAAGCAGACAATAAATCTGGGTTTCACAAGAATAAGACAAATGGGTGATACTGCCACACATTTGCAGGTATAATGTCATGGCGACAGTGTTAATAAATATGTAAAAATAAAACATTTTTATAACACACATACCCCACATTTAACTCAATATTCTTAAGGTCCAAAAATTCAAGTAGTTGCATTTAGATATAGCATTGTATTAAGTTTTCTCATGTTTTCCTAAATCCTACTGCTTTGCAAAGTAATGTCTGCTGCTTAGTGCAGTATTTTGATTTGCTGGTTCTGATTGGTTGCCATTTATCAAAGTGAAAGCGGTTTTTGCAAGGAATACACTGATAGGATGAAAAAGACCTGTCTGTAATTGGCTAGCTGTGCGGCTCATTTACATAAACATTGTCCAGTTGCAAGGACAGACATAGAGCCAAGCGCATGTGAGAACACATACTGGGCGAGCATGTGTGAGATGTGAACACATGCCACACATTAGTCTTTGCTCACAAAGATAGATGCAGTCACATCAGTCGCACTGCACGCTCAGGTTGGTGGCACAAATATGATGCTATTGGTTGCTTTTACAAAGAACTTACATCAATGCTAGCTAACTCTGCCTCATCTAGCAGCGACTTGGCTAACATTAAAAATGTGGGCTAGGCGATGCATGCCCCCCTCCGTCAGTAGATGAACGAGCAGCTCATTGTCTTGCATTTTTAACCATTTCACCAAAAATACTCTACCCGTCTTTGCAATCACTGTTACTGGTGTATAAAAATATATATTTTACATTTAATAAACAAATAATGCTTATCCTGGTAGCCTGCCAGCCTTATAATTCACTGGTATGTTCATCTGAAAATAACTGAACATATTTCTCTTCTGGTCATTGTGAATGAACTGATTTATAATAGAAAACCGGCAAAAACAATTTTCAATAACCTTTTTCCTTAATAAATGATGAACCTCTAGAGAATAATAAAAAAATAAACATGGTTTCAGTCCCTTTCTTCATCTCAAGTTTTATTTCAATCCATCTATGAAGGACTTTCCCCCCTCTTTTCTTCCCTGCCACCTAGTCCCAGTCTTTTTCACATCTTTTCTTTGCTTCTTATTACCCAACCTAATGATAGCCCGTCCGCAAAGAAAGAGGCACTGATGGCAGTGTGTGCCTGTTGTTATACTTAGATCTAATTAAAGATCATTATAATCCATCAGCACAATCGAGGCTGGGCGCTGATAGTCAGAAGAATGGGGATACAAGAGTGGGAGGGAAGTTGTGAGGGAGTATAAAAATGAGATGGATTGTGGGATGTGTGCTGAGGGGGCTTGATAATGTGAATGGATCTCAGTCAGATCTCAACCTCAAATACCCCCCCACTACTTGATATTATTCCATAACTACCCCCTTGATTTGTCAATTATCTAAATGTGATTACACCACATTACAATGATTGCGACCCTTGTACTGCCACAGAGGCAAAAAGGAGAGGGAGGAGAAAGGATAAAGAAACAGTTAATGAGAGGTGTTCAAGAATGTACTCCAGAGAGTTATTAGCTAGAGGCAAGGCAGTTATGGAATTAAAATGTAACTGTAAGAATCTGAGTTAAGTGATCATTGTAACACGTACTGTTAGCAATTTAAATATACAAAAATTCTCTCTAAAATCCCATTTTCTGCAGTGATGCTAAAACCTGTTGTTTGCTCTAGCTTTGAAAAAAAAAAAAAAACAGGCAAACAGAAAATAGAAAACATCACAGACAGAAATGGTCTAAAACAACAAGTATTTTGGCATAATTTGAAGCAAACCAGAAGACCTCCAATAGAACTGCTTTGTTTTTCAGAACCATGCCGGTGGAGGCAAGTGGGGCATTAGTACCCCCTATAAATTTATTGCCCCCAGGATAAATAATCATATTAATTATTTTTATGCATCCAGATGTTTTCGTGAGTTGCCATAAAGTTATTTTTATTATTTATGCTCCAGAAATTCTAGTTAGTTTTTTTTTTTCCTATGCAACCCGAACGATATTAGTTTTGATATTTAAATAATGATTCATTTTATTACATTAAAACACAATTGATGATGCGGGAGGAGTGATAAACTCATAAATCTCACTCTTATCCTTTGTTTCAGCTAAAGCATCCAACTTTTGTAGCTCTTTGCAGTGGTATAATTTAAGTACTGGATGCAGGCTGGTTTAGAGACATTCCAGATGGCTCTCTGCAGCTCAGAAGCAGTAAGTTTCCAGATACCTGGGAGTCACAAAAGTATGACATGCACAGCCCTCTTTCAATGTCTTATATTGTTCTGTTGATCAAAGAACAGAATCTCCAATTCCAGTATTACTCAGCCAACAAGGCGACCACAATGCCAGTAAAACTCAATTGAACAAGAGAAATATGGGTGGAAACGGTGGAAAATAGTTTGATATTAATTTCGGATTTAGTGTAGATGTATTTAGGAACAAAACGAAAGAAACTCCATAAATTGAGACAAAGGCATGTCAAGGCATGGCCCATAGTTACGTCAAAAACGTGAAAATAACAATTATTGCTTAAGTAAATATCTGATTACTGGTAAAGCATAGCTGTTGACTGTTGTTCTTGTCACTGACCTGACTTCTCAGAACTTGTCTTACACAATCCAAATATTTGTCTGTTGTTGCTTTCCTTGTGGCCTCTTTGTGGTTGCAGTTTCACAATTTCACATTCCTTGACATCTGATTTTCTTCCTTCTGGGACTGTAATCCCCACTGTGTGGATTACCTTTCCTCTCTTTGTCACCATCCGGCCACATTTCTCCAGTCCAAATGACGTTCTGATGTCCGTGCAATAGATCCTAGGTCTGACAGTTCTTCATACCTGAGAGCCTTTGTTGAATGTCTGCCACTGGACTTTGTTCAGACAGATTAGTGTGGTCTGCTCATTTGCCTACTATTTGCCCCTTTGTATCATTGTTATGTGGTTCTTTCTTCTCCTATATATTTTACCAGTATTGCTCAGTCTTGTACGTTTTTCTATTATAAGGAAATAGGAATTACTTCCCTATCTTTCCCTTTGTTAATCTCTCATAAAAAAGAAATATCTTTTGAATTAAACAGCAGTATTATTGAACATTTATTTTCAATAAGTAAATTCTCACACCATCATATACAAATATACATTTGTATACAAATGTTTCTCAGTTTTGGCGACTAATTATCAGATTCTCTTGTACATGATGAACAATGAAGGGAAGATTCTTTGAGCTGCAGTTGGATGCTTGCTAAGTTTTATTACCTTCAGAAATCTTTCAGTTGTATAATAAACCCCTAATTATCCAAGGTCATGACTCAAGACCATTAACTTATAGCACAGCCGGGCACTGTCTGACTTCCTCAAGAGGTTTCAGAGTTTGTATGTGTTAGTATCAATATTTATATGTGTACACATTTTCAGTTTGCTGCGTAGATGTCAAGCCACAGTTTCCTTTTCATTGCTGTGGCCTGTGTTGCTGCTGTTATCACTGGCTCCAGGCTGTATAAATTAAACAAGGCCAAGGAAAACAGAGGATAACAAGAAGAGGTTACGCACTGTAAAGCAGAAACATCATATTGACACCCATGAACTGGGGTACTGATGTTTATTTTTTCTTATCAGTTTGTTTGAAAACTCCTTTCTATCTTTCTAGCAGAACCAAAACTGTTGTGCACAGTGCAAAAGAGGAATTCTATCTGAGTACTTTAGTTAGCAATCCATAATTAAAGACTGCGAGGTATTAGAGATTAGCCCACACCCTAAGAGTTTTGCAACAGGCATCAAAGCATAACGAGAATAAGAGTGAAAACGTGAGAAAACCACTGAACTCACAGTTCATTATCTGTGAATAATTTAAAGCATATGAGAAAAATACACTGAAAATAGGAATTGCTTGTTGAACACAAATCAAATAATGGAAATAATAGAACATGATCCTCAGTGCTATGCTCTCTGGCCAGATCCCAGTGGGTATTAAAAGCAGGTGAATTATGGAAGTTTCAATGCCAACCCCAACACAATAAGCAAAATGCAGCAGGTCCTGAAAGATGCTTCTTTGCTTACTTGGAATCTCTCTGGCATTTTTCTAATCAAAATGAAATCTATGCTTGAGGTAGTTATCTGTACTAAACTATAGTGTTGCTGAATTTATACACAGCTAATGTGTTCCTAATATATTCATATTATTAGGGTCTTAAATCTGACTGAAATAAAAGCACCTTGTGAGCATCAAATGGTTTCTTAGAAAGGCCAGTTCTTTGAATCTTTCCTCTGTTACCCCAAATCAAGACGCGTTTTGAGCGGCAGGCACGTCTGGTTTACATTCAAAGTCTCTCTGGAGGAGCGTCGAGGGCTGTTGCGGCCTATTTGGCGCATCGAGCACGTCCAACGTGTCCAACACTCCGCAGACTTTGATTAAACCAGACGCGCCTGACGCTCAAAAAACATTTGGTGTGAACGCACCAAAAGTGCACACGCAACTTGAAGCGTCAGACGTGTTTTTGATGCACGTAACGCACTTAGTTTGAACGCACCATAAGTTCTCAATATGCCCTCCATAATTAAGACTTTTATTCAAATATGGAGGCCCAGAGATGTACTTAAATGAACACTGAATATTTTCGGGACTACAAGTTGCTCCGGGGTATAAGTTGCATCAGGCACTTGCATTATGAAGGGAAAAAACATATATAAGTCGCTCTGGAATATGCAATATTTATTTAGAAATTGTCAAACGAGAGGGGGTCGTCGTTCATATTAATGAAATATTAAGATTTAATCAATTACTCTCTTGGCAGTAGCAAACTGTAAATTTGACAGCCTCACTCCCAATACACATAACATAAATAAGCATCAAAAATAAAACTCATATCTTAAATACATCACACAACCTTGTTACACAAATGTTCATTTATTTCCTGTTTGCAATAATGTGTATTGTTAGATACACCAATCCATACTGCAAGATTAGAAACATTGTGACAGCAGATTTAAGAAAGATTTACGCCTGAGGACATTGATACACTTGGTTCAATCCAAAAGCAGGAATCCGGAAAATGCATATGCCTGCTGAGTTTGACTCAGTGTATCTCGTAAAATCTTCTGTTCAGGCCACTGTGTTTCTGTCAAAGCTCATCTAAACATATCTTATTTGTAAAAGTTATTTATTAGTGTACTGAATAAATGTACACATATGCCTTGCTACAACTGAGCCTCACATGTTGATCGTCTTCCTCTTCTGCCCATGTGTGTCTGCCTGTATGACTCCTTTCACTCAGCTGGAAGCAGCTTACCTCATATGAGCTGCTGCACTGGCTGCCATCCTAAACCAAAGCAAATAGCTCTTTCTCTTTGAATCTTTCCTCTGTTACCCCAAATCAAGACTGTTCAGTGTTTCAGGTCTTTTTTTCCCTTCCATGCAGCTTTGGAATTCTGTAATTTTCTTGTCAATTTATTTCACCCCTCTCCTTAGCAACCCCTTCTTCCCCTTTAAGATTTAGTCCTCTGACAGAAACCTGTTTATATAAGGTTAATTTGCCTCTGACAAAAGTGTCCCTCTATACTTCTTTGGGTGTCTTGGAGAAACACTTTGAAAAATATGAGGAACAGATTTAAGGTAAGACCTGGAGTCAAAAGCTCTTTATATCTCTCTCTACCAAGCTTTCAGAATCCAAACAGGCAAGCTGATGCACATTCACCATCTTATTTTACTCTGCAAAAGACATTCAGTGAAACTTCACTTAAACATTTTTGAACTTCACTTATTTAAATTCTAGGAAGCTATAGCATGGTTACTCTATAGGTTGTCTTTTTTTTCCATAGTCATTGGCAAAAGAAAGTACACCATCTCTAAATTATGTGCTTTAATGTCTTTTGGGCTTGTGCCTAACTCCATTGTTCATTTAGTGAGTGTTGGGGTTAGGCCTGGATAGGCTGTAGGTCCAGGACAGGTCCAAAGGCAACATACCCACAGTTCAAGATAATCCAGAGCAGTGACTTGTGCAAACATATGTGTTTGGAGTTTGGGAGTCAGACATTTTACACAGACCAAAATCTACACATGCACATGAAGAACTTGCAAACTGCACACAGAATAGTGCCTATTTGTGTGTCTTGTATCGTGTCTCGTACAGGGTGTAATGGGACGTGATTAAAACCCCATGTCAAACCTGTTTGAACTTTTGGTCACTCCTCATTTGGGTATATCACTGTTAAAGAAGCACCATGAGCCAATTTTACCTGAGACATATACTCTCACCAAAATGTTACTCAAAAAATTATATAACTAACCTGACTTACTATATAATAAATATAGGAATATAACATATTCATATTAAATTTAATACTTGCTTGAAAGTAGATGTGTTAGTGAAAAGGACAGGCAGAAATTTAAATATTGAAGTTTATGAACTTCAAATGTCTTCAAGCCACATAAAAATATTTTATCACCAAGTATTTCAACTTGTATATTTGATTCAAAGGGCTCACAAATCTCTCCCATTTTTTTTTTTTTTTTTTCATTCTCTTCTTTTTGGACCAGCATCTCCTCACCTCCGGATTTTATTCTTCTTTGTAGTCCTGGATTCTTGGCTCCATGTTGCGAGCACAAATACTGCCTGAGCAATCAGGTTGCATGTAAGAATTGGTTCATACGGTGTGTGAGCATCATTTGTAAGCTGTGAATTATTGAACCCTGCCTGTAGTCTTACAGTTTGAGACTGAGCTGAATATGACTGAAATGAACAAACCGTGTATGCCTAGCCTAGTCCTCTCAAGTTACAGGTGTGAGTAAAGTTTGCTATTTATTTATTAATCAAGCTCCCAGACTGTGGAAGAAGAGAGGAGAGGCATAGACTCTGCTTGAAGTCCAGTGTGAAGCTTCCACTATCAGTGATAGATTAAAGTTGCCATGTCATCTGCTGGTGTTGGTCCAATATGTGGACTGTGCATTGACTGTGGTCCTGAATTCCACAGTCAATGCATTTGTCTACCAGAGAATCCTAGATCACTTTATTCTTCCCATTTGCAGAGAAGCTTAATGGAGATCCTGATGTTAGTTTCCACCAGAACTTGACACCAAAACTTCACACATTGCCAAAGCTAAAAATGCTGGTTCAATGACCAAGTGTGCTTGATAGGCCAGCAAACTTGCCTGACCTTAACCCTCTGGAGAATCTGAGGTATTTTCAAGAGAAAAATGACAAACACCATACCCAGCTATGCAGATAAGCTGAAGGCTACAATCTAAATCTAAACAAAACAGGCTGACTTCCTCCTTGTCCCACCATGTAAGTGGTGAAAACAAAGTGCCCAGCCAACTATTGACAGAAATTACACTTTTCAGAAATAAGGATATTTAGAATATTATCCTAAATATCCTTCTTTATCGATTTCATGTACTATTCTAATTTTCTGATCCAGAGCATTGCAACTAAATTCCCAGATGATCACTTAATCTATAAACACAGAAAAAAAAAGATATTGAGACTGTGATATAACACAAGTCATGTACTCTATCCTTGAGTAGTTTGCCAATACAATACAATTGCAATTGCCAATACCACATATGTCATCCTTAAATACATGCCCCATCCTGAACTGAAACACCACAGACTGAACAATAGCTTTCAACCACAGGCTTGTCATATTACATGTTCAAGATTTTAACATATCACTGACTTCATGTTTGCCCCCTAATTTGTAAATATTCCAGTTTATAGGGTACATAGAATATAATTTGTTCACTATTAGGTTTCCTGCATAGTAATCTTATTCTCTGTGTATTTTTTGTGAATTTGTCCTACAAGTAATTGTGTATATTGTGTACAGCTTTTTTTAGTTTAGGATGCTATACAGAGAGTTACTAAACTGCTCTATCACTGTCGTTGCAACAACAAAAAGTTCTATTTTATTCTAACTATACTTAAAAACAACATACCTACTCAAAAAAATTTATGTTCTACAAAATCCTTGTCATTTACACAATTTTCAATGCACAGTGTACATCAGCTTAATATTGATACTGTGTATTATGTCTGTTCAAAAAGCAGTCCTAACCATTGGAATGATCTCATCTTTAAAGCATATACTTTCACATACCTTTGTTAGTGAATTTTAAAACATGATTTTAAAACTTATGGATACTCAAGCAGATGAAATGGTCACAGTGCCCTGTAGGAGATTAAAAGGGATACCTTATATTTTAAAATTAGTTATGAAGTAACTTCTTTTCATTAGTCTTCTATTAAGCATGTATACAATAAATACACAAACCAAATATCTTTTTCCAACTAATGTAATTCAAATAAGTGAGAAAACAATAGACACTGGGCCAAATCGCATTTCACCCTAAGCAAACCAGAAAACCCACAGCAGCGGCTAATCGGGGGATTCTTTCTGTGATCGGAGCCCCCATGCTCCCAGTGTGCATGGATTCTCTTGGATAAACGGAACAGGAAAGGGACTTTGAGCTGTTTTTGTGTGCGGGTAGTTTTTCTGTCCCCCTCCACCATATCCCCAGAAAAACCTGAAATGTGGAAGATTCTGGATTTGTGTTTGGCCCTAACTAATTGAGTCCTTAAAAACCTTCCTGCCCTGACTCCCGGACAGCTTTGCTGCACAAATGCATCCCACATTCACAAAGACACATTCATAAATCCAACTGCAAACACACATGTGCTCCTCTTTGTGTCTTTCTGTGCCAAGCCTAATCCTGCTTTACCAGCTGTAGAAAGAGGGAGACACAGAGAGAAAATCTCCTCCCTGCACTCCGTTCCAATTCACTTTTCAATTTCAAGGTGCTTTATTGGCGAGGCTTTGCCTGAGTGATGCCAAGGCAATTAGCAAGAAAAAAATCTTGCTTTCAAAGCAAAACGAAAGGAGGAAAAAACAAATTGGCTCACATGACAAGCACCACAATCAGAACAATAATAATCAGCATTGAAATCATTTCAATTTGCCTTTCATTAGTTTATTTTTGTACCCACAATTTTAAATGGTTTTGTACAGTTTTTTTTTTGTTTTTTTAAGTGTAATGGCCCATGGAATGTGCTCCATGAGAAGCGCAGATGAAAGCAGAGAAAAGGCAGCAGTGGAAGACTGATCCTGGGTTTCTAAGGAAATGTTGGACTTTCTTACACCCTAATTGTAGTCCCACATTTCAACACAGAGCTTCAGTGTGGAGACACATAATCTTTAAATAAATTAAAACATAATGCTGTTAAGTCACATTTGCAAATGTAAGCTATAAATGGAGAAATAAGAAATTTGACAATAACACTGAAAATATTTTATTTATTAACTTTTTGAGAATACATTTTTTGTTTAGAATTTAGTAACAAATTGAGAGGAGAAAAAAGGACTGCCTTGGTGATATTTGAGATACCTGGATCAAAAAGTAATATTTGGTCAAATATGTGAACAGGAATCATTAAAATAGGCTCTTAAGGATGAATTCCTGGAGATATTTTGAACATGCCAAGATCTCATAACGGAAGAAAATAAAAAAAAAGGTACTTGGTGTGCTTCATGAAAATCCTAAAAAATTACTAAAATATAATGTGTTTATCTAAAAACTAGAACAGATGTTTGCTTTTATTCTGTTTTTGAACTCTTTATTAAAAAAAGAGTCATTTGCATGTACACACAGCACCGAAGGAATGCCTGTTTGAATCGCCCTGTTCATTTGTGAATATTGAGACTCTTTTAGCTCCATATGACTGAGTGTAGCTGAAATGGAGGAGAAGAAAAAGTTTTCTCCTTTCCATTTAGTAGCCAGTAAAACGTTATACAAATTTTTTTTATGTTGACTTATTAGGCTGATCTGACATGTTTCTGGCATTATATCTAAAAACAGTAACAATTTCTTCTTCAGAGCAAATTAATAAAAATATCAAATTAATAAAAGCTAACTAGACAGCATAGCAAACAACCTCTTATTATCTTTATATTATCTTTCTCCTTATCATGGTAGAGAAAGATCTAAAAGATAAAACAGAGAATGGCAGAAAAGGCAAGAAGAGACAGTGAGAAGTTAAGTTATAGTGGTAAATATATTTTTCTAAAAATAAGATAAGGTAATCTAAAAATATTTATCTTTGTCATGTACATAGAAAGAAATATACACAAGAGAAATATTAAACGTGATCATAGAAGCCCACCAAGATAGTTTATACATGGCCTCAAAATTCCATGTCATAACTTTATGTTTCAAAGTTGTAATTATCCAGTCACTTGAATTGATAGCAATCATGTTTAAAGGCTGTTGTCAAGAAGTGACCATTTGAGGACCCTAGCAGGTGCAACAGTTGGAAAATGAAGTTATTAGCACTGCTTTCCGAACAGACAAACCCTAAATGTCAACTGAAAAAAGAGACTTATTCTGGTTCCTTTGCAATGTAATCTGGATAGTTTGTACATTTGGGATGGGCCTCTATGAAAAGTCTAAGAATTGAGTGAAGGGTCTCAGCATTGAATCATGTTGACATAACCTTACCACATTCTTCACATCATAAAATGTCATGGAGTCTTCCAAACTGCCCTAATGGCTAATAATAATATCGACTTGTGACAGTTCTCTAGCTCAGATGGCTCAGATGGCTTGTGGTATAGAGCTGACAGCAGGACCTCTAGATTCAAAGGAGGGACAGCTGGCCTTTTGTCGTGGACAGTAACACAATTTACACTGGTGCCAAAATAAAACTAGGACAAACAATCCCTCGGGGGCATGTGTCTTCCTAGAATTAAGGCTAGAAATTCTACTCTGACATTCAACTACGTGCCCAGGAACATCATGGATTGAAAGAGCAAGTGCCAGCCAGTTGTCCATGGTACTTAATATGGATCGAAGGCAGTTACAGACTTTGCGCATGCATGACTGAAAGCGTTATTACTTGATCCAAACAGACACACCAAAGCATTCAGATGTCAGAGCAGAATCTGCTCAATAGCAGAGCGTTCATCTCATCTGTTTGCCCAGGGACAAAGTTGAGTCACAACAATAGCAAATAACCCTATATTATGTGGGTCAATAGTATCCCAGAGAGAACTGAAAGAATCCATTGAGTCATGGGAAGAAAGTTTGGTTGGGATGTCTCTCTGATACTTTGCACTGCAATGTAGGCATGGATGTTGTTTATCGAGTTGGGAATACAAATAAATCTCTCTCAAATGCACCTTTTGTTAAGAAAGAACAATATAACTTCACTGCAGTGTGCATGTGGTTCGTCCAGATCATAGAAGTAAAATGGGAGACAGATCTTGAAATCATTACACTTCTCTCTTATGCCATTGAAGACTGCCCTTAGGAGTGCTGGACTGAGTAGTTTATATGACAAGCCCAGCAGATGTGGCTTTCCACCAGGTGTTTGCTAACTGCTGCTGCCACTAGTCTGGAGGAGCTGAGTGGGGGAGTCATGGGGAGTGTACCCTGTGAGACGGAAGCTTACCTGGAGAGTGCTGCTTTAAGGAGGAGCTTTGTAGACGTTTTGCTAGAGCAAGAGCTTAAGCACCCAAGAATGGCTGCAAAAGGAGATTCATGAATTCCTCAAACATGCAAGAAGAAACCAAAGCAACATTCTAACTGTGTTTTTGATATGGGAATATATAGACCTAAGAAAAGACAATTTTACATAGTACCCTCCCTTTAACAAGACATATGTACTGTACATTTTGATAACAATGGGGAGTTTTTGTGAGGAGACCACATTACGGACAGCAAGCTTCCAACAAATGTGAGATATTATTTATCTTGTCTCGTTGATCTGTTGTTTTATCAGTTTCTGTTTCCTAGTCTTGCTTTCTACAGACCCAAAATACCTGGTCCTCCTTTATTATTTACTTGCTTACTGTCACTGGTGTTTGGTTAGTTCTACTCAGACCTTTAGTTATTTTAGTTCCTTTGTGTGTTCCCTCTGTTCCAGTTCTTGGGTTGCCTCAGCCAGTTTCACTGTTTTGAGCTATGAGTTTTGGGAGATCATGTCTTGTTTTAGTTTCAATAATTCCTATTTTTATCTTTGCCTGTCTCTGGACTAAAGCTTGAATCCTGTGCTGTTTACATCAATCTCCTGACAGCAATCTCAAGAAAACAGCTTTCAGAATACATGAATATTTCTCTTTTTTTGCCTTAGACATATGAGTGAAGGGTTGATGTAGTTGGATATTACATTATGGAACTTATTTTTTAAATTTGTTATGATAACAAATTCATTATTCTGTAGCAAGAGAGTTTCAACATGGTTTCCATCTGAAACATAAACAAATTCTGACACCATGTTGCACACCATCAGTGTTACAGTTGAATGGTTCTGTGTTGGGCTGTGTGTGCATATGGTACTCCAGTTTCTTGTTTATTTTTGGGTAGCAAGCCTAGGGCTACTGGTAGAGTGGTTGCCATGGAGTTTTGACATCATCTCATAAATGAGAATAGATGAGTTTGGGAAGTCAATATGGGCTGGAGCAGCTGAGGGGTGTTAGCAGAGGAAAAGAACCCTTAAAAAACATTGCTCCATTAAAATAACACTCACTTCTCATTGAGTCACTTGTGCATGCTCATGAAACGAAGGGTGCCCATTAAAATGGAGATAAATTTATTTTCTGCATTTTTCGACATGCATTTTACAGGAGTCTTGTGTAGGCCATTTTACTAACAGGGTGCAAGAGTGTCTGATTTACTATATTTCACTTATATATATATATATATATATATATACACACAATATATTTGGTTAAATATGTCAAGATATAAATTGAATGCCTTGAGATTGGCTTTTGGTGAATTTGGACAGTAAGAATGAACTTAATAATTTAATTGTTTTACTGTTATTTTTAGTTAAAGTCATTACTAAACAAGAGACACTTATAGTATTCTTTTTATATTCTAGTGTGCTATGGATTAATGTCTGTAAATAAGACAAAAATCATCTAAAGTTTGTGATCTCAAGATTTGGTTGTGTGAAAACAACATAAAACATCTCAAAGGTATGGCCACACAAACATGCTGTGCTAATAATATTTATCGAGTTTTGAATATGTGACTACAGATTTGACAAATGTATTTTAATGATTGTCCAATGTTCTTGGAGGAACTGTGCCTTTCTGTAAAGTACTAAAATGACAACCAAGAAAGTTCAATTCAATTAAAAGATTCTAATACATATCAAGATGTATGCATATCTAATACATATATGCCGTTCATATACATGAACTGTATATGAATAAAAAAACAAATAGGGAGGAGAAAATTTGCTTTGTTACCCATGTGTGGTCCTGAGGAAGGAAGCCCTACAAATGAATTGTTTTTAACATTAGCTGATTTTAATTAGGGATATCAGTGTAGTTAAATCTCTGAGCCATGTTCCAGACTTAAAAGGATTTTTTTTTGTCATTTCCTTTCAACCCACTTTTTCTTCCTTAAATAATTTCTTTTCCTTTCATTATATGTGTTAATTCTCTTCTCTGTGAATCTCACTTTACTTAATGTCAGCAAGAGTAAGGTATTAGCCAGGAAGTGTAATCCTTTTTCACTTAACCTTCCAAGCAGTATTAGCCAAATCATAGGGATATATAATTTTCTCAATGACTTGTCCAATTTCACAATGCACATACAAACAGACAGTAAGCTGGGTTAATGTTTGCTCTTTGAACATTTTACATCTGCACATTACATTTTGCACAGACTAATAAGCACTATAAAATAGACTCCACTAGTTTTCTTTTTGTCTGGATATCTTGTTTGGAATATCTGTGCTACCATGACCATGCTTTTTTTTTTTCTTGTGAGCATGAGTGCTCATGCAACTGTTTCTCTTCAGATACAATATCAGGCTGGAAATAGAAAAGCAATCTTTCAGCTAAGTGATATGTGAAAAGTGTCACAATCTCACCTGGCAGTAACTGCCTACTGGTGTTGCTCAGCTATGGTAACGGACGTTGTCATGGTTTGAGGATTTGGCCGTGCTTGGATTTTGTCATTGGGTTTCATGAATTGCAGTCATGCAGTCATGTGCTGTTATTTTCTCCTGCTTTGCTTAATGTTAATCTTGTTTTATTACTGCAATTGTCTTTTACTACTAATTATTACTATAATAATTGGTTTATGTTGAAGTTTTCTTAGTCATATTCTGAATATCGTTTTATTTGGTAAAATTTGCCACTCCCTTGTATGAAAAAACAGGTTCTATTTGCACTCTAGTTGCTGTATTTCTCACTTAGCCTTCTTTTACTAGTTGCCACTCACCCTTTGCAGTATGTCTTAACACATATACCAGCTGTATTTTTCATTGTCTGACACTTTGAACTGCCTTGTTGCTGAAATGTCCTAAGAAAATAAACTTTATTTATTGATTGATTTAGAATTCTATCTATATGTTTATGTGTGACCTTTGACATTTTCATGTAAATTTGTTTAATTCCACATCATTTTGCTAAAAACAATCTCAGTACTGGCCTCCTTCAATCGAATGGATTCTATTACGTCTTTACGTCACGAGGCACCGCTTTTTGTCATTCTGTCCTGCGCCCTGCTTCACCCTGATCTATGTCAGGATGAAGCTATGTTCTATGTTCTAGATCTATGATCTATAAGGTGAGAAAAGAGGGGATGGGGTAAGAAGATGTATCTTACTATAACTACTCTGAGGTATGTAATAAAATGCTCACATCACAAGCTTACACCCTGCTAGGTGTAAGGATTGTGCAGTTTCACCAAATTCCTGGTGTCTATAAGTGTTACTAAGAATACGTGTGTGTTTGATGAAAGGGATTCATGTGAGTCACACTATGCTAAAAGACTAGCAAAAAAAGTCATCTGGCCATAGGCACCGAATTAATGGCATCTGCTGGGGCTGTGCAGCTCTACAAAAGGCAGAAAAGTAAAAAAAAAATAATAAAACATGAATGAAAGACAGAAAATGAATTGGTTGGCAAAACTTTTCTTCTTTCTCATCATCACTCTTTGATTTATGTACATCATATTTTTGGCTGAAATCATTGTGACTGGTGCACATAAAGCTAATCAAACTTGCCAGACACGCTGTTATTACTTGCAACTTATCTCTCATAAAAGAATGCTGAATGTGAAAGGTGGATAATCCAATGAGCATAAAGACTTAGGCCCAGGCTTAAACTGAAAATGTAAAAGTTCTTTGTCTAAATTTTATTTATGCTAAAGTGGTACAGGTTTCACATAAACAAGTTGACCACAGGAATTACTGATCTATAAAATGACAATAGACCTTCTTTTAATACTAGTGTGACCCATTCTGAAAAGTAGACAACAGGTATGGTTGTCGACCAAATACCAAAAACATCAGCAAATAATCTTAGGAGAAGCAATTGTTGCTTCACATCAAACAGGGAGTTATAAGTCCATTTCCAAATAATTTAAAGGGGATCAATTTACAGTAATAAAATTGCCAAAGACAACATTCTTCAATGCAGTACAATGCTCAAATTGTACAAATGCTCTTTCAAAAACTTAAAAACTTTTTGCAGTGTTAAATCAATTGAATTAAAAAACTAAACTAAATATGTTGAAGAATGCATGTCTTCAGTCAGTCAGTGCTAACAGTTTCTTACTTAAAGCTCTTCAGAGCAGCAGACAAATGATGCAGTCAAGTTCATCAGGATAAGGCGAGATGCTACTCTTCTTTTCCAGTGAGATGCATTGCATGGTTTCAGAAATAAGGAGCTTTTGAACACCTTTCCTGATAAATATATGACCTTTGTTCTCTCATTTATGATGGTCACCCTATAATTGTCTTATCTTCAGGCACCTCCTACCACTTCAGTGGTATTGCCTTCTTAAGTTCCACTTATCACACTAGTAGACATAAAGATCATTTAGCAAGAGATTGCTGGTTATATAATCAACACTGACTGGTAAAGTCAAAAGGTTTGTACACATAATGTGCAGCAAAAATTGAACATAGATAAAATGCAAATACATTGCAGTAAGTCACTATAAACAAGTGGAAATAGTTTTTTTTCCTTCATTGAATGACATTTAATTAGTGCTGGGATCTGGCCATGAAGGATTGAAACACAGAGGGAACAAATAGACATATTAAAACTATTAATCCCAGGAAGAACTGAATTAACCCACCTTCATTGTGACTATGCAACATGATTAACAAAAACCCCATCCTGGATGAAGTTCTCTTTTTAATCCTAAAGCCTACAGAAGCCACATTTGCATCTTCACTGGCATTGACCCTGGCTTTTTTGAAAATTTACTCAAGGAATCTAAATAATTATAAATTCACCAAAAGAAACGCTGGTCCAATGTCTCAAGATCAGAATGAAAACCACAAACAAATGTTCACTTATGCAACAAGTAAAAAAAAAAAATCAAAAGTCAACCAAGGAAAAAGGAAGAAAATTGCATACATTCACAAGCCTCGTTCATCTCATCGCACAGTTTTTAGATGCCTGAAAGTGCTTCAGGCTCATTCACATTTACATTTCTTTACTCTGACAGAGCTTTTAAATTATTTAGTTCCATATCTGTGTTTCTGCATCTGGCAAACCTTCAGATCTATTAAAAACACCAACAGGCTAGCCTAGGAAACAATCAAACCTCATATGTCATTGGCTATGGCAGAGTGCAGCTGGTAATCCCTTTGTTCAAAAAAATTTCCACCTGGCCTTGTACATGCAGGGACAATCATTATTATTTATCTATTGTGATCAAGTTTGTTAAACGACTCGGCATAATCTGCATTTGCTTATCCATGTAGATACGGCCAGAAACAGGCAGCTGGGGAAACAAATGTCTCTCATCGTGCCACTGACAAGCCACATACAATTGCCATGCTTTGTGGTGAAATTGCTGTAGAAGATTGAGTAGCTTTTAGTTGCCATGTTCTATTAAAAAAATAATATTTTTTTGGTTTATTTTTGGTTCTAGTTGTTTGTTTATGTTCCCAGAAACTTGAGGTGGGAGATGATTTCTTTAAGGTTCTGCAATGTTGGAGATCATTGCTTCTGGTATGGAGTGGTGGTACAGTTACAAGACAATAGGGAATTCTCAAAAATTTTAGCCTGTTTTTGTATTATAAAATGATATCAAACTTATGAACCTCTTGTCCGTGCACTCAAAGCTGCTTTACAATTAAATCAAACATTCCCATTCACCTACAAGCTGCTGGGTTGTAGCCACAGCTGCCCTGGGGCAGTGTGACAGAAGCGAGGCCGCCACACACCAACATCAACAGCCCTTCTGGCCACCACCACGGCGGGTGAAGTGTCTTGCACAAAGACACAGACTCAAACCGACAACCCAATGATTGCAGGACAAATTCCTGCCACCGTCACTACCATCAACCCATATGCATAATTATTACTGTGCCTGAAATCAAATTAAGGGAAAACAGCTCAAAACTGGTAGTCAGAGGCAGTGCCCACGAGGAAATACTTCTCATTTTTGTGAAAATAAGAAAAAAAAACTTGAAACACTCTACATATTATTAAGTAAATTTGAGTGTGTAGAGATGTATGTGCCTGTACTGACTGAAAACTACAGGAATTGTTTTTATATCAATCTTCTTGCACTACACAGGTGCTGCTAACGTGTGAAGGCAAACTGACCTCAGGCAAATGTCATTCAGCAGACAATAGATCCATATTGAAAATAGGTAAACAGAGGTACAACACTTTGTATAACAAGTTGAAAAAGATTGACTTAAATGTTACAAAAAATTAGCAAATTCACAGTCTAAATAAATAAAAGTAAGCACATTCTGAAAATGTAATTTAGTGACATACACTATTTTATGTTTAAAAACAAGTCTAAAAAGAGCAGTTCTTTAACAAAGAAACACAAGGATGCTTTGGTTAAAGTTATTCCATAGTACTGTTATCAGATATGTGCTGAAACGACTTGGCTCTGTCACCCTGAGATAAATTGCTTTTGTCTCTACCCACTGTGCTTGCTGTGTTTTTCTTCTTTCGAGTAAATGCTTTTGTGGAGGAAACATCACTTATCAATCTTGTAATTGTTCCTATTTCTCTCGTATATTATGACTCCGGTGGAGTTGTTGAAATGTATTTCTAAGGTGAGTTGTGAAAAGTGTGAAAAGCTTGTCGTTCAACATTTTTATTTCAACATTTTGGCAGGCAAAGCCTCTGCTTATCTGGCATGCCCATCTCTGTGATGTGGCAATAGTTGGAATCTCTTATTGATGTAAATCAATACATTTATATCGATATTTGTTTTCCTGATAACTTTTTAGGTTTTATGAGAGTTTGGAGTCAAATACTGTATATTTATAAGGTTGAAGAAATAAGTGACTTTTTTAACTCTAAATGATTATGATCCATTTTTTAAAATATGTAAATAATAGAGCGATATAATAATGGAATTCTAGGACGTGCTGCTCATTTTGGAAGCATGTTTAAGTAGCTCTGTTACGTTAGTATTGATTTGTTCTTTTTGTAGACTTTTGTTCAAACTGATTTTGGTTAGGGGATTAAATGTTTGGATAGTTATTCCCTCTGGTTTTGAATGCTGCATAGTTGGAAGAAAATTTCCTTTTATTTAATTTTGGACAACAAAAATGACAGCAAGATACTGTTTTTAAATATCTGGGAGCAGCTAATTAGCATCTCAAAAGCTCAAATAATACTTGAACTATGACCCCAAATCCCAGATGAGTTGAAAACAAATCTTCATGGGCCAAAGAGCAGAGAGAGAAGAAGGAAGCTCAAACTGTCTATTCTCGATCATAATCATACAGTTAGAGATTTAAAGAGGAGCAGCAAAACAAATGAGATGGATTAGCATTGCTTGCCAACAACTGATGGTGTCATTCAACATTCAATGCGTGTTTGTGTGGAATGTTGTCTCTTCTGGCCAGCTGTTAGCTGTTAGCAAGTCATGACAGTCATTAAACTATCATACTACAACATACATAAACCTTATCACCAGAAAGCAAAACTGAAATCACCAAGTTATAGTGCCAGTGGTAAATGTTACCTTGTGTGCAAGGAAACATTTTTGTTACACACAATAAACAAATGGCAAATAACTTCAAACCTCCATTTTCCCAATAACATGATGATGATTAATGACCCAACTAGCAGGTTTAGCAAAAGTGGAACGAGTGTTGTTGTGCCTAATCACAAAATTAATATAAAGCTATTTTAAAAGTCTTTTTAAATTACTATGCAAGTTGACATTTCCAGGTAAAACCTTGTGGGTGACAAAGGCTTCTGGATTCAGAAATAAAAACATAGTAGCAAACACAATCCAAAGTGTTTTAGGTGTTCTCACTTTTAAACAAAGGTGTTTTTTGATTTGAGCTTTTTTTTGTTTTTGTTTTTGTTTGTTTTTTTACTGTTGAGCAATTTTCAGTTAAATGGGACCTCAATTCTGTGTCCTCCTTTTAAGCCCAAATAGAATCCTGTCTAATAATAACCCATGGGAGTTTAGAGTGATAACAGTTTGGGAGAAGTTCCTAGCTGCTCTCAGGTCCTAGATTTTTTTAATGATATATATGAGACAGATTTCAGAAAGATATAAATAATTAAATAACAAGAGAAATGTAAGTAGGATTACAAGTAGTTAGTAAATTATAGTGCCTTCCAAAAGAGTTATATATACCTTAACAAAATATGCTTATTTAAATGACATTCAGGGGTGCAAGATGTGACTAGTAATTGCAATGCTGTATTCATGCGTTTGTGATGTGGGTTGACTTTTCTTTGACACATACTGATCTAGCATGGCAATCAAGCCTGATTCATTGAATAAGGCATAAACATAATCCCTTTGTGTAAAACAAAGCAAGAAGAACAATTGATTTGGTTGCGTTTTTCCCCAAAACTAACTTTTTATTCAATTCTAGCAAACATGTTATTAAATATGAGGTCATTCTTGTTCCAGAAACCCTGCGGGTTGTTTGTTCATCTAGGAACTTGACCTTTAATTACAGTGCCTTGCAAAGTTATACAGACCCCTTGGCATTTTTCACACTATCGAATAACAACCACAAACTTTATTGTACTTTATTGCATTTTTCGATAGACCAACACAAAGTAGTGCATAATTTGGAAGTGGAAAAAAAGGATGCATAATTTTCTTGTGGTCATACACTTTGATTCAACCCCTCCTAAATAAATACTTTCAAGAGCTACCTTTTCTTGACTTTACTGTAGCTACAACCTTTTATGGAAAGGTTCTCCAATTCCAGTCGTGAGAGCTATTGTCCTGCTACAGTTAGATGCATCATGCTCTACCACGCCTCTATCAAATGCTGGCAAGATAACTTGTTGATTTTATTCAGGAAGGTAGTGACCCCTGCTTTAGGCGAAGTCTCATTTAGGGCTGTAACTATTCCTCGAATGATTCGAGTACCTCGATTATTAAAATTAAAATGTATCTGCCCCGAAACTTCGTTAGATTATGTTTCATCACACCGTGTTCTGGATGGATCATTATTTGTGTTGCCCGGTGCTCTCATTTTCACCTATGAGTTGTTGCTGCATGCTAAGTGCTAAAGTCCAATTTTCAAGTTCGGTCTGGGAGGATTTTATTGATTGATGATAATGTCCGGATTTTTATTGTTTTTTGGGAGGACCAATAAGCATCCTTAAAATGACTGGTGCCTGGAGTACGGCAGCCTTTCTCCTCTTGGAGCTGCTGCCTGGTGGCCGGGTCAGAGCGAACGGCGGAGAAGAGAGCAGTATTTATACAGGTGAGCGGATAAACTGAACAGAATGTGCATGGTAAATATAAGATTTAATATTCTGCACATTTATAGTTTGGTCTATTTAACTCTCTCTGTGTGTGTGACCTTATACTTGGTACATTGTAAGGACTATTTTCCTAACACATACTACATTGAAGGGAACAACTGCCCTTTACAAGGCCAAAAGCCCGGACCCAATAAGGGGAGGTTTTTGGGTTATGACTTAGGTTTTAGGACTAAGGTGTAAATTGAAATTGGGTTAGGCTTATGCTTAGGCGTGTACTGCTGATGGTCAGGTTTAATAAGGGTCAGGTTTGGGCTATGTAAATGAATGTAACATGAAAGGAAGTCAATGCAAACTCCTTGTGAAGATAGAAAAACATAGTATTTGTGTATGTGCATGTGAAAGAGAAAGAGAGAAACCGAGGGAGAGAGAGATAAAGAAAGATGTATTCAAACTGCCTGTCTGGCTGCAGACTACGCCTTAAGTAAATAAGGGCCAGTCTGACCCTGTCATTGCAGACTTGGTTTTGGGGGAAACAGGATTCCATAGAGCATCCTTTTTCTTCCCTTCATTTGCAGCAAACCTGGTTTAGCTCACCATTATGTGACCAAACTCTTGGCAATCAGGATTAAAGTGTTACTACAGGGTAATTGAGCTGTCTTTCTCCTGGCTCCCACACATACAAACTCTGACATATTAATTATAGTTTCTTCATTACTGGGCCTATGTATTATGTGTGAAGAATGCAACATTTATACGACATGTTGTATTGTTTAGAAGTGATGCCTAATCACTGGATATTTTTTTTATTTACTTAAAACAGATTTGAATTAATATGTCAAAGAAGTTAGCAAGATAAAGAACACTACAGCAAATCTGAAGTATATTCATATGGCATTTGTACAAGTCATCTGGGGCCTTTACTGTAAGTTGATTGCACCTCAAACATCAGAAATCCTCTGATTTAAATTTAATGTCAACAAGTGCCCTCATTAGAAATAAGTTGGCCTTTAGCAACCGTCTCTTTTCTTACTCTTTTCTTTGGGTTTGACACATGCTGCACGCAGGATAATTACTCATTTCTAACTGTGCCAGATTAGCTGACCCCATAAAACAATAGTGACACAGAATGCCCAGAAAAGAATTACAATCTCTAAATGAGTTTTTATTTTTGGGTTATATCCATTTTTAATACAGCAGTTAGAGACTGCGCATGGGCAATATAATAAGCTCATGTTGAGATCAGGCCTTACGAGATGTCAAAAGGGCAAAGAAAGGACAAGATATGGGTTAGAGGACACGGGGAGTTCAAGGATCAGCTGGAGCATCAGTGAGTGATACTGTATCTGCTACCTAGAAGGGGCATAGATGCTTCAAAGAGGCTTTCACATTATTTGAAGCACAAATGCACAACACTGACAGAATAATGCAAAATCTTCATAGAAGTATTAAACACACCCAAGAGTGATGTGAACTTTTGTTCATGAAACACTTAACACAATGTGTCGATGTTAAAGAATCCAAAATTGGCAGAGTTTTTTAGACTGAGCTCCTGGGGAACGTTATGTTGTCCGAGTGCAGAGTATAAGGAGGACCCACGTGCATAGAGCTAGAAGGAAATGAAAAAGAAAAGAAGACTAACGTACAAGGGTGAATCACAGGAACAATGGCGAACATGGAAATTAGCCGGAGTGCAATGGAAGGAGCCAGTGGAGAGGCTAGGGGGATTAATATAAAGAGAAGGGACTGGAGATCACAAAATAACTGATTTGAGAAGAGAATTGAAGGGAGAGCAAATGATGACTAACAGCTGGGAAGAGGGTCAAATGGAAGGTTGAGGGTAAGAACCAAAACAAGGAGAAGAAAGAGGGTTCCTTTACTAAGTAGTACTCGTTTAGAAAGTAGGAAAACACATGGATTTATGAACAATTTGGGAATGATAAACAAATTAAAATCATTTGCAATTATTTTTCTCTGAGTGGTTATTAAAGCCAGAGAAGATGGTTGATGTGTTCCATTAGGAAGCTGAAAGCTGAAAGGTGATTCTTTAGTCCAAAACATGTATCATACAAGTCTTGAAGACTTCCTGTAACATCTGCCACTACTAAAAAGAATGATTATTATTCTAACACCCTAAAGGTACAGACCATTCATACCAGTCAGACCATTCATACCAGTGATCTCTACCTGGTATGCACCTACAGTACAGTCTATACCACAGCACACATTTCTGCAACACAATTACAATATGGCACAAACAGTATGGTACAAGCAACTTTATCTTAACCATAACTCACAGAGTAGCTCTGGATTTGGGTTAAGTATTTTTTTTTACTTCTACAGTTAAGCAGGATAAACTTCATCTTATGGTAATATATCCAGTAGACTGTTTAGTTAAAAACTTGGTGTCCTTTCTAATCATAAATATTATTTACCAAATAAAAAAATTATCTATTTCCATTCAACTGAAAAACAAATTCGCAAACACAGTATGTTTGTGTTTACAGAACATTTATGGAGAGATGAAAGGCACTAATGCCTAAACTAATACTTACACTAACTCAAGGATGTCGACAAAAATGAAGATAAATGAAGGACAGAAAAAGAAAAGTTACAAGATTTAGATAAAGACTAGTAGGGATTATTACATATGTGTTTATTTTAAGGAGGGTTGCCTTAGAAAAAAAACTAAAAAGCTCATGAAAACAAACTGCAACTTTAAATGGTTGTGTATTGACCATTGTCTGTAATAAATTTTTGTGAGCCTGGGAGAAATGGTTCTCACAGGTAATGATAAACTCTTCTCTGGCTCAATTACACAGCACTGTATGACCTGAGGGGACTGTTTGATAGGTCTATTAGCTCTTAGTCAAGATAGCAATGCCGCCTATGGGACCTTTAGTTTAACACACACTCTAAGCACTTGAAGTTGCCTACACACAAAATGCACAACAGCACACACACATTGCTGAATTATTAAAAGGAAGTGACCAAGTTCAGTGTACATTGCTTAACACTGCCGAGCTGTAGAATATCTCGGGCGATTTGGCCTGATTCTTTGAATTTCAAAGAAGCACAAATCTTGAATGTCTGTTTATGCTCTCTGTTTAACATGTCACTATACTATCACATTATTTATCAGTTTTGAAAGAGTATATACTTAATATAACAGGGTGGGAAACTGGAGAAGCAGCTAACGTTTTCAGAATTGTAATTCTTATTGGCACATTTTGCAACAAATCTGAGAAGCATGAGTCACAGCAGATTTATACCATGAGATATCAGCTTGACTCTTGCCTGACTTCAGAACACTTATGATTATTTAGAAAGAGCAGGAAAATTATCTGTATTCCTATTTTTCTTTCTGTCTCTTTTTTTCTCCCAGGTGGATCGCCACCCATATCCAAATCTATAAAAGTTTAAATCTACTAACATGCAAAGCATGGTTGAATAAATTTGTATGCGTAAAAAAGTACTGCTAAACTAGGCCTACACACAAATTATTAAAGCAACAACTTTTTTTTAAAAATAGCACAATTTCTTTAAGTGATCTTGTACAAGCTATGGGTTTTTGGATGTGCACTTCTGTTTTTTTTATTTTTTTAATTAACTGTTTTAAATTACTGTTTGCAGACAAACTCTATATTGTCTTATTTGTTAGTTTTTATGGTACTAACTGCTGTGACCCTTCTAATTTCCCTTTCTGTGATTAATAAAGCATAATCTGTCTATATATTGTCTCTAAAAAGGTAACAAAAAAAATGTTTCACTTGGTAAAAAAAAAATAAAATCACTGAAAGAAGCAAAAATACATTTAATTAAATTCAAGTTTTCGTATGAAGCAATCCTTTTTTCAAAATATTAATATGAACCACATTTTCATCAGGCAGACATTCTCTTTGTATATTATCTTTCTTCTTATGCATTTCTCCTCAGTTTGAAGTGAAGATGCATTATGCAGTAATAACCATGCACTTTGGCATCTTGCTTTAAGTTTTTCTTATGTTGAAAAGTGCTGTCACTGCAAGACCGCCTTTGCTCTATGATTCTCTCTCTATATATCCACTCTAATAGCCAGAGAGTAAATAGCCTTACAAAAATGCACTTTTGAAGACATTTGGAAAATGAGCCAGTTATACGAAAAACATTTAGCCATCTTTTAGGGGACAAACTACAATAATAATTTCTTAAAATATACTTTTGAATGAAAAAAAAACACTTTTAAATCTAACTTTCAAAGTTTATTGTTACAAAGCTTTTCAAACTAGACAACCACTTTATAATGTAGAGCAGGAGAGTTAAATACATTTTAATTTTGGGCCATGCCAAGATCACAAATGCTCTCATATGGCCGGTTGTGCCAGAATATATTAATAAAACTACCCAATAATATTTTTGACATCTAATTTGGTCCTATACAAATGAAAACTGATCTAATTTTAATGATACAATAATACTGAAGCACACTGTTATATTAAAGTTCAATTTATGTGGTCTCCCAGAGTTTAGAGGGCCAGATAAATAGTTATGCAGGGACAAAATCACAAAAATCCAAGACAACTAAAGAGCTAGATCAGCCCAAGCAAATATTCATAGACCCTGTAGACTCTGTATACATTATTATTTTACCTAATGAATTTAAAAGTTGATTGCAGGGCATGCGGTGGTGGCGTAGTGGATAGCGTGACCCATATTTGGAGGCCTTGAGTCCTCGACGCGGCCGTCGCGGGCTCGATTCCCGGACCCGACGACATTTGCCGCATGTCTTCCCCCCTCTCCTTCCCCGTTTCCTGTCAGCCTACTATCATATAAGGGACACTAGAGCCCACAAAGGACCCCCTGGAGGGGTACATAAAATAAAAGTTGATTGCTTTTACAACCTTTGTTTTATCTTAACAAAAAGAAATGATCTTGAGCACACTTTTATGTTCATGCCCACTAAAACCCCATAACAAGCGAACTACGCTTGGCATGTCAGTACCGTGTGGCAATTTGAGGCTTCAGTGCTTTCCATTAGGAGTTTGAAATTGATTGTAAATGAATATGGATTCATTATAATTTCACAACTAAATAACTGTACTTTGATTTGCATCCACATGGCGTGCAGCCCACCTGATGTTAGATGTGGGTCCCGTGTTTTAAATTGGTTTCAGGATTGCAATGATTAGCATGGAAAGACACACATCACAAACACATGCAGAAACAAACATACAATGTGGATACTGAAACTCAATTGTGACAAAGGCCATAGGGATTTTATAATGAGTTCCCTACTGCCATAAATTGAATATTGCCAGTAAAAGGAAATATATTCATGAATGTTTTAGCTTGTGTGGGAAAACATTTTTCTTGTATTTATGTGTTTTTAGTTGCGTAAACCTCTGTGTTTCTGGGGAAACGGATTGCATTTCCGGGATAATCAATGCCTTAGTCAATATAACGTCTTTACAGTAAATGTCACATTCACATGTGGTCCCTGGAATTTGTTTGTTTTCAATAATCTGAACTTAAAAACATGAATTAGTCACAAACATTTTGAGAATGGTGATGCAATTTTGGAGAATGGTGAAAGTACTTGAATAATTCAACATTTTTACATAATCTATTTCAACCAATGAAAAGTGGAATTGAGAATGGGATTGCACACATTTATAAGGACCTTTCAAGCACCATAAAAGTTTATTTTTTGCTCCACATACTTTACTTCAGTCATCCCCAGCCCTGATCACCAGGGCCCATTGCCCTGCATGTTTTAGATGTTTCCCCTCTCCAGCACAGCTGATTCAAATGATTGCACAACCTTGTTAGGATTTATGTAGAATGTTTTGGGGGACATTCCTCTAGATACCGCTGTAACTTAGGAATAGGAAGTAAGAAGGATTGTCATTTTAGCCATGGTATGCATTGCACAATGGTCAAAGGACATTATTTTATGATACAGAAAAGAAATTCTTGATTTGACTTGATGCAGGTATCAAAAAAGAGTGCTTGGACATCAAGACATTTGACAGGCGCTGGTTCCTTTTGAAGTTACATTTGATCATCATACTTTGGAAGAAATATAATAATATATAAATATTTTCCAGACAAGAAAAAGGACAATTTTGTTTAAATTTACTTATTTTTATGTTTATGAAGTGTCACTTAAATAATGGCATTCTGTTAAAGTATACTTCGGGTTTAGAAACAAATATGTACCTATAACTAATCTATGAAAGTGTTTTTTTTTTTGTTTTTATTTTAACTCAATCTTACTAAAAATGTAAGTCATCTTCATTTTTAAAAATCTTTTGTGTAATATAGTTTTAATTTCTTCACATTTAATTATTTGTCCCACACATAATTGTTCGTTCATCTATGAGTACTAATTACTTTAAAGCTCTTTGTGCACTACATAATATTAAGAAGAACAGAAAAGGAGTAAAAGACCAAAAGAGATAAAACACAATAGGGAAAGAAAAACATACAAATAGAGTGAGAGAGAGGAAGGTACAGGAAATGAATAAGAACATACACAAGTCGCTCACCTCACTTTCCTTTCCTTCAGTCTCATATATAAATGTGATGGCACCTCTCCCCATACAAAACCCCATAGGCAATTTAAAAGAAAGTAGGCCAAAATGAAATATGGCTGCAATATAAAAACAACACTTTAGACACATACAGTGTCTGATAGGACCTTTTTGTGTGTGCACATAAACAAAAGTGTATGCACATGACCACACAGTGCAGGGCAGCTATAGATGCAATGGTACATTAGGTGAGCTGCATGACAGAAAAGTGTTTTATTAAGATTGAACAGTACGTAAGATTTGAAATGCAATTTTATGCCACTAAAAGTGCTGTATAATGAATCACCCACTACACCAACACACACACACACACCAGTGCCACACGCAAACTCCATTATTTTCTCCCTCTTATGTAGACCCTGACTCACAAATAGAAACACACACATGTGATTTCTGTGGAGTCAAACTGCTTTCACAGTGTCCTAACCTTTAGCCACCACCATACTGTCATATAAACAGGCTAAATCCCTGATAATCTGTGTGACAGCCACAGAGTTCTGTGCTGAGTTACATTTTAAGAGTGAGGCTGACCCAAATATGGATGTGGGCATTAGCCAAGAAACTGACCTATTAGCAATGTGATGTCATACATGACTCCATATAGACTAAAGAGCAGAGAGTGGACATGGAAGCCAAGTGCCAGTAAGAGGTGACTGCATTTCCTTGTTTGGAGCTTCAGGGCTTAATTACTCAGAAACTACACACTGCAACATCAGTAAAGTGGACACTAATCTGGCTTAAACATCCTACTGAAAATGGTGTAAAATCACTTTAAGGAAAAAAAGTAAGTTCAATGACCTCCAACAAACTTAGGACCGACCAAAATAATATTTAACTGGTTAAGCTTAGGGCTGCACAGTGGCGCCGTTGGCACCGTGCAATCTGTGAAAGTGTATCAACTTTCAGAGATTGTTGGTACACTATCTTGATAGTATATCAACTATCATAGATAGTTGGTACAATAACCTACCTATGACAGTGTCAGTGTCATAGATAGTTACTACAATAACTATCTACACTGTATGTTGCCCTGCAGCATGAAGGTTCTGGGTTTAAATCCCGACCACAGGCCATGTTCTCCCTGTGCACGCCTGGGTTCTCTTCGGGTACTCCGGCTTCCTCCCACAGTGATTTGTCTCTCTCTAAGTTCTCCTTAAGTGTGCGTGTAGAAAACCATGTGTTCCCCTCGTTACTTGTTAACATTGGGTTGAAGAAAGTTCAACGCCAATTACTGTAAAGACCTATTTTTATCTATTACAGAGTTATTTTCTATTGCTTAACCTTTTGGTTCAGTAAAAAATGTCAACTATTTCTTTGTGTCTGGAAACAGCTGGTCCTGTTCAGGCCAATTTACTCTTATCAGTCTACAATCCCCAGCAAGTTATCTTGTTAGAGTGGTGCAATGGAAACCAGTTAATAAGATGTCACACACAGTTTTTCTCTTTTGCAGTCCACTGGTTTTTAAGTAAACTTCCTGCTCCATCTCCCTAGTTTTCCCATTCTCTCTTCCATAAACTGAGAATATTTATGCTTATACAATTCCAACATTTTGTATTTTCACTATGCTTTCACTGTGAAGGATAAAGAAACCAGAATGTTTAAGACCATTCTGATTGCTAGGCCGGTGCACATGTTGAGAAGGGCTGAGTTAAGAATTCAAAGAATTTCCTCCTCATAACTTAGAAATAGTTAATGAGCAGGCTTGTTAATCACCACATTTTTCTCCAAAATTGAGAACAGATATTTTGTAGACAGATTTATCACTGACGCATAAGGACATATTTTACATTTGAAATTATGGTTTGAAATATTTACAGTTTGAAATCAGATAGATGTGAAGTACATGTAAGAGTGACAGACAGAAAGAGCATGACATAAACCAATATTCTTCTCTCTGACACCATGATTGGATATTTGCTATCGCTTTGCTCCAAGCTTTTACTCGAGAAATGAATTAAATGGGGGTTTTTTTTCCCCCTGTCTTTTTTCAAAACTTCTGAGCTCATCCTTCATAACAGCATATTGATGTTAAAGGGGCATGGGTGAAATTAACTTGTATGTTTGGGGTTACATTTCACAACACAGCCTATTCTGATGATGCCAGAATGAGAGACACTCTCTCAAAGGCCCCCATCAAATTCCTGTCATTTCTTCCTTTAACCACCTAATCCCTGATGGTGTGCAGTTAGGATGGAGATGAGGCGGTTCCACATCTCAAACAAATTGCTTCCTTCATATCTCTCTAGTTTTGTATGTCTGTCTCTTTCCTACCTCCATCTGTGCAATTGTCCAACCGTACTGCTCCTACATGACAGAACTCCCATGGACCCATGCATACAGATTGATGTCCACTTTAAGGTTCACTTGCAGGCTGAAAGACATAAAAAAAATAAACAAAAATGAATAAAGCTGAACAAGTTGAGTCAACAGAACTGATTCTAGTCTGTCCGGTGAAGATAAACATACCAATCTGACTGATTCCTGTGTCACTAGCTTAATCTTATTTAACATTAGACGATTTAGTTTATTTTTAATCAAAATTATTTGACTTTGAAAACATATATATGACAGCAGTACTGTCATAGTATCTCTCCAAAACTATAATCTCAGAAATGAAATTTTTCCATAACTGAAAAGAAGGGGCATGACACAAAATACATAATCATTATGAACTTTCTAGCAGCATCCATAGAGAGATTAACAGTCAACGTCACATTGTGTCATCAGCCATGCTGTGCATGTCGCCTTTGGAACTCAGGCAAGAATATATTATTGTAACTATTTAAAATATTTACAATTAAGCTAATACAATAATTTACAACTTGCCACCAGTGTAGATCACCTCTCTTTGTCCGGTGCAACTCCCACATGCAGCTTTTTGCCGTCTGCAGTTTTTCTTTTCAGAGATTTTCTTTTCAGCACATCGTCTCTAGCACTGCCTCCCTTCTAACCTGCTGCATTTTTAACTTTTGATGGCTTAGTTTGTCACCTGCCTTGATAGATGCAGCTACATCCTCGTTTTCCCTCTAATTGTGACCAAACTAATGGCACCGGAATAGGGTTTTCCTAAACCCTATTTGTTTTTATTTTAAAAAACACAGCATTTATATCTAGCTTGCATAGGACAAATACAATACTATAATTTCTTCCTACATTGGCCACACTTAGAGGGAAAATGAAGATGTAGCTGCATCCATCAAGGCAGGTGGTAAACCTGCCTTGATATATTGAAAATGCAGAGGGTTGAACGTCATGCAGTTGAGCCAGACAAAGTGAGGTGATCTGCTCTGGCTGCCAGTTGTAAATTACTTTATTAGTGTATTTGTAAATAGTTTAAATAGTTAGAATAACATATTCTTGCCTGCATTCTGAAGGCAACATTCACAGTAGTGGCTGCTGATGCAAAGTGACGCTGACTCATAAACCCCCTGATTTTGATTTTTCCATACAAAATGCCTGACTTTACTTTCACATAAACAATGAAATCTAGTGCTTGTAGTTGATTTTTATTTTTTATCTGGCATCTGTTATGTTTCCTTGAACAGTTTAGGGTACGCCTATGAGTTATACAAAACATATTTGTTAAATTTTTTTACAGAAAATTATTCTTAGATAATGAGATTTTAATCTGGTCAGTTTTGCCTATTTTGTATCGGGTGGCATTTGTAAAGTTACACAATAAAAAAATCAACACCAATATTTTGGTTTACTAAGGCTATAGACAAAAAGCCCTAGGCTAAATATTTAGCCTGCTAACTAAATATTTAATTTGAAATCCAAATATTATTTTTTGCTTTCCACAAACAAAATAGTTAATACAGCAGTTACAGCAGTTGAGACTGCAGTTACAGCAGTTAGTATGCCACTTTGTTTCTCACTGAGCAACAAGAAGCATTGTTTCGTACTGGAGGTCCCTCCGAAGAATCAAAAGGTGTGTCAATTCTAAAAGGTACTTACTTTAAATGTGTATTTTGTTAATATGTTTATTTGACATAAACTTAAAGTAGCATATGAATGGAAGCATTGAAAAATGATTAGTTACACACATTTTATATGTGTCTCAGCTCTTATAGTGGTGATATGTCGTGCTTTTGAAGGAATTAAATCTCATAAAACCATCAGTTAAATTTCATCCTTGTTCGGGGTGTCAGGCTACAAATAACATGGTGAAATTATGACTGATTTTTTTTTTCCTATGACAAGCTATACAGGCCAAAATATTGCTGTTAAAATGTTACTGAGTGACTTTATGAAAAGGCCTCCAAAATGTTGAGCTCCTTTCAAAATGATGTTTTAGGCCCTCGTCACTTTAAATCCAAATAACCTGCTGTTGGTCAAGCATTCCCGGCCCCTCCCCTGACTTTTACACAAACACATTTACACAAACACGGGAAAATAGCTGCAGATGTGCAACAATGCGTTTTAGCCTGTTGCGATTCCTAGGAAAGGTTAGGATAGATCTGTGAGCTATACAAAACATGTTCTTTACATTTATTGAACTGAATCATTCTTAGATAATGTGATTTTAGTCTGGTGAGTTCTGCCTATTGTGTATGGTGTGCCATTGGTAAAGATACACAATAGAAATGAATAGCAATATTTTGTTTTATTTAGCCTGTCAGAACAAAAAATGCTTTTATTTTGATATACCATATCTGCTTATAAGCATGTTAATTTGAATATTAGCTAAGTATTTAGCTAATATGCAAAATATTTAGGTTTCTAAATTGGCAAGCAACCTAGATACCTGGAAAGCTACAGATTTAGGTGTGAGCTAAATACTTAGGTTCGAAAATAAATATTTAGTTTGAAAATTAAATGTTTAGCTTGGACAATAAATATCTAGTTTGGAACAAAATATTTAGTTAGAAATACAGATATTCATTTTGGAGTTAAACACCTAGTTGGAAAGTAAACCTTAGTATAAAGGCTAAATATTTAGCTTCCTAACTAAATATTTAATTTGAAATGTAAATATTTATTTTGTAAACTAAATCATGTGGGTTAAAAGTTTGGAATGCTAACATTTACAAATATATGAATAAGATAAATGATTAGTTTTTATTACAGCAAATTTAAATATGTTTTATTGTGCCAGTAATTTTGTTGCTTATGTAGTGAAGTCATTGATTTCTGTTTTGAGCTGTATACATTTATTTTTGAATTTGCGCTCTGTCTAGTGCTATTGTATAACAGTTAATTGGTTTTCCCCAAATAAAGCAGTTGGTACAGGAGATGTGACAGTTACAGCAGTTGCAGCAGTTAGTACAGTTGTTACAGCAGTTAGTGCAGCACTTTGTATTTCACTTTGTATTTCACCTTGCAACAAGAAACATTGTTTCATACTGGCAGCCCATGCCAATACTGAAAAGGTTTGTTAATTGTACATTGTATTTACATTTGATGTGTATTTTGTCTGTTATGTTAATTTGGCATAAACTTAAAGTAGCATCTGAATTTAAGCATTGTAAAATGATTAGCTACTCACATCTTATATGTGCTTCAGCTTCTACAGTGGTGATATGTGGATTTTAATGCTATGATGAATGGAATGTGCTTTTAAAGGGATTAGATCTCATTAAATCGTAAGTAAAGCTATATCCAAACAACATGGTGAAATTATGACTTTGAAAAAAACAGACTTTTTTTCTATAAACTAAAATATTACTGTAATTTATTTATTTATTTTTATCCTGTAACTTTACAAGTGGCACGCCATAATTTTGAGCTCCTTTCAGAATGAACTGCTTTGGGCACTCTTGTCACTTTAAATTGAAACTGACACCCAAATCAATTTTTATTTTTGCTGATAAACTATCTAAATATGTTATTCAGGGTTCTATCTTTATGTTTCTGAGTGAAGTTTGACATTTTGGTGCAATTTGTTGAGTCCAGCGTTATTTTGCCCGAAACCGTCTCATTTGCTGGCCTCGTTCTGTCAAACGGTTCTCTGGCAGTTGAATATTCTCCTGTGTTTACAAACAAATAATCCTGTAGTTGTCATGTGACGCCACACTTCCGGAAACTTTGTAACTGACAGTCTTTCTGGAAGGCAGCTGCTACGGAGTTGCTATGACAACAAGAAACAATCCGCAGGCTCAAAACCAGCTCTCATCTCTTCCTATCTAATTTGAAAACAGCATAAGTACACTACAAATATTACTCGACCACTATTTTTTGAGTACTCTACAACCTCTCTGTAATACTAAGATAAATATCAGTGGTATTTACTGTAGTACTTACTGCCGAACTAGCAAAATTAGCTTAGCTAATGTAGCTTTTATCTGCAAGCTAACACGGACATAGCCTATGTGTATGTTACTACATGTACTTACTCTGCCAGTCACCAGAACCTTGCAAATTATGTGAAGATGTCGCACGTAATTTGCAAATCCGTTTAAACACAGATTGTATGCGTCCATGAGTTCCAGGCCATAAAGCTCCCCCATGCTGTGTACCCTTCCTGTTTACTAAGCAATGAACTATGTCATATAGATCGGAGGCAGCTTGTCCACACTGACTGACCTGTTATCTATCTCATAAGGGTTGATCAATACAACAGCTATTTTGTTGATTTCTCTTGCACTTTGGTCGACACTCATATGGTTCATCTATGCTTTGTGCCGTATAGGTTGTAGCGCTTGGTACAACTTCGTCACAGCCTGGTTCGGTCAACCTCCCCCGCCCACACACACACACACACGCCCACGCACACACCGATGTTGTCGCCATAAAGGCATCCAACAATACAGAGAAAGAGTTGCTAAATTTACAATAAATGTTTTGAAAAATTTATAAATATAGAGACAAAGAGGGTAAGCGGGCAACGTGCTTCTTTAGTGCTGATCACAACATACCATAAGTAAACATGGCCGACGATGTGGCAATAGCGATAGTTTGTGGACTTATGTTAAAGCGATAAAAGACTTAACAAAAAGAAAAAGCCCTTGGAATGCATTTTATTATAGCAAGGATGGAGTTGGAATTTGTGCTATAATTTGCTTCTGTTTTGTTGGATTGATGTGAGAATGAATTGGGTGTATTTGTCCCATTAGTTGTAAATTAGCACCATAAAGTAAACAAGAATGATTAGATTTTATAATTTATCTATTTTTTATTGTTATTAATATTTATAATAAGTGACCAAAAATGCTTCTATTAATAGTTGCTCTTTGCTGTGATGACTGTGTGTTGGCTGCAGCTATTGAAGTGATATTAAGGGTGGGACAGCCGGGTAGGCACTCGCCTACCTCATTCCATTAAGGCTGCGCCCCGACTCAAATACACACACACACACACACACACACACATATATATATATATGTATATATATATATAAAGTACATTTCACATGACAAACGTAGACTTAATGTGCCAGGAAGAATATATAAAATATAAATAAATAAATAAACAACTAGATATAGAGAGATGTGATTATTTAAAACGGCGCACAAAATAAGATCCCATAAAATCAGACAATGAAAGAAGTGAAGATAGTTGAGCATAAGATACTGCTCAGCTTGATAAAATCAAGTAATTTATTAAAAGTATTAATTCTTGAGAGAATAATAATGGGTATCTGTTCCTTTGGTTTCTCCTTAGATTTCCCATGGCAGCCTTTCAGCCTTTGCTTCTTCTCACCCTGACTGAATTAGTTGCCTCTCACCCTATAATCATCACCAAATATGGACGAGTTCGAGGGAGGTTGATGACTGTGCTAGATGGTCAGGTTCAAGTATTTCTTGGTATTCCGTATGCAAGACCGCCTACTGGAAGTTATAGATTCCTTCCTCCGACCCCTAAACCTAAATGGGAACATGTGTTGGATGCCGTTACATTACCAAATTCCTGCTACCAGGTGCGAGATACCACCTTTCCAGGTATGATTCAAGAATACACAAATTAAGTTATTTTAAAATAAGTTTAATTTCATCTTGCACCTCTATATTATTTGTCAGTAAAATTACTTGTTCTGTTCTTTGCACTGAGACTGCCCTCGTCAAAGTGTTCAGTGACATTCATATAAACGCAGACTGTGAAAGAACCACAGTCCTGGTTCTATTGGACCTCAGTGAAGCATTTGACTCTGTTGACCATGACATACTACTGAAACGACTGGAAAGTTGGGTCGGACTCACCGGTCCACTACTCAACTGGTTCTAATCTTAGATAAAGAGTTCTCTTCAAAGCAGACAGAAGTCGGGTGTGGGATATCCCAGGGTTCATTCCTAGGATCTCTCTTATTTAATATCTATATGCTCCCACTATCTCAGGTTATAACATGAAATAAGATTAGCTACCTAGGCAGATGATACACAGCTCTACATTATCAGGTCACCAGGTGACTCCAAACCCATCCAAACTGAACAGAGGCTTATAAATGACAAATTTGTGGATGTGCCAAAACTTTATCCACCTAAACAGAAACACAGCTGAAATTATTATCTTTGGCCCTTAAAATGTAGGATCTAGAGTCAATGCACGGCTTCTGTTATTACAAATAAAAAACAGCAATCAGGCCTGAAATCTGGGTGTAGTGATGGACCCTGACCTGAACCTTCAGAGCCACATAAAGACAGTTACAAAGTCGGCTTGAAGAACATTTCCAGGATTAGAAGACCGCTGTCTCAGCTAGTTCTAGAGAAACTCATCCATGTGTTTATCTTTAGACATATTGATTACTGCAATAGTGTCTTTACAGGTTCATAAAAAAATCAGACACCTGCAGCTGATCCAGAATGCTGCTGCTAGCATTTTGACTAAAACCAGGAAGATAGAGAACACCACCCCATTTTTAAAGTGCAGCTCATAAAATAGACTGTAAAATACTGTTACTAGTTTATAAATCACCGAACAGTTTAGCACCACAATACATTAAAGATCTGCAGTTGCTGTATCAACCTTCCAGACCCTTCAGGTTTCCTGGTTCTGGTCTGCTCTGCATCCCCATAATTAGAACCAAACATAGAGAGGCAACATTCAGCTTCTATGCATCACAAATTTGGAACAAACTTTCAAAAAATTGCAAAACAGCTGGAACACTGAGTGCTTTTAAATCTAGACTTAAACCCCACCAGTTTAGAGTTGCTTTAGAAACATAATCAATTAAAAATTTAACAATGGCATTTAATATTTCATTTATTATGCTTCAAAAGCAACTCTAAACAGGTGAGTTTTCAGTCTAGATTTAAAGGCACTCAGTGTTTTACAATTTTCTGGAAGTTTGCTCCAGATGTGTGGTGCATAAAAGCTGAATGCTCCTTCTCCATATTTTGTTCTGGTTCCGGGGATGCAGAACAGACCAGAGCTAGAAGACCAGAGAGGTTCGAAAGGTTGATGCAACAGCAGATCTTTATGCATTTTGGTGCTAATTTATTCAGTGTTTTATAAACTAATAATAGTATTTTATAGGCTGTTCTCTGAGCTATAGGGAGCAAGTGTAAGGACGTTCGAACTGGGGTGAGGTGCTCCATCTTCCCAGTTTTAGTGAGAACTCAAGCAGAAGCGTTCTGGATCAGCTATAGCTGTCTGATTTATTTTTTTATGCAAACGTGAAGACACTGTTGCAGTAATCAATGTGTCTAAAGATAAACGCATGGATGAGTTTCTCTAGATCTTGCTGAGACATTAGCACTCACAGGTCACCGTGGTTACCCGCATTTATCTTGCTGTTTTAACATTAGCTAGCATGTTGTCATCGTCATGGTCAACAGTGTCAAATGCTGCACTGAGGTCCAACAGAACCAGCACTGTGGTTCGTCCACAGTCTATGTGTACTTCATTGAACACTTTAACCAGGGCAGTCTCACTACTGTGGTGATCACGGAAATCAGATTGAAAGACATTAAGGCAGTTGCTTACTTTTAGGAAGCTATTTAGCTGCAGAAACACAGCTTTTTCCATAGTTTTGTAGATAAATGGAAGGTTGGAGGTTGACCTGTAATTCTGCAGTAGTGATTTGTCCAGATAGTTCTCTTTTATCTGCGGTTTGATCACTGCTGTTTTAAAAGTCTGAGGGGAAACACCTGATGAGAGGGATGAATTTATTAATTGAATCAGATCAGATGCAAAGACATTAAGAAATTTCTTTTAGAAAGTTGTGGGTTTGATATCCAGACAACAGGAGGAGGAGCTTAATTGATTCATAATTTCTCCTAAGCATTTATAGTTAGGTAGTTGAAATTCAGTAATTTTTTTCTGCATTTATTATGCTTGGTCATAGCATCGGTAATGGATTTTGAGTGGATGTGCAGGTTACTCTAATTTCTGCAATGTTTCTCTGCAAAGTGGCTGGCATCTTCATTGCAGGCCCTTTTAGATTGGAGTTGAGGTAGTAAAGTCACAGGTGGGTTTGTGAGCCTGTCAGCTGTTGCAAATAAAGCTGGAGCAATTGTTAATGTTTGGTTTACAATTTCCTTTGTGTGGTTTAGTATTAAGTGATAGTTAAGCAGTCTTATCAGTTGACATTAAACTGATAAGACTCTACTGTACTCTACTGTGCATGTCGTCTTCAGAATGCAGGCAAGATTATTCTAACTATTTAACGGAATTACATTTAGGCTAATAAAACAAATTACAACTTGCGAGTTGACGACTTTCTGACGACTTAGTTTATCACCTGCCTTGATGGATGCTGCTACATTCTCATTTTCTCTCTGATTGTGACCAAAGTAGGAAGAAACCATTGTATTTTATTTGTCCTTTGCATAATAAATATGATTTCTTTTTTCAAATAAAAACATACCTTTTAGGAAATCCCTATCCCGGGGCCCTTATTGCTCACCATATATATGTTTGTCTTATTTGGAGGGCCTCAACATATGATTGCTGGTGATCCTAATGTCAACAAATTGATTTAATGAAGGTATTGAGTAATGTCCGACGTTTGGGCCACTCATTTATCGATTCACCTACATTTAAAGCTTATACCCATAAGCTTTAAATGGGTATTAAAGCTTATGGATAAGCTTTAATACCCATAAGCTTATGGGGTCTCATTTGCATCTCATTTGCATCCAAATTAGATGCATTTGGATGCATCTCATGTCAACGTCAATGTGGTAGCATAATTTATTTTATTATGCTGTGATAAACAGTTGTAGTACACTGACAACATGCTGGCAATCTTACAACAGCACAATACATGCAGGTAACCATGGCAACCAGTGAGCTTTTAAAGGCCCGTCGACTGTTGCTGCAGTCAAGTTGCGCAAGCATCCACAGTGTTTACAAACAAATAGTCGTTCTATAGGAACTGCTTGATCTTTTTGTAAAGACTGGACTAGGTAGTCTGTCCTACAGAAGGACAAGACTTTCTTATCAAGAGGAAGTAGGGTGACTTAATCTGTGGTGGTTTGTACAGCCTTGGTATAATTGACTAAGCAGAGTAACTGTCCAAACCTCCTAGTAGAAAGGCTTTGCATAAACAAAGGTTTCATTTTTTAAAAATTATTTCAACAAATCAGGCATTCCACTGTTCACTAACTAAGATTTAACCTTGACAGCAGCAGCTGTAATTTGTTATATACATAAAATTCTTATCTACTGTTTAATGTACAGTGTATAATATGCTGATACTGGAGGTCACTACAGCAGGGACAGTGTTTTTTTATTGGTATGCTTCATTTTTCCATCTGTGAACATTAAGCTTATGTGCCTTACCAGAAAGCTCCAGTTTTATCTCATCTGTCCAAAGGTTATTCTCCAAGAAGCTTTGTGGCTAGTCAATAAACCTTCTCCTACAACGCAGTCTCATATTTTTATGTTTTGTTTTCCTCCTTGGTCGTCTCCCATGAATTTCACTTTGCTCTAATGACTGATGGTGGGTTCTGACCCAGGTTTAACTTGACCTTTAAGTTTACCTTCAATTTCTTTGGATGTTGAGTTCTGGACTCTTTGGTTACCATTCATATTATCCTTCCCTTCAGTTTGTCATCAGTTTCCACCTGCAGCCACAGCCAGAGAAGTTTACTAAAGTCCTGTGTACCTTAAACGTCTAAATAAATTATGTGCAGCTGTAGTCGCAGGAGCATCATTGACTGACTACAAGCTTAAAGTTACCTTTAATACTAATTAGAAGACACACTTTTATTGAACATATCCCTATCTGGTCGAACTTTTTTCATTCTTTTCTAAAAGTGCCATCATTTTTGTTCATTAGTTTATTATTTAAAATGATTTAGTTAGACCTCATTTGAAAAGCATTGTCTGATCTTTGTTGGTTAATTTTCAATAGATGTTTATTTATTATTATCTTTTTAATTGTAATTGTAATTTTCAAGTTATTTAAATGACGGTTGAGGGGTATTCTGTTATGGACAGAGGGATGCCAACAATTTTGTCACTTGTGTGTGAGCTAAAGGCAGAAATATTCCTAATTTCAACTGGTTTGTATTTACTAAGGTAAATACAAACACAAACAATATACTCATGTTCATGAGGAAAGTACTAAAATTAGTATCCTAATTACTTTATGAAGCTGTCATTATAATTATCAGCCTTCTACTGAGTGATGAACAGCCCAACACTAAACTAAAAACTTTGGTGCTGAAAATAAGTGAAAAAGCAGCCGATGTCCAATGAAAAGCTTTTAAAGACATTCAAATAATCTACAGGAATTATTTGTAACTGTGAAAACTTGTAAAAAGCTCTCTTCCACCACATGCCTTGTTCCTAGCTTGTCAATAATCAACAAATTATAGAGTGATCCATAACTTTGCACATTATAGACTTTAACCTTAAGATTAGAATAGTTAAGAGCTAGTACAGCATATCTAATCTGTGAAATGCTTGTGATAAAGGCTAAGGATTCAATGGACTCAAAGGTTTTATAATCTTGCAACTACTCTGGCTGTAATCAAACTTTATTGTTAATAACAATGTGATATTGTTGCAGGGTTTGAAGGTGCAGAGATGTGGAATCCAAACACCCCTGTGAGTGAGGACTGTCTGTACTTGAATGTTTGGGCCCCTGTGTTCAAGACACCCAAACCCCAACGCGCAGATCGTGTTCCTGTATTAGTTTGGATATATGGAGGTGCCTTTGTGTCAGGAACATCCACCCTGGATGTCTACCAAGGCCATTTCCTGTGTAAATCTCAGAACGTTGTTGTGGTATCTATGAATTACAGGTGAGAAAACATTTCAATTGCAATCACGAGTGTACCCAATCCTAGTTCTTGCGACACAGCTTTCTGTATGTTTGGCTGTTTCTGCTCAAAAGCATTTCATCAAGTTTTCATTGTTTTCAAAGAAAAAGAATTCTGTCAACAGAATCAAGTTTTCCACGATTCTTTTCTGACTCATTTGTTCAGACATGAGAGTCGTCTGGAACATGGAATTTAAAAATGAGAACAAAACACCAGGATTGGAGAAACACTGTTACAAAGTCTACAATAGGCATCTCATACATCTGTTTGTCTGTTTGACTGAACTGGTTATCTCAAATACTAGGAGAGCAAGTTCAATATTCATCTTAATATAAACATGTTCATATTCACAACTTACAGCCAGTAGAAGGGAAATCACTAAAAATTCACAAGATGAACTAGTTTTACAATGTTTTACATATTTTGTCATAATTGTTCTTGTTATTGCTATATTTTTTATAAAGCTTCCTTTACGTCGCTTTATCTGCAAAAATGATAACAATGGTCAGTTTGAACACAAGGTGGAAGTGACAGTAAAATATGTTGAGTACAGCACTGACATATGGTGAATGCTTTTAGTATTGTTTTTTTCTTGTGGTCATAATTTTTAGACTGGGACCACTTGGCTTTCTGGCTATTCATGGACACAAAGAAATCCGGGGAAATCAAGGTCTACTGGATCAGCGTTTGGCACTTAAATGGGTGGTTGATAACATTGCTGTATTTGGAGGTGATCCTAAAAAGGTAAAATAATATTGTCCTTATTTTTCCTAAAATCAGAGAGTAATACTGTATGGACCATGAATGAATTAATGTAAATGCACTTTTGCTTCCAGATAACACTATTTGGGGAGAGTGCTGGAGCAGCATCTGTGGGGTTCCACCTGCTCTCTCCAGGCAGCCAGGGCCTCTTTCAAAGGGCTGTGATGCAGAGCGGCGTCCCTAATGCAGCATGGGCCATAGCAAATAAAACTGAGATATATGACAGGTATGTGTGCTTAGTATTGAGCTAGTTGTTCCTAGATATTTTGTGTAGATCATTTAGTTGTTTTTTTCTGAAGTATGATAATTATCCTGAGACAGACTGGCAACCTGTCCAGGGTGTACCCCACCTCTCATCCAAAACGTTAGCTGGAGGGAGGCACCGGCACCCTTCCCGAACCCACTAGGGATAAGAGTGTTAGAAAATGGATGTATGGATGATAATTAGCTTTCAAAATATCTTATAGCCAAATAGTAAAAAATATTTGATACTGAAGGGTAATTTTGAACATGTTCTACAGCAGTTCTGGCACCTGGTACTGAAGGCAACTTAGAAATAAAGCATAAAAGAATACATTCATTCCAAGCTTTCTTTTCCACTCATATGCAGTGCAATGGGTGTCCAAAAAACTAGCATTATTAGTACAAAAATACAGTGTCTTGACAAAGACACAGCTTTCTTCTCTTTTGGCTTTTTAGTGCACTTAATGGATCACTAACCTATTTGTAATATCAAATATGATCTTAGGAAATATAAAAAACTGTTCTCAAATGTTGATTTCAATTAATAATCCAAATCAACCTAGCTTTAAGTGAAAAAGTAATTACTGTATAAACACCGAAAAATGGTTGTGCCACCTATAAGTGTAACAAGATTTCCATTAGCCATATTCATTCCAAGCATCAGTGACATTTAAAATCCTGCCACAGCATCTCAATCAGATTTAATGGTTTACTCCCAGTTATTTTCTTCACCTTAAAGCAACTACAAATAATCAACAATTACAATGAACACATATCTAAAATTTGAGACTAAACTAAGATAAGTTGATCAAAGCCGTATGATGAAATGTTCACCCTTACCATATATGGAAGTTCAGAGTGAGGGAGGACACGATGTGCTAGCTTCTGTTACTAGCAACAGAAGATAAATACATGAGTTGTTTTTTTAATGATGAGCAACTGAATTGTTAAAAAATAATTAAAATACTGACATACATATAACTAAGACAAATACTATAGGCACATTTGCAGAAGTAAAAACATGTTACTTTTGTAACAAACAGGACAAGCAATGAGGGAGAAAATGAGGTGAGGTACATAAAGCCATAACTTTTTCTTATCAGGAAAAAATTGCATGGCCGCACTCTAAACAGACTGACTAACATTATTATCAAGTGAAATAATTGCTTCTTTTAGTTATCTTTAAACACCCAAGGACAGCATTCTTTCACCATCAATTATTGTTAGATTTGTAGTCTTAAATAAAAACTTAAATGAAAATAATCGGTATTGGTATCAGCAATACTGCATCAGTTGGATCGACTCCAAAAAAAAATGCATTATCACTCATAGAGGTAAACCACTCAAACTTTTGATCTGTCGTGGAAGATCAAAAGTTTACAGCACCAACACAAACTTTTTCATTTGACAATACCAAACTACAAATCTCCAAAGCTCACCTACTTGCACTGAAATATGATTCCATTCAGTGTCAGTTAACTTGAAGAGGATCAAACCCAATTTTCATCTTATATTGTTTAAAGCTAAATGATCAAATTAAACCAGTTTATTTCCAAAAATAGCGTGACTCACATTAAAAAAAAATTATGCGAGACCTCATTTGGATGTAAATGACACAATCCAGGCACTGACGGATGCAGGGACTGAGCAGTGAATACAGAACAGGTCGTTTAATAAGGGATCGGCTTTTTCACAGTCAGACGGGCCAGTGTCAGAGCCAGGGAATCCAAATCAGGGTCAGGCAGTTCCTGATCTCAGGGTCAGACACACAGGGGGACAGAGCCATCAGGTACAAATCCAGGTAAGGTAGTTCCAGATCTCAGGGTTAGACAGACAGAGGGTCAAAGCCAGGATGTCCAAATACAGTGGAGTAGGTCAGGATCGGGGACAGGAAGGGCAACTGGACAGAAGGGAAGAGACAGACAGGTTAGTAACCGGGCAAATCGCTCAAGTAGCTACAGCGGGCCTGAATGTGTTACCGCTGAGGGTTTCACAACAATCTGATGCCATGCAGGAGGAAGATCTGTCCTTATATGGCAGCAACCGGACATCAGGGTGATGGTGATCAGGTGTGAGTGGTCACAGCTCAGTAGCAGCTGTGACAGGTCCCCCCTTCAAGGCGCCCCTCAGGACAGCCGAAGGCGTCCATGACGACTGTTGAATTCATGGATGATCTGAAGGTCCAGGATAGCAGAACGTGCCACCCAGCTCTGCTCTTCAGGACTGTACCCTTCCCAGTCCATCAGGTACTGCAGACCACACCCATGACGGCGCACACCCAGGAGACGGATGTGTAAATAGGGCCACCATCAACAATCCTAGGTGGAGGGGGAGGTAGAGCAGGGGAACAGAGGTGACTAGAGACAACAGGTTTAATCTGGGACAAATGGAATGAGGGGTGGATCCTCATTGTTCGAGGAAGGTTAAGATGAACAGTCACTGGATTGATAATCTTGTGAATGGTAAATGGGCCAATAAAACGAGGTGAAAGTTTCTTACAGTCTGTCTTGAGAGGTACGTTTCTTGTGGACAACCAAACCTCTGGAAGAGGTTGGTAACTGGGAGCTGGGTCCTGTGACGATTGAGTTCAGCGATCCAGGAGAGAGCTGCACGGGTCCGTCGCCACAAACGATGACTCCGGTGAAAGTGATGCTGCACAGATGGTACTGAGAGTTCCTGTTCCTGAGAGGGAAATAGAGGCGGTTGATAACCCAAGGACACCTCAAATGGGGACTTACATGTGGCTGTACTGGTAAGGGAGTTGTGGGAGTATTCTACCCAAGGTAGATGCTGAGACCAAGAGGCAGGGTTGTTAGTTATGATACAGCGCAGGGCTGTCTCCAATTCCTGGCCGACCCTCTCAGTCTGGCTGTTGGTCTGTGGGTGGAAGCCCAATGAAAGACTGACTGTGGCTCCTAAGGCTCGACAGAAGGCATGCCAGACTCTGGATGTGAACTGGGGCCCCCGGTCTGTAACAATGTTCAGGGGGATGCCATGTAACCAAACCACATGATGCACCAGAAGGTTGGCAGTTTCCATGGCAGTCGGCAACTTGGGTAATGCTACAAAATGGGCAGACTTAGAAAACCGGTCAACAATGGTTAAAATAACAGTTACCTTCGGATGGGGGTAGCCCTGTAACAAAGTCCATTGAAATGTGTGACCAGGGTCGTCCTGGGACAGGCAGAGGGCACAAGTGCCCGGGGGGTTGTTAATTGCTGGACTTTCCTTGATTACAAGAGGAAACATACTGACTGGTGTCTTGAGCCATAGATGACCACCATAAATGGCTCTGCAATAAGATGAGTGTTCAATGGACCCCTGGATGGCAGGAAAACTTAGAAGCATGGATCCATTGGAGAACCTTAGGATGAACACTTTCTGGAACAAACAAATGGTTGGGAGGACAGCCCACTGGGGTGGGTTGTTCGTGTGGAGCCTGTCTCACCAACTGTTGGTGAGACAGCTGGTAAGACACTCTCTGGTTCCTTTTCCAGAGCCTCAGGTTCAAACTGACGAGACAGTGCATAGGGTTTTGAGTTCTTGGAGCCAGGTCTGTAAGTTAAGACAAAGTTGAATCTTGAGATAAACAATGACCATCTGGCGTGGAGTGGAGCTAACCTTTTGGCAGACTGAATGTAGGACAGGTTTTTGTGATTAGTCCAGACTACAAACGGTTGTGTTTTTTCAAAATGGCCTACTGGTGTCTTAAAAGCCGTCTTCCATTCATCTCCCTCACATTTCCTGACTAGATCATAGGCATTTCATGAATCCAATTTGAAGAAGATGGTTGCCCCCTCTGCAGTAGTTCAAAAGCTTTGGACATCAGTGGTAATGGGTATTTATTCCTAATGGTAATCTTGTTTAATCCCCGATAGTCGATGCATGGGAGTAATGTGCCATTTTTCTTTCCTACAAAAAAGGAAGTGGCACTCAGTGGGGATGACGAGTGGCGGATAACACCAGCTGCCACAGAGTTGTTGATGTACAGTACAGACCAAAAGTTTGGACACACCTTTTAATTCAATGAGTTTCCTTTATTTTCATGACTATTGACATTGTAGATTCACACTGAAGGCATCAAAACTATGAATAACACATGTGGAAATATGCACTAAACAAAAAAGTGTAAAACAACTGAAAATACCCCTTATATTCTAGTTTCTTCAAAGTAGCAACCTTTTGCTGTGATTCTGCTTTGCACACACTCTGCATTTTCTTGATGAGCTTCAAGAGGTAGTCACCTGAAATGGTTTTCACTTCATAGGTGTGCCCCGTCAGGTTAATAAGTGGGATTTCTTGCCTTATAAATAGTCATGAAAATAAAGAAAACCCATTGAATTAGAAGGTGTGTCCAAACTTTTGGTCTGTACTGTAGGTCTCCATGGCCAGGCAGCGATGCATCTGGCAGGAGCTCTATTGCACAGTCGTACGGCTGGTGGGGGGGGATAGCGAGAAGGCTAGGGTCTTGCTGAAAACGGTGGCCAGGTTGTGGTACTCAGGAGGAACCAATCAGGATCAGGAAGATCCGGACTCTCACAAAAACTCCCACAATTGGGCTGGGCAGCACAAAGGCAGTTATTAGAACAGGGCAGACTCCAGCTAACTATACTTCCTGTGACCCAATCAATATGGGGATTATAAAGTCTTAGCCAGGGATGTCCTAACACCATGGGGAAACTGGAGGAAGGGATTACTTTAAATCGGTTACCTGATGTTAACAGGGGGGGATGTCTGACAGGTGACAGAAAAGAGAGCACCATTAAGACCGTCAGCAGATAACGGTGAGCTGAGGGGTTTGATGGGAATATTAAGTTCTTTAATTAAGTCTTCATCAATAAAATTATCCTCAGCCCCAGAGTCAATTAAGGCAGTTAATGTGTGGGAAGTTGACCGGTGGCAAAGCTTAACATCAAGTAGTAGGCAACTGGTTGAGAGTTGGGGATTGCCCATGCTGCTCACTAGGGTCCCCACCTCTAATGAGTTTTGTGTTTTGGCCGTACAGGGCAGCTGGATATTCTGTGCCCGGACTTACCACAATAGAGGCAGTCACCAGTTTGAAGACGCCTCTGTCTTTCTGTGACAGTCAGGTGTGTTCCACCTATTTTCATGGGTTCGTCACCAGGGGGCGCTGGAGCCTGTGACTGGGCCGACGGAATGATAGGGGTGGCGCTGCTGCGTTCCACAACAGACGGAAACAGCCGAGGATGCGCTGAAGCAGACTGGCCGGGCCGCTCCCGACGTCGCTCACGAAGCCTATGGTCAAGACGGATCGACGTTGTGATTAGTGAGTTCAAGTCTTTGGCATAATCAGTGACAGACATGCAGTCCTTAAGGCATCGTTTAAGGCTTGATCGGCAGCCAATGTGCGAAACTCCACTGAGAACTCAGCCGCACTATGGAAGCCTTGGTGAAGTTTAAGCAGACATTTAGAGGCGTCCCTACATGATACGGGTGATTGAACACCGTGCTAAATTCTTTTAGAGAACTGTTCAAAGGTAAGGGAAGCTAAAGGTGTAGCAGAATCAAACGCTAGCACCCAGGCTAAAGCCTGATCCCTCAGCAGTCTCATGACATAATATATCTTGGATAAATCGGAGACAAAAGTCATAGGTTGCTGATTAAATACATCTGACATTGTAACAGAAAACCGAGGCACTTTGACACCTCACCCGAGAATGGAGCGGGGATCAGGGACATACGGACCTCGAGAGGTTACCAGACCGGAGACAACAGGAGGTTCGGCCGGTGAGGAGACGGGTGGTGGAGCAGCCGAAGTTTCTGACGGTCCTGGATTGGGAGAAAGTATTGAGGTTAGTTTAGCTACCTGTGAGGACAACTGCGCGATTTCCAGATGGAGAGTTTCGCTGGCTGCTTCCAGTCCAGACAGTCGATGTTCGTTTTGCCCTAGCAAAACTCCTTGTCAGTCTATGATGTCCATCAGGGACGCAGCGGATTTCTTTTCAGTCGGGTCCCTGTTGTTTGGTCAGATTGTTCTGACACAATCCAGGCACTGACGGACGCAGGGACTGAGCAGTGAATACAGAACAGGTGTTTATTAAGGGATCGGCTTTTTCACAGTCAGACAGGCCAGGGTCAGGGAATCCAAATCCGGGTCAGGCGGATCCTGATCTCCGGGTCAGACAGACAAGGGGTCAGAGCCAGGATGTCCAAATCCAGTGGAGTAGGTCAGGAAAAGGGACAGGAAGGGCAACTGGACAGAAGGGAAGAGACAGACAGGTTAGTAACCAGGCAAATCGCTCAAGTAGCTACAGCAGGCCTGAAGGTGTTACCGATAAGGGTTTCACAACAATCTGACACTGTGCAGGAGAAAGATTTGTCCTTATATGGCAGCAGCTGGACATCAGGATGATGATGATCAGGTCTGAGTTGTTACAGCTCAGCAGCAGCTGCATCAGTAAATATGACATTTTCTTTTTTTGTCACATGTTATGTAGATATAAATATGCTTCTCTGTGCCCATATATTGAATTAATTCAAATATTGAATTAGTATTAACAGCCACCTTGTTCAGATTGGCACTTGGAGGATGGTTGATTACAGTGCCGGCCATTTCCATTAATCATCAAAGTGCCAAACTGCTGCATTACACATGAAATGGACAAGTATTAATTTTTAATAATAAAAACGAATATTATCTTAATTAGTGAGAATGCAAATGCATTCCAAACTAAACACAAGAAATGAATAATAAACATGATCTAACAAAATTAACCAAAGACAGACTGAAATAAATAATAACAAACAAAAAACACACATAACAAATGATCAAAACTATAAATTCAGAAAAAACACCAATGCAACCAAAATCCCAAAACACAGAACTTATATTTTTCATGTTAGTCTTTGTCCCATCTTCTTTTTTTTATTTCTTTTTTTCTTTATTTTATGTTTTCAATAAATGTTCAGTATTATTTACTTTACATAGTGCTGCAGTTTCTGCTTGGTGCCAACTAATTGTTTTATTGAACTCTTTTCCCAACAAACAGAGCCGTCGGACTAGCAAAATTGCTAGGATGCCCCGTGGGTAGTTCTTATCGTATGGGATATTGTTTGCAGGATGCTAGTGCTGAAGACATAGTAAACAAACAATATGAAAATCTTGTTCCGCCTTCAGTTTTGTCCGTGCCTTTTGTCCCAAATATTGATGGAGACGTCATACCATCTGACATAGAAGTAAGTCTCTACGTGTTTGTATAAGCGATTTCTTCAAAAGGTGAAGAACTGCAAATGTTTGACATATTACTTGCAATATTTGAATTGTATTGAATGCTATGTTAAATTACCATTTGAAAAAAAATAACTTCTTGCTAAACAACAGCAAACCTTGTCTCAGTGACCAAGGATCTTTATTTCTCTCCTCTCTTATGGAATTCCAAACATTCAAGGGGAAATGAAAATCTTTTAACTTCAGTACATACTTAATTTTATGATTTTTAAAAAAATATTAAGATTTTATGGTAAATTCCTGTAGGTTTTACACCGTATGGCACTGTAAACTTGTGGTCCCAGAAATATCTTAATTTGGATATGGACAGACAATAATTTGCTCATGTTAAATCAGTAGTTGTGTGGTTATTGCCTGTTAATGTTCTACTCACTAGGAAAGTGACATTCGTTGCCAATAAACAATGCGATTCAACATCATTTCTAAACTGGTCTTAGTGTAACACAAAAGCTTGACTTGTCAATGAATACCTAAGATCAAGACATTTTTTAATTGAGGATGGGTCCAACATAATTATTTTAATCATTTCTTTTTTCTTCTGCAGACGTTGCTAAACAGCTCTACTCTTCTCAAAAAAGAACTGTTGATAGGCTTGAATAAAGATGAAGGAACCTACTTTCTTTTTTATGGAATGCCTGGTTTCAATCGCGAGGGTGGAAGTTTCATCACCAGGAAGAACTTTATGGACGGTTTACCACTAGCACTGACAAATAAAAGTGAGCTTGTTAAAGAAGCTGCTATTTTTGACTACACTGATTGGCAAGATGAATCCAATACGATGTCCAACCGTGATGAAATGGGGAGGATGGTTGGAGATGTGCTGTTCAATTGTCCTTTAATGGCATTTGCTACTAAGTAAGTTCCAGGTTTCACGTTAAGTGATAAATGCTTTTACATAGAAAAACATCCTCTGTTCTAACTGTGGTCTACATATGTTTGATCCCTGATAGCAATACCAAAAACCTTTATAGAACTACTTTATAGAAGTATATTTATAGAACTTTATATAACTATTACTTAATTTCACTTTGGGATTAATGAAGTATTTGAAGTAAATTGAAATGAGTATCAAACACAAGTTAACTTTCTAAAAAAAAAAAGACATCATTTACCTACATTTCAAAATGATGTACTTGTTGTATAAGTCCATCACATAAAATCTCTATTACATACAGTCATATTCAACAAATCTCAAATCTAAATGTGCATTTCGATGAGGCTTGTTTTCCAGATTAGAAATGCCTTTTGAAAGTAACTTTTAAGCAGTTATTAACATACCTTTCTTTAGGCCACATTTTTGGATTAAATGTTTTGCTTAATTGATCTGATGTAACATACTAATCCTATGTTATGTCATTTCATTATCTGTCAGCAAAAATCATCATAATTACCAGAAATAAGTAATTAAAATATCAGTAGTTACTCTAATGTTTCAGTTGATGAATTTTTAATACATTTCAATAGCACTGCCACTTTTTTAATATGCCTGTGCATATAAGGCTGTGTTTATAATTGGCCAAATTATAAAAAGTTGAAGGTGGTAGCAATGCAATTAGGGGAAATGAATGTTATCTTATCAAAAATATCAAGAGTACAAAAAAACATTTTTGATTAGTTACAATGCAGAACTGTGAATTGTTTGAGTCAAACAAAAAAAAACTATTTGTCAAACTAAAGTAATTATTTGATGTTATCAATGGTTTTCAAGATAAAAAATAAATAATGGATTCTATAGATGCTGCTTGTAGCAAAAGCATAATATATATTTATACAGCTACTATAGAGTTCATGATACTCAAAAAGAAAAGCTAAAATAAAATTGGAGGTGGCTCAATACTTTTCTTTTAGCACCATGACTTACTCTATAAAGCATGTGGCTGGAATAGTGAGATGCGGTTCCATTTTGGACAAAAGGGTTTCAAATGTCAGATTTCTGTTTGGGGCTTCATCTGCACTGAAATAAATATGTCACCTCTGAACTGTGGCAATATTTCTAAGGAAAAACAGGTTGATAAACTTATTTTACATCTGTTAAGTCTTATTAGTATTACTAGCTGCAATGCAAAAATTTGCAAATATGATGTATTTATTGACTTTTCATTATTTTTGTAGGTTTGCAGAACATGGCGGTAAGACCTTTTTTTATTTTTTTGACCATGTGTCATCCAAAAATCCCTGGCCAACATGGGCGGGTGTTATGCATGGCTACGAGATAGAATTTGTCTTTGGGATGCCTCTGAATACTTTGTTGAAGTACTCAGAGGATGAAGTGACTTTGGCCAAGACGGTTATGCAGCACTATGGCAACTTTGCCCGGTCTGGGTAGGCTAAACATATTCTCAGTCAGTCATGCAGAGATTGTGAGAACCTTAAAAACTCTTTTGTTTTACCTTTTCAGAAATCCAGGGTTTAGAGGAGGTGACTGGCCACTGTTTACCGCTAATGCTCAGAGCTATGTCACTTTGAATGACGATAGTAAAGGAATAAAGAGCAGGTTAAAAGCTAATGAGTGTTATTTGTGGAACAATTTGATGAAAGAATATCAGGAGTTGTCAGGTGAGACACACTAACAAGTCCCTCTACACCAGAGGTCTCAAACTCCAGTCCTCGAGGGCTGCAGTCCTGCAACTTTTAGATGTGCCTCTGCTGCACCACACCTGAATAGAATAATTAGGTCATTAGCAAGGCTGGGAGAACTGATCTACACAAGGAGGAGGTAATTAAGCCATTTCATTCCAGTGTTTTGTGCCTGTGGCACATCTAAAAATTGTAGGTCTGCGGCCCTCGAGGACTGGAGTTTGAGACCCCTGCTCTACACCACAGGTGTCAAACTCCAGTCCTCGAGGGCCGGTGTCCTGCAGTTTTTAGATGTGCCACAGGTACAATACACTGGAATGAAATGGCTTAATTACCTCCTCCTTGTGTAGATCAGTTCTCCAGAGCCTTGCCAATGACCTAATTATTCTATTCAAGTGAGGTGCAGCAGATGCACATCTAAAAGTTGCAGGACAGCGGCCCTGCAGGACTTGAGTTTGACACCCCTTCTCTACACAGTCTGACACAAATGTACACGTTAGGTTTCATATAAAGCATCTCCAGTTGGAAGGTTTTTGTTCATATCTCAAAAATAGATGTTTTGCCTGTTGAGATTAGCCATTTTGGTTTGCTCTAGGTTTTTAAACTAAAGAAATTCACCTCAAAGAGGAAATTAAAGCTTGTAACTGAAGCTATTCCTTGTGAAAGATTACTTAATCCCACACCCAATCTCTTTGCTCTTTGTCTTTCACAGATTCCCTGACGCGGTGCAGTTCAAGTGGGATTGTTCACTACAATTGGGTGTTCCTTCTTATTTTGTTAGTTATCAGTTTTACCCATTGACTGAGCTCCTGCTCTTTGCTTAATTCATGTGTTTAATGTGTAACAGGTGGGTGCTTGCTTTTTTTAAATATGTCAAATATTATCAGAGCACCACCTGAAGCCCATATGTTGATCTTCGGGTCCCTATAGCCTGTTTTATTTAAGGGTTCACTGAGAAGCATAGTTTGAAAAAAGGCCCTTTAAAACTATTTTTACACTGTTTGAATAACTTCCTTCCTATGCTGATTACGAATAGTTGTTAAAGTGGTTTATCATTAAAACAAATTTATTCTATTTTTCCTTGACTGGTTTTTTATTTGTTAGAAACACACAAGATGTCACCAGTTGTTGCTTGGTCTTTTTAAGACCTTGTTATTAAATACAAATGTGAAAATGAGGAAATAGCAACAGAAAAAGGTCCAGTAGCCTCTCTCTCATGTTTATAAGCTACATTTGCAAGAGCTATTTCTAAGCTTGTGGTTTGTTTGTTATTGCTATAGCAACTCCATAGCAACTACACTGCCTGGCCAAAAAAAAAGTCGCCACCTGGATTTAACTAAGCAAATAGGTACAAGCCTCCTATTGGATAAGTACTGCATAGGCGATTATCTTTCAGCTGGCAACAAGTTATTTAACCCCAGCTGATGCAATGAGTAACTCCTCATTTCTTAAACAACCATGGCAAAAGACACATCCTGTGGTCGTGGAAAAGACGTTAGTCTGTTTAAGAAGGGTCAAATCATTGGCATGCATCAAGCAGAGAAAACATCTAAGGAGATTGCAGAAACTACTAGAATTGGGTTAAGAACTGTCCAACGCATCATTAAAAACTGGAAGGATGGTGGGGAACCATCGTCTTCCAGGAAGAAATGTGGTCAGAAAAAAATCCTGAATGATCGTGATCGGCGATTACTTAAACGTTTGGTCAAATCAAATCGAAGAAAAACAACAGCAGAACTCAGGAGTATGTTTAATTGTGAACGCAAAAGCATTTCCACACGCACAATGCGAAGGGAACTCAAAGGGTTGGGATTGAACAGCTGCGTAGCCGTAAGAAAACCTCTAATCAGTAGGCTAACCAGAAAAACAGGCTTCAGTTTGCTAGGGAGCATAAAGATTGGACTCTGGAGGAATGGAAGAGGGTCATGTGGTCTGATGAGTCCAGATTTACCCTGTTCCAGAGTGATGGGCGCATCAGGGTAAGAAGAGAGGCAGGTGAAGTGATGCACCCATCATGCCTAGTGCCTACTGTACAAGCCTGTGGGGGCAGTGCTTTGATCTGGGGTTGCTGCAGTTGGTCAGGTCTAGGTTCAGCAACATTGTGTGCCCAAAGAATGAGGTCAGCTGACTACCTGAATATACTGAATGACCAGGTTATTCCATCAATGGATTTTGTCTTCCCAAATGGAACGGGCATATTCCCAGATGACAATGCCAGGATTCATCGGGCTCACATTGTGAAAGAGTGGTTCAGGGAGCATGAGACATCTTTTTCACACATGGATTGGCCACCACAGAGTCCAGACCTTAACCCCATTGAGAATCTTTGGGATGTGCTGGAGAAGGCTTTGCGCAGTGGTCAGACTCTCCCATCATCAATACAAGATCTTGGTGAAAGATTAATTCAACACTGGATGGAAATAAATCTTGTGACACTGCAGAAGCTTATTGAAACAATGCCACAGCGAATGCGGGCTGTAATCAAAGCTAAAGGCGGTCCAACAAAATATTAGAGAGTGTGACCATTTTTTGGTGGCGACTTTTTTTTTGGCCAGGCAGTGTATTTGCCAAGATGGCTATCAGTTACAAAGTTCACTGAAGAGTGACGTCACATGAGAACTTTTATTATTAACCCATTAAAAGCTTACAAAACTATTACATCATCCTCAGGGCTTTCAGATATTGTATAAATGCAGAGTAACTACTTCATGTCAATTTCTGAGTTTCAAGAAATTAAAACTCAAGGGTTCGAGCTTACTGGCTCTAACCCTCTACTATTCAATCTTGTAGCAAACAGACACAACTCTGGTCATCTGAACTAACCTCAAACATGAAAGCTGACTCAGTGTCTAACAAATGTGACAAAAAGGTTTGTGTCCACAATGTTAGATTCTTAAGCAATACCTTTCTCAAAGAATATGCTGCCCTTCTATTGTCGTTACTATTTTAGGTGCTATTGTCCATAGAAAAAAAAAAAAAAAAATTGTCTACTAATCAGAATCAGTAGGTTAAAACTCAGGTATTACAATTCTGTAAAAAAACATTAAAAGGGTAAAACATCCAAGAGGATGAATGCATCTTTATCTGAACTGATTTGTTGATTTGTATTTGATTTTTCAGTTGATTTGTGTTGGCTTTATTTTGGAAAACTTATTTACACTTTGTTAGTGTTGAGTATATGAAAGAAAGATTCTGTGAAATACCAAGAAAGTTCTATGTGGTAGAACAGTGAATTATTGACTGTTTAAGAGGTATGGCAATTAAAACTGGAGAGAAATTATTTTCTCTGAGGTAGTTCTTTTGTTTGTCTTCATTGCAATGCAAAAAAATATTTGTTTGAGGCACCCTTGACTCTTTACTTCTTTACTTCAAAGCATTTTTTTTTTCCCAATATGTGATAAAAATTCCAAATAAGTTGTAAGGATTTCGAAACCACTGTTTGGTAAAACGATACAGCAACTGAAGCATGTTTTAAACATAATGCAATCTAACTTTGCTAACTGTCACTTATGCCCTCAAGCAACTTGAGTACATTTATTTATTGTGTTTTTCCGTGATCTATCTGTTCATTTAAAATAAAGATGATCTTTAAACTGCTCTAAAAGTTTTAAAATCTCACAACTCTCTAATATTTATGATGGATAAATAAAAAGTAAATATGCACTTCTTGCTTCATCACTTCATTTCTCTTTTCAGTGCTCTGCATTTGCCAAGCTCCTTAGTGCTGAGCTGCTCTCTTTTCAATACTGCTGATTAAAAATGTCTGATGCATCAACACAACTAAGCTGATTACAGATTTTGTTTCCCTGAGCAAAGGTTTCTAAAGAAGCAAGAAGTGAGGTATATTGGGGCACACACTGAGTCAAAGTGGTTAAACTGTGTTTAGTCTCATCTTTCTAAAGTGTGTTTAAAAAGAGGAAGCCTTTGCGTCTGTGTTCGTGCAAATTGCTTTGACCATGTCTAAATGTGAAGTGTGTGATTTTAAGCAGCAAACCACTCAAGAAGGAAGAGATTAAATAAGACCTTGTAAGTGTATGTGATACACTTACAATGATGTTTATCAATGTTTTGATAAATATCAAAGCAATGGGCATTCTAAATAATAGGAGTCCGATTCATCAAACTACTTCTTTGTTTTTTACTTAATGTGATTTATACATCTCTCCTATAATTTGATACATTGGGAGGACATAACTTGTAGGTTCCCAGCTTTTGAAGTTACTATTGTGGTTAACTTTTTAAAAGATTGTAGGAATTTGTGAATATCACACCTCCACTTTCTCTGGCTGAAGAGAGCTATGGCACTAAGTGTCAGTTAGCTCTGCCCTGGAGCTGCATACAGCAAGGTGCCCACTCCAACTCGAGGAGAGAAAACAGCAGTCTCTGATGGGAAAAGATTAGAGGGAGAAAAAAAATTGACCTATCTTACATCTGATATTTGCTTTGAAGTGTGGCGAATCAAGCAAATGTTGTAGTGGTAATACACATAAATCTTTTAGCTGCTACTTTGCATGGGGACTCTCTAATGCAGATCAGGCTTATAAGATTATTTGTTGGTGCCCCAGAAACGAGACAGAATCCACTCCGAGTGGTGTGATGCTGATTCAGGTTCAACGTTTTAAAAGTGTCAGAAGGTACTGAAAGGTTGGAGTTTCTGGATTTTTACTCTTGTATTAAAAATGCCCAATGGCACTACCAAACATGATTTATTTTCTTGCTATGAAACAAGTTTAACATGAAGTTTAATTAGTTTCAACTTCAATTTATTTTATTTGCAGTCTCAGACTTTACTGCATTCTCTTTGGTTAACTTCATACACACCGGACTTATATTGAAGGACTGTTTTACATCTGTATATACAACATAGCACATTGGGTAAGGCATTGGAGGGATTTGGTCAAGCAAATGTGGATCACAAAAAAGTTACTTTGAATGCTACAGTCACAGACAACAAATTGGAAAGTCCTCAACAGATGTGCAATCTTTGCATTTCAGAGCTTGATGAAAAGGGAGAAAACAGAGAAAAATCCCAGATTATCCACAGACAGATGATGTTCTTAGTCATGATAGACAAGGTCACTTTAAATCTGGCATCAGTGAAAGCTTCATGTGTGGCCCAGCAGCTTTGGTCTTCTGACAAAACACATAAATCCATGAACCCTTGACCGCCAGAAACAAGGCTGTCCTTATGGACAGCAGATTGGGAGTCATTTTCTTAAACTGTTCAGAGAAAGATTTGCACATCAAAGGCTTTTGTTGTTTTTGTATGCTTCCTAACATTATTTCATGTTTCCCTATAATAACATATCAGCTCATTGATTTCTTGGTTAGGGACCTCTTACACAGAAATCTAGAAGAAGGACAACATTTAATCATAAACTGAGTCTGAGCATGTTAATTTTTTATTTAAAGTTTAATCAGCTTTAAAAGCCTATGTGATCATTGTACTTTGGATAGGACGTCTAGGGACAAAAAAAGGTCTATGTCATAGAAGACTTTAGTGCAGAGAAAGAAGTATCTGTCTGACTGAGCGTTTTGCCAACACAGTTTATGCAGAGGATGTGATCTATTGTACAACTAACCCTACTTATGAAACTGATTCCAAACCACAGAAGTCAGAGTGCCTGTGTTTGGCACAGTCATGAGAGGAACAAAAAGAACAAAAGAGACTGGCAAAACTTTGAGACACAGAATGCAGCATTAACCCATTTTCATGTAGGAAGGAGTCACCACAGCTGGAATCGCCATGATGTCAGATCTATAAAACTCTGATCACAGGAAAATTCCTTCCTCTTTTGGCAGCAGCACCCATTGCATTGCAGAACACACATGCATACATCTTTAAATATATATATCTCATATATATATATATATATACTGTATATATATATATATATATGGGGGGGTGGACACACACACATCCCATGTATTTTCTCTTCATCATCTTACTTAATTATTTTCCTGCACTTATATTTCATTTTGCATGTATTGCACAGCTGTAGTCAACTAAATTGGATTTGGATCTGGTTTTTATTAGTAGTCACCAAAATATACGTATATAGTCCACCAAGGCTTCGTACATACTGAGAAAGGGGGCGGGGGGAGAATCCGAACCACAAACATTTACATCTTATTATTGAAACAACAGGGTGTGAAATTGGAGTTGCAGTTCATGATTGAAATGATTTTATTTTAGAAGGTGAAACAACTCCAGGTAATGTCATGGATGTTTCTTTTTCTATGCAAGAAATGAAGAGAACAATATTTAGATCAGGATTAACAGCACCAGGAAAAGATCAGATATGCTATATTATGTTAAAACACTTAGGGAATCAAGCTGAAGAAAAACTTTTAGGTTTATATAATAAAATCTAGAAACAAGGAAGATTACCTTCTAATTGGAAGGAAGCAATTATTGTGCCAATTATTAAACTGGGAAAGGATCCAACAAACCCTTCAAGTTATAGACCAATTGCACTTACTTCATATTTAAGAAAGATTATGGAAAGAATGATAACGGAAAGGATCACATATTATGTAGAAAATAAAGGACTTTTGTCTTCATGTCAAAGTGGATTCAGAAAAGGAAGGAGTACAATGGATCCAGTTGTGTGTTTGGAATCAGATATTAGCTCAAATTAATAGGGAAGTAGTGGTAGCAATATTTTTTGATATTGAGAAAGCATATGACATGGTATGGAAGGGTTACTTATAAAGTTATATAAAATGGGGATTACAGGAAGGACTTATAATTGGATTAAAGATTTTTTGTTTAATAGAATTATACAGATGGGTACAGATGAGGAGTAACAAGATCTGATAAATATAAAATTGATAATGGAACTCCACAGGGAAGTATTATCAGTCCTTTATTATTTTCAATCATGATTAATGATGTTTTTACAGAAGTACATCAGGATCTCATGCAGTCATTATTTGCTGATGATGGAGTCTTGTGGAGGAAAGGGAAAAATGTAAGATTAGTGTATGAGAAAATGCTATTAAATCTGTTGAAAATTGGGCTTATAACTGGGGAGTTAAATTATCGGTAGGTAAATCAAAGACTGTTGTTGTCATGTTCTGTGTTTTCTGTGTATTTAATTAGAGTTTTCTGTGTCCCCGAGTCTTCGTGTTGTCCTGTCTTCCCCTTGATTGTTTCTCGTTCCCTAATTACCCCGTGTGTATTTAGTGTCACCTGTGTCTCTGTCGGGTCCTCGTCTCATTTGGCGTCTAGTCCATTCGTATGCCTTGTTGCTACCTCCGTTGAGCCCTGGATTCCGCTCAGCAGTGCTGCCTCGGTTTTTGGACTGTGTTGGATTTTTGTTTGTAACTCTGTGCATTAAAACCACCATTTTTACTCCGTACCTGGGTCTACAGCGTCTGCCTCACCGCCACACCCCGCACTTCATGACAGTTGTATTCAGTAGGAAGAAAATTGATTTAAAAATGTATGGAGAAAAAAAAGAAAAAGTAGGTAAATTTTGTTTTGCTTTTTGTTGTTGTTTTTTAACCCAATGAATGATCTGGATTAATCTGGAGTTGAACTTGTGAAATTTTGTATATAATTATATAAATTATCCAATGAGCTTAATGCTTAATGTTTGTCAATGAAACAAAAAAACAAATGCAGCCTGTAAATAGCTTCAAGCAGTTATACCAAACAGGTATAACTGGAGAAAAAAATAATTTAAGCATAAACATTCAAATATAAACACAGCATATATTCATCCAAGGAAAATCAATTCTTCTATGTAACATCTGCAACAATGAGCTGTTTCTCACTGTTTTCATTGCTGGAAGAGTTTTTCTCTATCGCTTAGTCTTTTCCTTCTCATTTCCTATATTTTATATATTTTTACCTGAGACTATGTTTCCTGTCCTTTGTGTTGTATCTCATTTTTCATTGGCACATGTCACAAGTGACTCATTCAGGACTACACATAACACTGTCAGCATTTCTTAGGATAAATAAGGAAACCAGTGTGGATACCAAAACATATTTTCCTGACTAAGCACTAAACTCCACATGACGAGCTTTGACTCCAACATTTCCCATGAGATTCCTTGCATATTGCTTACATACACATGGCAGACAACTTTTTATCCGCAAACAGCCAATTAGTGGTATTATGGCATAAAGAAGTGTTTTGGAGTCTTGTTCAGTGAAAAAAAAAAGAGAAAAAAGCTGTGCTAAAGAAACAGTGATGTATATGTAATGTTTCTTAGAAAAATAATGGATTGAAATGCTTATGTTAACAAAAATAAAGCACACAGTTAAAAGTATGCTTTATTTGAGTAAATGTTCTCTTGTGCAAAAGCTATGAAATGTTTTGTAGACAAGTAAATACTCACAACCATCCACTGAAAGCTGAAATAACCTCTGGCCCATCGACCCTGAAAAGAATAAACAGGGTTTAGAAATTGAATAGAAATAATGTCTCTTTGTGTGCTGATGGAGGAATTTTCATTTTTTAATTAATCTTTTATATGGTTAATATGTGTAGAATGAACAATCCTATGTTCATCAGATTTACCGTATTTCAATTCATTAACATGTTTGTTCAAGATCACAATTTTTTAAGATAAAGAAATTCATAAGCAGCTCCAACAGTATATGTAAATAATTTACACAAATCTTGATCAAAATGATCACATTTTATTTTGCAACTGAATTAAATTCCCATGATGGATGATAACCTGTCCAGGGTCCAACCTGTCCAACCTGTCACCTTTCGCCCATTGACCTCTGAAGCTAAGCATCCCTTGCGACTCCATAAGGGCTCAGCATATTGGAACACCATAATTCATTATGGATAATGAATTAAATTCATTTTGCAGGGATGATGAAATGAAGACCTGAGAAGAGAACTTTGGTTAGAAAACACGTCTAACAATAATAGAAAACGTTTAGAAATGAAACTGTCTTCATAAAATAAATATATATACATTGTTAAAATAAAACAATGTGTACCTTTTTAGTTATGCTGTTTTCATAACAAAAAGTGTCAAAAATAGAACCAAATACATATAAAAAAGGGTATATTACAGCAAAAAGAAAAATAAAAGTAAAAACATATAACAGAGGGATCTGCTTATGAGATCAAGTTAATTTTTTGATGCAGTACAAGTTTTTGCAAGTTTCTAATTATTAAAGTTACGTTTTTCAACAAGGCAGTATACGTTTTAAGTCAGTTTTTTAAAAATTATTAAAAGAGGGGATTTTATCACTCAATTTCATCTTGTGGAATAGACTTTATTGATCCCCAAGGGGAAATTGCTTATTAGTTGGCAAGCTACTCCGTCCAAAGTCACAAAAGACAAAGTTTATAATATATACCCAAGATTGATGTAAATAATTCAATATGTCTAAATATAAATAAGTAAATAAATAAATGACTAACACATGCAAATATATGAATCTATAAGTAACATATAAATGAGTGCAGAGAAAATAAGATTTAAGTCACTCAGACTTGGGTATTGTAAAACCTAGTGGCTACAGGCAGAAATGATTCATAATAATTTAGGTTTCTAGATTAGCCAGCAACATAAATGCTAAATATTTAGGTCTAAGCTAAATATTCAGGTTGGAAAATAAATATAGCTTGAAAATTAACTGTTTGTTGCTTTGAAAAAAAAAGTGTTTGAAAATTAAATTTTTAGCTTGGAAAATAAATATTTAGTTTAGAACTAAATATATAGTTAGAAAAATGCATATTTAAACATCAAGTTGGAAACTAAACATTTGTTTGAAGGCTAAATATTTAGCTTCCTAACTAAATATTTAATTTGAAATGTAAATATTTATTTTGTACTCTAAAAGGTGTGGATTAAATATCTAGTTTGGAATGCTGACTTTTACAAATGTATGAATAATGTGAGAAACCATAAACGGCTTTTATTGCAGCAAATTTGAATACATTTTATTTTTGCCAGTAATTTTGATGTTTATGTAGTGAAGTCCTTGATTTCTGTTTTGAGCTGTATACATTTCTTTTTGAATTTGCGCTCTGTCTAGTGCTGTTGTATAACAGTTACTTGGTTTTTCCCAAATAGAGCAGTTGGTACAGGAGTTATGACAGTTGCAGCAGTTAGTACAGTTGTTACAGCAGTTAGTGCAGCACTTTGTATTTCACTTTGTATTTCACCTTGCAACAAGAAACATTGGCAGCCCATGCCAATACTGAAAAGGTTTGTTAATTGTACATTGTATTTACTTTTAATGTGTATTTTGTCTGTTGATATGTTTATTTGGCATAAACTTAAAGTAGCGTATGAATTTAAGCATTGTAAAATGATTAGCTACTCACATCTTATATGTGCTTCAGCTTCTACAGTGGTGATATGTGGATTTTAATGCTATGATGAATGGAATGTGCTTTTAAAGGGATTAGATCTCATTAAATCGTAAGTAAAGCTATATCCAAACAACATGATGAAATTATGACTTTGGAAAAAAAAAACACCCTTTTTTTATGTGACAGGTTATATAAACCAAAAATATTACTGTTATTTATTTATTTATTTTTATCTTGTAACTTTACAAGTGGTACACCATAATTTTGAGCTCCTTTCAGAATGAACTGCTTTGGGCACTCTTGTCACTTTAAATTGAAACTGACACCCAAATCAACTTTTATTTTTGCTGATAAACTATCTAAATATGTTATTCGGGGTTCTATCTTTATGTTTCTGAGTGAAGTTTGACATTTTGGTGCAATTTGTTGAGTCCAGCGTTATTTTGCCCGAAACCGTCTCATTTGCTGGCCTCGTTCTGTCAAACGGTTCTCTGGCAGTTGAATATTCTCCTGTGTTTACAAACAAATAATCCTGTAGTTGTCATGTGACGCCACACTTCCGGAAACTTTGTAACTGACAGTCTTTCTGGAAGGCAGCTGCTACGGAGTTGCTATGACAACAAGAAACAGTCCGCAGACTCAAAACCAGCTCTCATCTCTTCCTATCTAATTTGAAAACAGCATAAGTACACTACAAATATTACTCGACCACTATTTTTGAGTACTCTTCCACCTCTCTGTAATACTAAGATAAATATCAGTGGTATTTACTGTAGTACTTACTGCCGAACTAGCAAAATTAGCTTAGCTAATGTAGCTTTTATCTCCAAGCTGAGACGGACATGTGTACGTTACTGTATAACTATGTTCCAAGCCGCACAACTCCTCCATGCTATGCGCACTCTTCGTGTTCACTAAGCAATGAAATGTCATAGAGCTCGGAGGCGGCTTGTCCACATTGACTGACCTGTTTTCCTTACCTATCTCAAAAGGGTTGATCCCTTCAGCACCGATTTTGTTGATTTCTCTTGTACCTTGGTCTAGACCAGGAGTGTCAAACTCCAGTCCTCAAGGGCCATTGTCCTGCAGTTTTTAGATGTGTCACAGGTACAAAACACTGGAATGAAATGGCTTAATTACCTCCTCCTTGTGTAGATAAGTTCTCAATTATTACAGATAAAATAAATAACATATGGCAGGAGAGATGAAATTTAGAAGAAAGAGGAAGGAATTTACATAAAACATCTAAAAGGTGCAGGGCAGAGGCCCTCCAGGACTGAAGTTTGACGCCTGTGGTCTAGACTCATACTTTCTTTTTGTTGATCTGGAAGCTATGGTTCATCTATGCTTTGTACAACTGCGTTACAGTCCCGTTCGGTCAATAAGGTTTCTTTACAATTGTGTTAGTAGGTTGTGTAAGAGGATTAGATAATTTTAAAAAATTCAAAAACTATTATTTTCTTGCACAGTGCGTACCATAGTACAGCTGCATGGCTCACGGTGTTTCCACATATCAACCAGACAGTCCTCCAATTTTGATGTCCACCGGACTCTAGTTCCACCATGTGTGTTATTTTTTTGTCTGGGATTCCCCTCCGTGTTTATTTCACCATGCTTTCTGGTTGGCTTACCTGTCAAAAAGCTGCGTTCTGGTTTGCAGTAGAGGGACACCACACAAGACGCGATATTGGGCCAAGACAATCCAACATGTTGTCAGAAGGGGAAAATCAGGAACAAAAATCCTGCCCTGTGGACTAAGTTTAAAGGTACTGGCGTTCTGCTTGGGTTGTGAGAAAATGGGCTCGGCTGGGGTTGCTATAGGTAATCTAGGTAATGGCGGAGTTTTATTAATTGTATCTTGAGATATGGGGATTTTTGAAACGGCTCAATTTCCAGACAGCAAAAAATAATTGGTTGAAGTTAATTCATTTTTGTCCTCACAGTGCTTGGCAATGTTTTTTTTTCCACAACAAGTGATTCAAAGCATAATATACTCTAACTCTGTTAGTTTCTATTTAAAGTGAAAAGCATATGTTTTGAGTCAAGTGATGTTTTTGTGACAAATTTCACATGACAAACATAGACTAAATGTGCCAGAAAGAATATATAAAATATAAATAAATAAATAAAAACTACTAGATATAGAGAGATATGGATATTTAAACAGAACACAAAATAAGATCCCATAAAATCAGACAATGAAAGAAGTGAATATAGTTGAATAGCAAGGAGGATAAAATCAAGTAAAATCACTGTTTATTAAAAGTGTTAGTTCTTGAATGAATAATAATGGGTATCTGTTCCTTTGCTTTGTCCTTCTTAGATTTCCCATGGCAGACTTTCAGCCTTTGCTTCTGCTACTTCTCATCCTGACTACATCATTTGCCAATGAAAATTAACCTATAATCTCCACCGTAAGTGGAAAGGTTCGAGGGAATGTTTTTAATGTGCTAGACGGTCAACTTCAAGCATTTCGTGGAATTCCGTATGCAAGGGTGCCTCGCTCTATCCTAAGATTCCGTCCTCCAGTGCCTGTGAGTAAATGGGATGATGTGAAAAATGCCCAAGATTTACCAAATTCCTGCTACCAGCTGCGAGATGAAATGTTTCCAGGTATGATTCAATACTACACAAATAAAGATATTTCAAAATATGTTTAATTCACCTAAATATTGTTTATCATTGAAAAACTTGTCTTAATATGATGGAAGTTCTGTCCTTTGCATTGACTAAATTTAGGAAAATAAAACAATAGTAAAAAAACAACAAAAAGATGATCTGCTGCTATTGCAAGGTGGATGTGGGGGACATTTGTAAAACTGAGGTAGCAAAACTGAAGTGGCCAGAAATTCTCAATGGAGGAAAAATGCAATGACCTAAATGTTAATGCCTTTCTTTAAACCACAATTCTCAACTGACCCTTTAAAAGTCCTTTAAACCAGTAATTCAAAACTGTTGGCTATAACACTGGACATAGGAAGAGAAATGTCAAATGTTAATTACCAAAAATCCCACAATGGTCACTAAAATAACTTGAAATGGACAAAAGTGAAATTAGTAGAGTTTTAGGAAAAATTAACCAATGAAAATCAGACATTGTCTTGGAATTGTGGCTCAACATTATCATTTCAAGCAATAACTAATGAAAAAGACCTTCACAAAAATTATGATACATTTACTGATAACTTAAATTTTCAACCTCCCATTCTTCAGCAAAATTACTGAAAAAGTAATGTTTAAACAGTGAAATAGCTTCCTAATGACAACCAACAACTTTGGTTTCAGGGCTCAGCACAGTACTGAGACTGCCCACGTCAAAGTTTCAATGACATCCATATAAATACAGACTGTGCAAGAACCATAATTCTGGTTCTGTTGTACTTCAGTGCAGCACTTGACACTGTTGACCATGACATATTACTGACACGACTGGAGAGTTGGGTAGGACTCTCTGGTCCAGTACTCAGCTGGTTCTAATGTTACATAAAGAACCGAGATTTCTTTCAATAGTTAATTTCTCATTGATTAGGCTAAAAAATACTACAATAGGCTAATAAAATAATTTACAATTCGCAGGTTGAATGCAACAATTCAACTCACTGCATTTTAAATTTCTGATGACTTAGTTTATCGCCTGCCTTGATGAATGCTGCAACATTCTTGTTTTCCCTCTCAATGTGACCAAACTAGGAAGAAATTATTGTATTTTATTTGTCCTTTGCATGGTAAATATGAGTATTTTTTTTTCAAATTAAATTACATTTTAGGAAATCCCTGTTTTGGTTCGATATTGCTGACTACCTATATGTTTATCTTATTTGGAGGGACTCAAGATATGATTGCTGATGATCTTACGGTGAACAAATTGATTACACGTTGGTATTGGGTAATGTCCGTCGTTTGGGCCATTTTGTCTCGTCGTTTATTGATTCACCTAAATTTAATGCTTATGGGTCATTAGAACTCATCTCATTCACTAATGTCAATGTTGTAGCATAATTCATTTTATCACACTGTGATAATGAGTTGTAGTACACTGACAAAATGCTGGCTAATATTATAACAGCAAGATAAATGCGGGTAACCATGGCAACCAGTGAGCTTTTAAAGGCCAACCGACCCTTGCTGCAGTCAAGCTGAGCGAGCATCCGCTGTGTTTGCAAACAAATAATCCCTCTATAGGAACTGCTTGATCTCTTTGTAAAGACTGGACTAGGTAGTCTGTCCTATAAGGATGCATTAAAAATATTACCCATACAAGACATTGTCATCAGGAGGATTTAGTGGAGTGACCTAATCTGAAGTGGTTTCGTATATACATTTGTCAAAACAGAGTGACTGTTCAAACGAAAAATGTTTTGCATAAATAATACTTTCATTTTTTTAAATTATTTCAACAAATCGAATATATCATTGACACTCTTTGGTTACCATTCATATTATCCTTCCCTTCAGTTTGTCATCAGTTTCCACCTGCAGCCACAGCCAGAGAAGTTTACTAAAGTCCTGTATACCTTAAACTTCTAAATAAATTATGTGCAGCTGTAGTCGCAGGAGCATCACTGACTGACTACAAGCTTAAAGTTACCTTTAATACTAATTAGAAGACACACTTTTATTGAACATATCCCTATCTGTTCGAACTTTTTAATTTTTTTCTAAAAGTGCCATCATTTTTGTCCAGGACTGTTCATTAGTTTATTATTTAAAATGATTTAGTTTAACCTTATTTGAAAAGCATTATCTGATCTTTGTTGGTTAATTTTCAATAGATGTTTATTTATTATTACCTTTTTAATTGTAATTGTAATTTTCAAGTTATTTAAATGACGGTTGAGGGGTATTCTGTTATGGACAGAGGATGCCAACAATTTTGTCACATGCATTTTAGCTAAAGGTAGAAATATTCCTAATTTCAACTGGTTTGTACATTTTATTCTTTCAGTCATTATTTATGGGGACGTTTTTGTCATGACAACTTTGAGCAGGAATATACTCATGTTCATGAGGAAAGTTACTGAACTTTTGCCTTATGTGCTGATTGAAATTTGTATCCTAATGAACTTTATAAAGCTATCATTATAATTATCAGCCTTCTACTGAGTGATGAACAGCCCAACACTAAACTAAAAACTTTGGTGCTGAAAATAAGTGAAAAAGCAGCCGATGTCCAATGAAAAGCTTTTAAAGACATTCAAATAATCTACAGGAATTATTTGCAACTGTGAAAACTTGTAAAAAGCTCTCTTCCACCACATGCCTTGTTCCTAGCTTGTCAATAATCAACAAATTATGGAGTGATTCATAACTTTGCACATTATAGACTTTAGACTTTAAATAGACTTTAACCTTAAGATTAGAATAGTTAAGAGCTACTGTAGTTCAGCATATCTAATCTGTGAAATGCTTGTGATAAAGGCTAAGGATTCAATGGACTCAAAGGTTTTATAATCTTGCAACTACTCTGGCTGTAATCAAACTTTATTGTTAATAACAATGTGATATTGTTGCAGGGTTTGAAGGTGCAGAGATGTGGAATCCAAACACCCCTGTGAGTGAGGACTGTCTGTACTTGAATATTTGGGCCCCTCTGTTCAAGACACCCACACCCAAACCGGAAGATAGTGTTCCCGTATTAGTCTGGATATATGGAGGTTCCTTTATGTCAGGAACATCCACCCTGGATGTCTATCAAGGCCATTTCTTGTGTAAATCTCAGAAGGTTGTTGTGGTAACTATAAATTACAGGTGAGAAAACATTTCAATTGAAATCACGAGTGTACCCAATCCTAGTTCTTGCGACACGGCTTTCTGTGTGTTTGGCTGTTTCTGCTCAAAAGCATTTCATCAAGTTTTCATTGTTTTCAAAGACAAAGTTTATGTCAACAGAATCAAGTTTTTACAACTCTTTTCTGACTCATTTGGTCAGACATGAGAGTCATCTGGAACATGGAAGTTAAAAGTGAGAATAAAAGACCAGGATTGGAGAAACGCTGTTACAAAGTCTACAATAGGCATCTCATACATCTGTTTGACTGAACTGTTTATCTCAAATACTATGAGAGCAAGTTCAATATTCATCTTTGAAACATTAATATAAACATGTTCATATTCACTACATACAGCCAGAAGAAGTGAAATCACTAAAAAATCACAAGATGAACCGGTTGATGTTTATCTATCTGAATATACTACACTGCCAAAGTCAGCTTATTAAAAAAAGAGTATCAGTGCTATTTTTTTATAACGTTTCCTTTACATCACTTTATCTGCAAAAATGATAACAATGGTCAGTTTTAACACAAGGTGGAAGCGACAGTTAAATATGTTGAGTACAGCACTGACATATGGTGAATTCTTTTAGTATGTTTTTTTTTTTTTTCTTGTGGTCATGATTTTTAGAGTGGGACCACTTGGCTTTCTGGCTATTCCTAACAACCCAAACATCCAGGGAAATCAAGGTCTACTGGATCAGCGTTTGGCACTTAAATGGGTGGTCGATAACATCGCTGCATTTGGAGGTGATCCTACCAAGGTAAAATAATATTGTCCTTATTTTTCCTAAAATCAGAGAGTAATATTGTATGGACCATGAATGAATTAATGTAAATGCACTGGCATTTACTTTTGCTTCCAGATAACACTATTTGGGGAGAGTGCTGGAGCAGCATCTGTGGGGTTCCACCTGCTCTCTCCAGGCAGCCAGGGCCTCTTTCAAAGGGCTGTGATGCAGAGCGGCTCCCCTAATGCAGCATGGGCCATAGCAAATAAAACTGAGTTATATGACAGGTATGTGTGCTTAGTATTGAGCTAGTTGTTCCTGGATATTCTGTGTAGATTATTTAATTGGTTTTTTTTTCTGAAGTATGATAATTATCCTGCGACAAACTGGCAACCTGTCCAGGGTGTACCCCACCTCTCATCCAAAACGTTAGCTGGAGGGAGGCACCAGCACCCCTCCTGAACTCACTAGGGATAAGAGTGTTAGAAAATGGATGTATGGATGATAATTAGCTTTCAAAATATCTTATAGCCATATAGTAAAAAATATTTGATACTGAAGTTTGAACATGAACATGTTTTGAACATGTTCTGGCAGTTCTGACACCTGGTACTGAAGGCAACCTAGAAATAAAAAATAAAGGATTACATTCACATCAAGCTTTCTTTTTGATTCCAAATATCCACTCACATGCAGTGCAATGGTTGTCAGAAAACTATCATTTTGTGTACGAAATACAGTGTCTTGAAATAGACAGAGCTTTCTTCTCTTTTGGCTTTTTTACTGCACTTCATAGATCACTAAACTTTTCATTATTTTTTTAGGTATGCAGAACGTGGCGGTAAGACCTTTTTGTATTTTTTTGACCAAATGTCATCCCCAAATCCCTGGCCAAAATGGGCGGGTGTTATGCATGGCTACGAGATAGACTATGTATTTGGAAATACTCTGAATGAGTCCCGTAAGTTCACGTGGGATGAAATGACTGTGTCCAAGAAGATTATGCAGCACTTTGGCGACTTTGCCCGGACTGGGTAGGCTAAACAGATTTTCAGTCAGTCATGCAGGGATTGTGAGAAACCTAAAAACTTTTTTGTTTTACCTTTTCAGAAATCCAGAGTTTAACGGAGGTGATTGGCCATCGTTTAATGCTAAAAGTCAGGTGTATGTCATTTTGAATGACGATAGCAGAGGAGTAAAGAAGAATTTAAAAGCTAAAGAGTGTTATTTGTGGCAGACTTTCCTGCCTAAATTACAGAACATGTCAGGTGAGACACACACTAACAAGTCAGTCTATACAGTCTGACACAAATGTACACGTTAGGTTTCATATAAAGCATCTCTAGTTGGAAAGTTTTTGTTCATATCTCGAAAAGAGATGTTTTACCTGTTGAGATTCGCCATTTTGGTTTGCTCTAATTTTTTAGACAAAAATTCAGCTCATAGAGGAAATTAAAGCTTGCAACTGAAGCTATTCCTTGTGAAAGATTACTTAATCCCACACACAATCTCTTTGCTCTTTGTCTTTCACAGATTCCAAGCTGCAGTGCACTTCAAGTGGGATTGTTCACTACAATTGGGTGTTCCCTCTTATTTTGTTAGTTATCAGTTTTACCCATTAACCGAGCTCCTGCTCTCTGTTTAGTTCATGTGTTTAATGTCTAATGTGTAACAGGTGGGTGCTTGCTTTTTTAAAATATGTCAAATATTATCAGAGCACCACCTGAAGGCTATATGATGTTCCTCGGGCCCTATAGCCTGTTTTACTTAAAGGTGTCACTGAAAAGCATAGTTTGAAAAAAGGCTTTTAGAATGTTTGTGCAAAAAATATATATTTTTACACTGTTTGAATAACTTGCTTCCTATGCTGATTAGAAATGGTTTATAAAGTGGTTTATCATTAAAACAAGTTTATGCTGTGTGCCCTTGACTGTTTTTTTTAATTTGTTATAGACACACAAGAAGTCACCCATTCTTTCTTGTCCTTTTTAACACATTATTATTAAATACAAATGTGACAATGGGGAAATAGCAACAGCTAAGCTTGTAGTTTATTTATTATTGCTATAACAACTCCATGCAACTGCCTACCAAGATGGCCATCAGTTACAAAGTTCACTGAAGTGTGACGTCACATGAGAACTTTTATTATTAACCCATTAAAAGCTTACAAAACTATTACATCATCCTCAGGGTTTTCAGATATTGTATAAATGCAGAGTAACTACTTCATGTCAATTTCTGAGTTTCAAGAAATTAAGACTCAAGGGTTCGAGCTTACTGGCTCTAACCCTCTACTATTCAATCTTGTAGCAAACAGACACAACTCTGGTCATCTGAACTAACCTCAAACATGAAAGCTGACTCAGTGTCTAACAAATGTGACAAAAAGGTTTGTGTCCACAATGTTTGATTCTTAAGCAATACCTTTCTCAAAGAATATGCTGCCCTTCTATTGTCGTTACTATTTTAGGTGCTATTGTCCATAGAAAAAATAATAATAATAAATTGTCTGCTGATCAGAATCAGTAGATTAAAACTCATGTATTAAAATCCTGTAAACACATGAAAACGGTAAAACATCCAAGAGGGTGAATGCATCTTTATCTGCATCGTAGATCAACAATGACATTCTAGAAAGCTGACAGTTTAGACTGACTATTCTCAGACAGCGAAGGGATATCAGTTCCATTATTGGCTGCAGAAGCCGGCTACAAGTAACACAAATGACTGTGCTTAAATTTGTGTTATGCAGTTTTGGACCCAATGAGTGACATTATCCGAGTTGATTTATATTTGTTTTTTCAGTTGATTTGTGTTGACATGATTTTGGAAAACTTAAACATTACACTTAATATTGTTGAGTATATGAAAGAAATATTCTGAAATATCAAGAAAGTTCTATGTCGTAGAACAGTGAATTATTGACTGTTTAAGAGGTATGGGAATTAAAGCTGGAGAGAAATTATTTTCTTGAGGTAGTTCTTATGTTTGTCTCCATTGTAATGCAAAACATTATTTGTTTGAGGCACCATTGACTCTCTTTACTTCAAAGGATTTTTTTTTTCCAATATGTGATAAAAATTTCAAATAAGCAGTAAGGATTTCAAAACCACTGTTTGTTTGTTGTTTTTTTTTCTATCCCAGATTTAAATAAAATGAAGCAGCAACTAAAGCAGGTTTAAACCGAATGCAGGCTAACTTTGCATTAATATGTTTCATTCATCTCTCATTCAAGCTAAAATCAAAATCCAAAGTTCTTTTCATCAATTTTCCCTTTTGATAGAACACTTTTGACAATATTGTCTTTTAGTAGTAGTAGGCCATATTTGCATCACGTTTGTTAGTCCCCTCTGTGCTTACGTCACCGTGCTTTCTGATTGGCTTACCCGTCAAAAAGCTGCGTTGTCGTTTGCAGTAGGGGGACGCCACACAATCTAAATTGTTGTCGGAAAGGGAAAATCGTGACCAAAATCCTGCCGTGTGGACAAGGCTTAAAGGTGCTGGAGATCTGCTTGGGTTGCTTCGTGAGAAAATGGACTCGGCTGGGGTTGCTAGGTAACGTCTAGGTAATGGCGTAGTTTTCCTTAATTGCAACTATCTGGAGATTTTTGAAACGGCAGCAAAAAACTTAAACCTGGGTGTCTTTTTAAGCGCTTGGGTTGTTTTTAGAAGCAGTTGAGAACGGAAGAATGGAAGGGAAACTTTCAAAATGTGAATTTTGCACACACCTTTAAACTCAGAATGATTTTTATTTTAACTAGGACTAGTTGTCATTTGTGCTAAAAAAAATGTGTATGTTTTATCGGATTAATTTAGGTATTTGTGAGGGTGAATTGGGCGTGTTTGTCCCATAAAGCAGATGACATCAGTTGCACAATTAGCACTATAAAGTAAACTGAAATGATTCGATTTTTATCATTTACTTATTTTTTATTGTTATTATTTAAAATTACGTAGTGACCAAAAATGCTTCTATTAATAGTTGCTCTTTGCTGTAATGACTGTGTGTTGGCGGGAGCTGTTGAAGTCATATTATGGGTGGGACAGCCGGGCAGACACTAGCCTAAGGTTGTAAACGCCTTCCTCATCTCATTAAGGCTGTGTCCCGACTCAGTCCACGCAAATACATTCTTAACTGACTGACAAGGTAAGACATGCCTAAAACTTTGTATGTATGTATGTATGTATGTTTGTATGTATGTATGTATGTATGTATGTCAAACGTGGATACATATATATATATATATATATATATATATATATATATATATATATATATATATATATATATATATATATATATATATATATATATGGGGGGGACGTGCACGTGTGTGTTTTCTTTTCTAAGTTGCTTGCCTTTATAATTACTGCATGCGTTTGAACATGTGTGCTCAGAGTCCCACTCTCTTGCATTCTCCCCTCCCTTCCCCAAGAGCTTGTGCACGTCCAGTAACCTGAACTGTCACGCATTCGGAGTTCACCCCTATTTGAAGAATATAGACGATGCAGAAATAGCAACACACTCAGCTTGATCAGTTTTTTGTCGGCTGTGCGCCTGTCACAAGCAGCGTTCATGCCACTCACCGCATTCAGCCCCTGACCACCTGGCACAGGGCTCGGACGCTAAGTGATCTACTTGATTTGAAACTATACGATTATGTTAGCTTTACTCAAAAATAAGAGACATAGACAAATGTGTGCGGTGTGTTCCAGAGTCAGCGTGTGGTGGAAAATTATGTTAAGTAAACATCTGCTGATCATGTTATGTGATATGCTTGTGAACTCTCACCAAAAGAACCTGTTTGGGCTACACACAAAAGTTGGAAATTGTTTTGCTGCAGCTGCAAGGGAACCAGACTGTCTCGCCCATGTTTTAGATTCCTTAGTTTGGTATAAAACTCATGTGTTATCACTGCCTGGGAGAGCTTTTCACCCAGAACTCCTTCATTAGTGATTGTCCTACAAGCTCTCTGTATTGTGCACAATATATGAATAAACCTGATTGAGTAAATTCACCTGACAGTGCTTGGCAATGTTTTTTGTAACAAGCGATTCAAAGCATAATATACTCTAACTCTATTAGTTTCTATTTAAAGTGAATAGCGTATGTTGTAATGTTTTTTTTTTTGACAAATTTCACATGACAAACGTAAACTTAATGTGCCAGAAATAATATATAAATAAAAACAACTAGATATAGAGAGATATGGATATTTAAACAGCACACAAAATAATATCCCATAAAACCAGACAATGAAAGAAGTGAATATAGTTGAATAGCAAGGAGGATAAAATCAAGTAAAATCACTGTTTATTAAAAGTGTTAGTTCTTGAATGAATAATAATGGGTATCTGTTCCTTTGATTTGTCCTTCTTAGATTTCCCATGGCAGACTTGCAGCCTTTGCTTCTGCTGCTTCTCATCCTGACTACATCATTTGCCAATGAAAATGAACCTATAATCACCACCAAATATGGAAAAGTTCAAGGGAATGTATTTAATGTGCTAGATGGTCATATTCAAGCATTTCGTGGAATTCCGTATGCAAAGCCGCCTACTGAATATCGAAGATTCCGTCCTCCAGAGCCTATGGATAATTGGGATGATGTGAAAAATGCCCAAGATTTACCAAATTCCTGCTACCAGTTGCGAGATGAAACGTTTCCAGGTATGATTCAATACTACACAAATAAAGATATTTCAAAATATGTTTAATTCACCTAAATATTGTTTATCATTAAAAAACTTGTCTTAATATGATGGAAGTTCTGTCCTTTGCATTGACTAAATTTAGGAAAATAAAACAATAGTAAAAAAACAACAAAAAGATGATCTGCTGCTGTTGCAAGGTGGATGTGGGGGACATTTGTAAAACTGAGGTAGCAAAACTGAAGTGGCCAGAAATTCTCAATGGAGGAAAAATGCAATGACCTAAATGTTAATGCCTTTCTTTAAACCACAATTATCAACTGACCCTTTAAAAGTCCTTTAAACCAGTAATTCAAAACTGTTGGCTATAACACTGGACATAGGAAGAGAAATGTCAAATGTTAATTACCAAAAATCCCACAATGGTCACTAAAATAACTTGAAATGGACAAAAGTGAAATAAGTAGAGTTTTAGGAAAAATTAACCAATGAAAATCAGACATTGTCTTGGAATTGTGGCTCAACATTATCATTTCAAGCAACAACTAATGAAAAAGACCTTGACAAAAATTATGATACATTTACCGATAACTTAAATTTCCATCCTCCCATTCTTCAGCAAAATTATTGAAAAATAGTGTTTAAACTACTGTTTCATGGTCTTTGATGGAGGCTGCAGGTAACTGAAAATGGCCTTGCGCTTGAGGTCGTTTTCACTGACTCCATCGCAATTAGAGCTGCCAGCAGATGCCTCTGTTTTAACGTCAGCATGGCTTCCTTCTGCTCCGACTCGCTTCTTCATTGGCTGAGTGAAATAGCTTCCTAATGACAACCAACAACTTTAGTTTCAGGGCTCAGCACAGTACTGAGACTGCCCACGTCAAAGTGTTCAATGACATCCATATAAATACAGACTGTGCAAGAACCATAATTCTGGTTCTGTTGTACTTCAGTGCAGCACTTGACACTGTTGATCATGACATACAGTATTACTGACACGACTGGAGAGTTGGGTAGGACTCTCTGGTCCAGTACTCAGCTGGTTCTAATGTTACATAAAGAACCGAGATTTCTTTCAATAGTTAATTTCTCATTGATTAGGCTAAAAAATACTACAATAGGCTAATAAAATAATTTACAATTAGCAGGTTGAATGCAGCAATTCAACTCACTGCATTTTAAATTTCTGATGACTTAGTTTATCGCCTGCCTTGATGAATGCTGCAACATTCTTGTTTTCCCTCTCAATGTGACCAAACTAGGAAGAAATTATTGTATTTTATTTGTCCTTTGCATGGTAAATATGAGTATTTTTTTTCAAATTCAATTACATTTTAGGAAATCCCTGTTTTGGTTCGATATTGCTGACTACCTATATGTTTATCTTATTTGGAGGGACTCAAGATATGATTGCTGATGATCTTACGGTGAACAAATTGATTACACGTTGGTATTGGGTAATGTCCGTCGTTTGGGCCATTTTGTCTCGTCGTTTATTGATTCACCTAAATTTAATGCTTATGGGTCATTAGAACTCATCTCATTCACTATTGTCAATGTTGTAGCATAATTCATTTTATCACGCTGTGATAAAGAGTTGTAGTACACTGAAAAAATGCTGGCTATTGTTATAACAGCAAGATAAATGCGGGTAACCATGGCAACCAGTGAGCTTTTAAAGGCCAACCGACCCTTGCTGCAATCAAGCTGAGCGAGCATCCGCTGTGTTTGCAAACAAATAATCTCTCTATAGGAACTGCTTGATCTCTTTGTAAAGACTGGACTAGGTAGTCTGTCCTACAGAAGGACAGACTAGGTATGGGTAATATTTTTAATATTACCCATACGTAGTTTCCATACAAGATTTTCTTATCAAGGGGAAGTAGGGTGACCTAATCTGTGGTGGTTTGTACAGCCTTGGTATAATTGACTAAGCAGAGTAACTGTCTAAACCTCCTAGTAGAAAGGTTTTGCATAAACAAAGGTTTGATTTTTTTAAAACTATTTCAACAAATCAGGCATTCCACTGTTCACTACTAAGATTTAACCTTGACAGCAGCAGCTGTAATTTGTTATATACATAAAATTCTTATCTACTGTTTAATGTAGAGTGTATAATATGCTGATACTGGAGGTCACTACAGTACCCTCAATTAAACTGATATATATCTGAGGCAAACAAGTAGATTATCCTATGTGTAACCTATGTGTTTCAAAAATATCCTGCATGAGACATTTCCCTGTCTGCCAGTTGGGCAGATGTAGCTCAAAGGTTTTTGTGAGCAGGGCTCATAGAAGGCCAGTTCACAATTGTCCAACGTTTTCCTCTTAGCCATTCTTGGGTGTTTTTAGCTGTGTGTTTTAGGTTTTCATATTTACTCAAAAATGCCTTGATAGTCTTCAGATTTCATGACACCCTGCACTGATTCCAGACACCCTGTGCCAGATATAGAAAAGCAACCCCACAACATAATTGAGCCTCCTCCATGTTTCCCAGCAGGGACGGTGTTTTTTTATTGATATGCTTCATTTTTCCATCTGTGAACATTAAGCTTATGTGCCTTACCAGAAAACTCCAGTTTTATCTCATCTGTCCAAAGGTTATTCTCCAAGAAGCTTTGTGGCTAGTCAATAAGTCTTCTCCTACATCGCAGTCTCATATTTTTATGTTTTGTTTTCCTCCTTGGTCGTCTCCCATGAATTTCACTTTGCTCAAATGACTGATGGTGGGTTCTGACCCAGGCGTAACTTGACCTTTAAGTTTACCTTCAATTTCTTTGGATGTTGAGTTCTGGACTCTTTGGTTACCATTCATATTATCCTTCCCTTCAGTTTGTCATCAGTTTCCACCTGCAGCCACAGGTCTGCATCTGTGAAATGCTTGTGATAAAGGCTAAGGATTCAATGGACTCAAAGGTTTTATAATCTTGCAACTACTCTGGCTGTAATCAAACTTTATTGTTAATAACAATGTGATATTGTTGCAGGGTTTGAAGGTGCAGAGATGTGGAATCCAAACACCCCTGTGAGTGAGGACTGTCTGTACTTGAATGTTTGGGCCCCTCTGTTCAAGACACCCACACCCCAACCTGCAGATCGTGTTCCCGTATTAGTTTGGATATATGGAGGTGCCTTTATGACAGGAACATCCACCCTGGATATCTACCAAGGCCATTTCTTGTGTAAATCTCAGAACGTTGTTGTGGTAACTATGAATTACAGGTGAGAAAACATTTCAATTGAAACCACGAGCGTACCCAATCCTAGTTCTTGCGACACAGCTTTCTGTATGTTTGGCTGTTTCTCCTCAAGAACATTTCATCAAGTTTTCATTGCTTTCAATGAAAAAGTTTATGTCAACAGAATCAAGTTTTCCACGACTCTTTTCTGACTCATTTGTTCAGACATGAGAGTCATCTGGAACATGGAAGTTAAAAGTGAGAACAAAAGACTAGGATTGGAGAAACACTGTTACAAAGTCTACAATAGGCATCTCATACATCTGTTTGACTGAACTGGTTATCTCAAATACTAGGAGAGCAAGTTCAGTGTTCATCTTGGAAACATCAATATAAACATGTTCATATTCACTCCACAACAGCCAGAAGACGTGAAATCACTAAAAAATTCTACTACTACTACTTTTTTCCCAGGCTTTGAACCATGCGGTTTTTAGTCCGGTGCGGCTTTTCGGTGGATTTTTCTTCAACCACCAGGGGGCTCTTTAGCAGGAAATGAATCATTGGAAGTCAAAATTGGAAATAAAAGAAGAAAGTGCTAATTTTCATTTAGAACAAGCACAAGCAGGCACGAACAACAGAACAAGCAGGAACAAGAAGAAGAACAAGCAGACACGACGGATATATTTCTTCAAACTCATTCATACCCTCTCATCATGGAAACAACACGAATAAAAAGATGCTGCTTTTAAGTTTAGGAGTATCGATCTGGCAGTACAGGAGGGAAACAGCCGCTGCACGTAAGCTTGGCGTGAACGAATCCATGGCTGCGTCCTTAATAGCAAACCGAGAGCGGAGGAGATACCAGCGGCTTATATATCTACGTTTCCAGTTTTTATATTTATTTATTTTTTAATTTGTAGGTGCAGCTTACAGTAAGGTGCGCTCTATAGTCCGGAAAATGCGGTAGTTGATGTTTATCTATCTATATACTTGTTCTGAAATCCATGTTGTAGTTCCTAGCTTCGCCACCAGGTTGCGTTTGTGGGTAGTATTTTTTTTTTTTTCATATAGCAAAACATTGTTGAAAAGCTGTGCAGGTCAGCGGGCGTGATGTTTGAGGGGGGTTTTGTGATTTCTTTCGAGTGTGCGTTCATATGAGTGGTAGGTTGCAGTGTACCTACACTGCAACCTACCACTGAATGAAAAACACTTAAAATAAATATAAAATGTATGTTTTTCCTCAGTCTTTATACATATTTTTCCTGGCAAAGAGACATCATAGGTGAAAGACTGTGTTTATTCCATGTCATCTCCATATTTGACATGTTTGAGTGGCATTATATGTGTATTTTAGTACTTTGAACATTTTCTCTTAGATTTTTTTTTTTAAGAATAAGTGAAGGCTAGGTTAAGCTAATTTCTATTCTAAAATGGTAAACCATATTGTATTTAGTTGCTTTCTTTTCCTTTATTTAATTTTAATAGTAATGAAAAGGACAAGTAATGTGATTATAATATGTTTGTAAAAGAGTATCTGTGTTTGTGGTGGATGGTAATTTGTATTTATTCATTTTCTTTGTAGAACCACACACCTACACATTTCAGTCCACACACATCCGGCCTGTTAAGTAGTTGTATTCTGCTGATTAAAGAGTCAAACCATCACCTGGCTTCATTATTGGCCCGGGGTCACCTGGACATCTAATCGGTGCACAGTCTGCGATCACCATTTTTATTCCGAACCCCAAATGTGCGAACATTATAACAATACTATACTGCAAAATTCTGATTAATTAAAGTCTGATTAATAAAAAGAGTATCAGTGGAATATATCATAATAGTAGTATATTCATCAAATCACATTTTAGAATTTGAATTGAATCGTTTTACATATTTTGTCATAATTTTTCTTGTTACTGCTATACTTTCGATAAAGTATCCTTTACGTCGCTTTATCTGCAAAAATGATAACAATGGTCACTTTGAACCTAAGGTGTAAGTGACAGCAAAATATGTTAAGTACAGCATTGACATATGGTGAATGCTTTCAGTATTTTTTTAATTTTTTCTTGTGGTCATGATTTTTAGACTGGGACCACTTGGCTTTCTGGCTATTCCTAACAACCCAAACATCCAGGGAAATCAAGGTCTACTGGATCAGCGTTTGGCACTTAAATGGGTGGTCGATAACATCGCTGCATTTGGAGGTGATCCTACCAAGGTAAAATAATATTGTCCTTATTTTTCCTAAAATCAGAGTAATACTGTATGGACCATGAATGAATTAATGTAAATGCACTGGCATTTACTTTTGCTTCCAGATAACACTATTTGGGGAGAGTGCTGGAGCAGCATCTGTGGGGTTCCACCTGCTCTCTCCAGGCAGCCAGGGCCTCTTTCAAAGGGCTGTGATGCAGAGCGGCATCCCTAATGCAGCATGGGCCACAGCAAATAAAACTGAGATATATGACAGGTATGTGTGCTTAGTATTGAGCTAGTTGTTCCTGGATATTTTGTGTAGATCATTTAGTTGTTTTTTTCTGAAGTATGATAATTATCTTTCAAAATATCTTATAGCCATATAGTAAAAAATATTTGATACTGAAGTGTAATTTTGAACATGTTCTACAGCAGTTCTGGCACCTGGTACTGATGGCAACTTAGAAATGAAGCATAAAAGGATACGTTCATTCCAAGCTTTCTTTTCCACTCATATGCAGTGCAATGGGTGTCAAAGAATTAGCATTTTGAGTGCAAAAATACAGTGTCTTGAAAAAGACAAAGCTTTCTTATGTTTTTGATTTTTTTTAGTGCACTTAATGGATCACTAAACTATTTGTAATATCAAATATGATCTTAGGAAATATAAAAAACTGTTTTCAAATGTTAATTTCAATTGATAATCCAAATCAACCTAGTTTTATGTGAAAAAGTAATTGCTGCTTGATATACTAAAAATAAATGGTTGTGCCACCTATAAGTGTAACAAGATTTCCATTAGCCATATTCGTTCCAAGAATCAGTGACATTTAAAATCCTGCCACAGCATCTCAATCAGATTTAATGATTTACTCCCAGTTATTTTCTTCGCCTTAAAGCAACTACAAATAAACATCAACAATTACAATGAACAGATATCTAAAATTTGAGTGTAAACTAAGATAAGTTGATCAAAGCCATGTGGTGGAAGTTCTGATTGGGGGAGGACTGTTACTAGCAACACAAGATAAATAGATGGGTTGTTTGTTTTTTAATGATGATCAGCTGAATTTTTAAAAATAAATAAATAATCATTAAAATAATACTAAAATACATGCAACTAAGATAAATACTACAGGCACATTTGCGGAAGTAAAAACGTCCATCATGTTATTTTTTGCAACAAACAGGACAAACAGGGAGGGCGAAAATGAGGTGAGGGACATAAAGCCATAACCTTTTCATATCAGGAAAAAATTGCATGGCCGCACTCTAAACTGACTGACTAACATCAATATTATCAAGTAAAATAATTGCTTTCTTTAGTTATCTTTTAACTTTAAGAAACACCCAATTTCACCAATTAAAAATCTCCACCAATTACTGTTAGATTTGTAGTCTTAAATAAAAACGATCAGTATTGGTATTGACCCTGTATGTATTTGGTGTTGGATCGACTCCAAAAAATGCATTATCACACCTAGCGGTAATCCACTCAAACTTTTGATCTGCCGTGGAAGAGCAAAAGTTTACAGCACCAACATGAACTTTTTCATTTGACAATACCAAACTACAAATTTCCAAAGCTCACCTACTTGAACTGAAATATGATTCCATTCAGTGTCAGTTAACTTAAAGAGGATCAAACCCAATTTTCATCTTATATTGTTTAAAGCTAAATGCTCAAATTGAACCAGTTTATTTCCAAAAATAGCGTGACCCACTTTAAAAAAGATGATAGGAGACCTCAATTGGATGTAAATATGATATTTTCTTTTTTGTCACATGTTATGTAGATGTGAATATGCTTCTCTGTGCCCATATATTGAATTAGTATTAACAGCCACCTCGTTCAAATTGGCATTTGGAGGATGGTTGATTACAGTGTCGACCATTTCCATTAATCATCAAAGTTTCAAACTCCTGCATAACATGGACAAGTATTAATTTTTAATTATAAAAAAGAAAATGATCTTAATAAGTGAGAATGCAAATAAATTCTAAACTAAATGCAAGAATGAATACTAAACGTGATTTAACTACATTAACCAAGGACAGACTGATCTAAATCCCAAAACCCAGAACATCTATTTTTCATGCTAGCTTTTGTCCCATCTTTTTTTTTTTATAGTATTTTTAATAAATGTTCAGTATTATTTACTTTACATAGTACTGTCATTCCTCCTTGGTGCTAACTAATTGCTTTATTGAACTTCTTTCCCAACAAACAGATCCTTAAAACTAGCAAAATTGCTAGACTGCCCCGTGGATGATCCTGCTCGTCTGGAGTATTGTTTGCTGAATGCTGATCCTGAAAAGATGTCACTCAAGCAATTTGAAAATCTTGTTCCGCCTTCAATTTTGACCATGCCATTTGTCCCACATATTGATGGAGACGTCATACCATCTGATATAGAAGTAAGTCTCTACGTGTTTGTACAAGAGATTTCTTCAAAAAGGGAAGAATTGTAAATGTTTGACATATTACTTGCAATATTTGAATTATATTGAATGCTATGTTAAATTATCATTTGAAAAATAATAACTTCTTGCTAAACAACAACAGCAAACCTTGTCTCAGTGACCAAGGATCTTTATTTCTCTCCTCTCTTATGGAATTCCAAACTTTTAAAGGGAAATGAAAATCTTTTAACTCCAGTACATACTTAAAGAACAAAGTTATTTTTTTAATATTAAGATTTTATGGTAAATTCCTGTAGGTTTTCCACCGTATGGCACTGTAAACTTGTAGTCACAGAAATATCTTAATTTGGATATGGACAGACAATATTTTGCTCATGTTAAATCAGTAGTTGTGTGGTTATTGCCTGTTAATGTTCTACTCATTAGTAAAGTGACATTCGTTGCCAATAAACAATGCAATTCAACATAATTTCTAAACTGGTCTTAGAAACCTATGTGTAACAAAAAACTTAACTTGTCAATGAATACCTAACAACAAGAAAACTTTTAATTGAGGATTGGTCCAACATAGTTATTTTAATCATATAATTTTTCATCTGCAGACGTTGTTAAGCAGCACTACTCTTCCCAAAAAAGAACTGTTGATAGGCTTGAATAAAGATGAAGGAACCTACTTTCTTTTTTATGGAATGCCTGGTTTCACTCTCGAAGGTGAAAGTTTCATCACCAGGAAGAACTTTATGGACGGTTTACCACTAGTACTGACAAATTCAAGTGAGATTGTTAAAGAAACCGCTATTTCTCACTACACTGATTGGCAAGATGAAAACAATATGAAGACCAACCGTGATGAAATGGGGAGGATGGTTGGAGATGTGCTGTTCAATTGTCCTTTAATGGACTTTGCTACTCGGTAAGTTCCAGGTTTCAGGTTAAGTGATAAATGCTTTTATATAGAAAAACATCCTCTGTTCTAACTGTGGTCTACATATGTTTGATCCCTGATAGCAATACCAAAAAACTTTATAGAACTATTTATAGAACTTACTTAATTTCACTTTGGGATTAATAAAGTATTTTTGAATTGAAATTGAAATGACAACCAAACAGGTTTTCTTGTTGTGTAAATCCATGACATAAAATCTCAAACACATACAGTCATATTCAACAAATCTAAATGTGCATTTTGATGAGGCTTGTTTTTCAGAATAGAAATGCCTTTTGAAAATAACTTTTAAGCAGTTATTAACATACCTTTCTTTAGGCCACAGTTTTGGATTATTTTTGGATTTCATGATCTGTCAGCAAAAATTATAATTACCAGAAATAAGTAATTAAAATATCAGTAGTTACTCTAATGTTTCAGTTGATTAATTTTTAATACATTTCAGGAGCACTGCCACTTTTTTAAGATGCCTGTGCATATAAGGCTGTGTTTATAATTGGCCAAATTATAAAAAAGTTGAAGGTGGGATAAAGAGGGAAATGAATGTTTTCTTATCTTTACAAAAATATCAATAATACAAAAAAAAAACCCTGTTCTGGTTAGTTGCAGTGCAGAACTATGAATGGATAATTTGAGTAAAACAAAAAACTCTAGTTGTCAAACTAAACTACGGTAATTATTTGATGTTATCAATGGTTTTCAAGATAAAAAAATAAATAATGGATTCTATAGATGCTGCTTGTAGCAAAAGCATAATATGTATTTATACAGCTACTATAGAGTTCATGATACTCAAAAAGACAAGCTAAAATAAAATTGGAGGTGGCTCAATACTTTTCTTTTAGCACCATGACTTACTCTATAAAGCATGTGGCTGGAATAGTGAGATGCGGTTCCATTTTGGACAAAAGGGTTTCAAATGTCAGATTTCTGTTTGGGGCTTCATCTGCACTGAAATAAATATGTCACCTCTGAACTGTGGCAATATTTCTAAGGAAATGCAAATGTGATGTATTTATTGACTTTTCATTATTTTTTTAGGTATGCAGAACGTGGCGGTAATACATTTTTGTATTTTTTTGACCAAATGTCATCCAAAAATCCCTGGCCAAAATGGGCGGGTGTTATGCATGGCTACGAGATAGAATTTGTCTTTGGGATGCCTCTGAATGAGTCCCTTAAGTACACGTGGGATGAAATGACTGTGTCCAAGAAGATTATGCATCACTTTGGCGCCTTTGCCCGGACTGGGTAGGCTAAACAGATTTTCAGTCAGTCATGCAGGGATTGTGAGAACCCTAAAAACTATTTTGTTTCACCTTTTCAGAAATCCAGGGTTTAAAGGAGGTGAATGGCCGCTGTTTACTGCTGATACTCAGGAGTATGTCACTTTGAATGACGATACTAGAAGAGTAAAGAAGAGGTTAAAAGCTAATGAGTGTCATTTGTGGCACAATTTGATGCCTAAATACCAGCAGTTATCAGGTGAGACACACACTAACAAGTCCCTCTACACAGTCTGACACAAATGTACACGTTAGGTTTCATATAAAGCATCTCTAGTTGGAAAGTTTTTGTTCATATCTCGAAAAGAGATGTTTTACCTGTTGAGATTCGCCATTCTGGTTTGCTCTAATTTTTTAAACAAAAATTATGAAATTTCAGCTGAATTTGAGCTGAAATTTCCTCTTTCACCTCAAAGAGGAAATTAAAGTTTGTAACTGAAGCTATTCCTTGTGAAAGATTACTTAATCCCACACACAATCTCTTTGCTCTTTGTCTTTCACAGATTCCAAGCCGCAGTGCACTTCAAGTGGGATTGTTCACCACAATTGGGTGTTCCCTCTTATTTTGTTAGTTATCAGTTTAACCCATTAACCGAGCTCCTGCTCTCTGTTTAGTTCATGTGTTTAATGTCTAATGTGTAACAGGTGGGTGCTTGCTTTTCTTAAATATGTCAAATATTATCAGAGCACCACCTGAAGGCTATATGTTGATCCTTGGGGCCCTATAGCCTGTTTTACTTGAGGGTTCACTGAAAATCATAGTTTGAAAAAAGGCCCTTTAAAACTATTTTTACACTGTTTGAATAACTTGCTTCCTATGCTTATTAGAAATAGTTGTTAAAACAAGTTTTGCTGTGTGCCATTGGCTGTTTTTTTATTTGTTATAGACACACAAGAAGTCACCAGTTGTTTCTTGGCCTTTTTAACACCTTGTTATTAAATAAAAATGGAAAAATAGCAACAGAAAATGGTCCAGTAGTCAGTCTCTCTCTCTCTCTCTTGTTTATAAGCTTTATAAGCTACATTTGCAAGAGCTATTTCTAAACTTGTAGTTTGTTTGTTATTGCTATAGCAACTCCATAGCAACTGCCTACCAAGATGGCTATCAGTTACAAAGTTCACTGAAGTGTGACGTCACATGAGAACTTTTATTATTAACCCATCAAAAGCTTACAAAACTATTACATCATCCTCAGGGCTTTCAGATATTGTATAAATGCAGAGTAACTACTTCATGTCAGTTTCTGAGTTTCAAGAAATTAAAACTCAAGGGTTCGAGCTTACTGGCTCTAACCCTCTACTATTCAATCTTGTAGCAAACAGACACAACTCTGGTCATCTGAACTAACCTCAAACATGAAAGCTGACTCAGTGTCTAACAAATGTGACAAAAAGGTTTGTGTCCACAAGGTTAGATTCTTAAGCAATACCTTTCTCAAAGAATATGCTGCCCTTCTATTGTCGTTACTATTTTAGGTGCTATTGTCCATAGAAAAGAAAAAAATACCCAGAAAATTTGCTAGAGATAGGCACCAGCACCCCTCCAGACCCCACTGGGGACAAGGGTGTTAGAAAATGGATGGATGGGTAGTTCTTATGTTTATTTCCATTGCAATGCAAACATTATTTGTTTGAGGCACCCTTGACTCTCTTTACTTCAAAGGGGTTTTTTTTCCCAATATGTGCTAAAAATTTCAAATAAGCAGTAAGGATTTAGAAACCACTGTTTGGGTTTTTTTCTATCTCAGATTTAAATAAAATGAAGCAGCAACTAGAGCAGGTTAAAACCTAATGCAGTCTAACTTTGCATTAATATGTTTCATTCAAGTTTCTTTCAAGCTAAGATCAAAATCCAAAGTTCTTTTCATCAATTTTGAATATTGATAGAACACTTTTGATAATATTATCTTTTATATTGCTTTGTAAGTATGTCTTGGCTTTAATAACTGTCCTTTAATCTTGTACAAATGATCCTTATTCAACCTATTGGCTTGAGCTTTCAAGACAAGAGGTCAAGACAGATAAATAATATAGCTACTTTACTTTTTCCATATCCTCAGAAAAAGGAATAAATGCAAAAAAAAACAGCAGTGAATTCATGTCATCCAGCTTACTTATATTTATCCTCAGCGAGTGAATTTAGAGACAGGATTTTCTTCTTGAAGATGAAAACAGGCTCATTAGTCACTTTAGGTGCTTGGATCTGGAACCTGACTTGGAGTTCAGATAAAAAAATTTAACTCACCCTTTCAAAAATGTGGCACACCACAGTTAATCTATATACAAACATACATCAAACAAAAAGAGGAAGCAATAGCCGCTCAGAGAGAAAAGCTAAAAATAATTATACTTATGAAGTTGATCTTCTGTGAAGGTGTTTCACAATTATCCATTGTCCTTCTCCTTCATTTTCCTTCAGAAAGCAAGTTGCACATTTATTCTAAAGCCTCCACAGTGTGGTTCTGTTTATGCATTGTTGGATACGTAGAGATGTGTGACTTTTAGAATGTTTGAGTCTGCATTACTTTAGAGTAACCTTACCAATATTTCTTTTTAGATTTTTGGTATGTGCAACATGTATGTAATCTAAATTAAAATGTGGAAGAAAATTCAACAGTGCAAGAACAACTCTGTGATTTTGAGTTGAGTTGAGTTGACGCTAAAAATATTGACTAGATATTTTCCCAGTAGTGTTGTTGTCTGTTGAAACTCTTGGAAATTGTTGTTGTGGCTCCCATTCAGCAATATTTACTGTTGGACCACATGTAAAATTAGAATTTCCACTTCATTTTGTGGTTTGTTTGTCAGGACACAGCATCGTTGGCTGGTTTCGCCATTGGACGTTACCCAAGCAGCTGGTGTGTTAAAGGCAAAACCAGCCAGTGGTTGGAATGTGTTTTTATTTTCCTACCCCATAAATAAAGTGCTGCCACACTGCCGCCCTCACAACCACTTTGGTCCTTCACATGCAGTGAAAGGTCAGATTGGGTCTCCCTGGTAGTTTGCATGCCAATTTGAAAGGGAAAGGATTAAGGAGGAGTGGGTTAAGTTAGCCAATATGCAAAAAAGACAGGTGAAAGACATGGAAGTGGCTGAAAAAAGTACACAGAAAAAAAACAAAAAAGGTAGCATGAGTAAATTAACAGATGTTTTCTTTCACCCGGTAAGCAAGCACTGTCTGCATGGCTCTACAATCCGTTCCCAGACTTGGCATATTGTGTTTTTTTTGTTGTTGTTTTTCAATGTGTTCAGGACACACAGAACATTAAAGGCAGCCTATCAGTATGCATGCATGAATAATTCATCTGCTCTGTAAGTTAAAATAATTCTACACCATCTGACCAGAAGACACATTTCTTTATATAAAAAAAAACATTTTAGGACAAAGTGTGTTCAAATTTAGAAAATATATCTGAATATTCAGACTATACATCTAGTGGTCCTGTTCTGTTTTTTTTTATTAATATGTAGCCTTTTTCTTGATAGCTCAAGAAATATACATATAAAGTGAGTCATTAACTTCCTGTCTGTTTAGTGCTTTTCTTAAGTTGATTTTCTTATCGTTTTTGTACTCTAACACTATGAATTCTTTGCAAAAATCATATACAGTTTATCATTATTGCTGTTAAGTAGACAAGAACGGTGTCAGCTGTGGTCTAAGAGTTGTAAAAGAGGGACAGGGTGTTTCCAGTCAGAGTAGAAATGAGCAGAAGGAGGAGAAACAGGAGAGTGGAGCAGGAACCATGAAAATAAAAGGCCAAGCACAGGCCTTTTATTTAGGATGGCATTACTTTACTTATGTTTCTTTCCTTAGGATTATGTTGACCTCTTAAAATCCAAGCCTCGGGTTTTTCAGATCTAAAAACATTCTATAAAATTATTAATTTCCCTTCTTGATGTCTGGGTCTGTATAACTTTGAAAGTTGTTTTTTGTTCCCCAACATTTGCTTTATAGGCTGTTTGTATAGCTGTCATGAGGACACAATTGTTCTAAACCCATTGGACAACATGCAAGCGTTTTCAGGGAGACAGTTAAGGGGTTAATAAATTTTTGTTGACTGTCTGTCATTAAATACATAAACACACACAGTAGTTTTGATTGTTGAAAAAAACTTAGTGTTTTCATACAACACAGAAAGTTCTGTCATTTTAAAATTGCGATTCCACTTTTGTGTGCGATCGGATAAAAGGCCACTCCAAACCAAGCTCCCAGGCTGAATTTCAACCCCTCCCTGCCCCTGGATACCATCCATCTCTCCATTTTCTCTCTCCTATGGCCAATGGGAGAGAGGCAGTGGACAGATCTCCAATTCATTACCGAGCAACACAGAGACAACAGTGTATCTGAGTTTCCAAGCTGTTCTCTCCCTCTTGAGCTCCTTGGTTAAGCAGAATGTTTATTTTTTAGAGCTTTTCCAGGGGACATTTTGTTTAAAAAAATTGTAAAACTCTATCCTGTAATAATGTAACAAGTGCATGGACTAATTTGTCTGCGTCACATGGGGACAAAGTGTTCCCAGTTGTTCTCATTCATCCAATTAATGCATGTGTTCAGCCTTTATATGAAATTAACTAATTTACAGGGAAAAAACCCTCATTGTGCTTTGTGGTTGGTCTCCCATGCACCGACCACCACCAGACTTGACCCATCACCAGAGGACTTGTGTATTATTGCTGGAGCACAATGGAAGTCCCTCCTGCAGATTTATGGGCCAGAATTTCTTCAACCCTAATTTTGTTTTTCTGCAAGTCATAATTTTTGAACATGCTTCAATAAACTGCTTCAGTTGAAATCAATGTCTCTGTCCTTGTGTAATGACAACGTCAATGGCATTCTTCTTTATATTATGTTCTAATGAACATAATAACATCAAATTATTTTCAAAAACGTCTCCAGATGGTGCAGCAGGGGTTATTGCAAAGAGACATGGCGTTCTTCAAATTCAAAGCACTTCTGGTGACTTTAATTTAGAAAATCTAATATAGTATGACGATAAATCAGAGTCAGCTTTATTGTCCAGGGTTGTGTGCACAAACAAGGGTTGGTCAAATCTGCTTTCATTATACAGTTATCAAATATAAATATATAGAATTCAGAAGAAATAAAAGACAAAGAGAAAATATTATTATATTATTATGTACATCCAGTTTTTCCCTTTTCTTTTTTCCACATAGCTTTATACCTGTTATCATTTCACTTTCACGAAGATGCTTTTTTGTAACTTAAACATTTAACCAGTGATAACATAGAGTTTTAATTACATGGCCAACCTTGTACTGACTGTCTTTTAAATGTATAACCACTTTGGTGTCATTCACAGTGACAACGTAATTGGCATTCTCCTTTAAAAACCACCTCAGTGCCTGCATACATTATGCAGAGTGTGGGTAGATGTCATCAGTTGATATAAAAATTTGCCCAGCACTAGAAATGAAGAATATATTTTTAACTTTCCCATGTCCATGTTGCAAAGTTTAATACTTCTGCTTGTGTTGTTATAAAGGAATCTTGTTCAGTTTTATTGCCATGTAATTTAGCTTTCATTTCCTTTTAGTCAAGCATTACCTTACTTTCTATCTGTTTTAGGAAACAGTATATCGTAATCAAAACTTGTTTGGCTAAAAGGTCACAAGGTAGTCTAATATGAACCAGCGACATTCATGACTGGTGAGCAATTTATGTAAAAATCAGTGTTGGGCCTATAAGGCCTGCAAGGCCTTCTCTGCAGGCCTAGACACTATCAAAATACCTACAATATATCTACAACCTAAATTATAATTTTTGTTCAGTTTTTATTAACCTACGCCCAATAATCCATTCTCTTTTTTATAACTTTTCTCTTGGCTGCGTTGCTTCCCATACATGTCAGTGTGGATTATCGGAGTTCTGTCCAATCGGATTAGATTATCTATGTGTTACCTTGGTCACTACGTTTTTTGTTTACTATGGTATTGGTGGCTTGTATAAATGTAACATTATAGTGGTGGATTAAATCTGTAAAGTCCCTCTGAAGGCCCAGGTGCCAAATTCACATTAAGCCTAAAATAGTAATTTATATTTCAATTTGACCTTGATTAAAACATTTGTTTTATAAAGTTCAATTATTATTTAATCAATCACATTCTCTTCAACAAGATGGTAGCCAGAAAAAATATATTTCCTATATAGTAAAGTTTGTTAAAATATAACTGGTTTTTGGCTGATATCTCTTTTTTCATTAAGGTGGAGTATGATGTATAATCAACATTTTTTAGCTTTACATCATCATGTTGTAATATTAATCCCTCCTCAGAAACCAAAATCAAAGTGTTGTTTTGATTCTTTAGAAATCCTTTAATTTCAATTTTCGGCCATTTGGGATGCAGAACCACTTTCTCTCACCAAGCACCGGAGCTGCAGTCTCCAAGCCGAGCTTCCACCTCACAGCATCCCTACCCTGCACCTTACCTACTCAACTACTTCAGATAAGTGGCAGCAACAACTAACACCTGGTAGAAGTGCGCATCTGCCTAACTCATCATACAAACTATCATAAGTTCAAACCTCCTAACAACACGTTGGAAGCAACTTAACGGAGAAACGTTGTTGTGATGGCGTGCTGAAGTGTGCTGACAGTCAGAAAGAGGGGGAGCTTCTTAAAGAGACAGAGGCCCAATTTCAAGGTGTTAAATTGCAAAGTCAAAATAATTTTAAGCCGTGTTGGATAGATGCAGCATTTTTATAACAACTGATGGTAGTATGGTTACTTTATTGTGCTATAAAATGGCGTTGTGGTTGCTCCATTTCTCTGGTCTTGTTTGGGGTGTTCTCAAAAGAATTTTAGCAAAGACTGGGGTCTGGTTTGTAAATCTGTGGTCTGTAACTTGTAAATGTATGGACTTACCACTTGTGATTGCTTTAGATAAAAGCAAACATTGACTAAAGGGTCACACAAATTTATGTTAATGTTCATACACAGTATTTAATTGTGTAATGTCACATTTATAGTGAGATGAATTATTTTTATGTATCTTTTAAAGTGCAATCACTTTGTGTTTGACATTTGAATAAGTTGGCACTATGATCTTCTAAAACCAAATACAGTAACTGGCAGGTTTGAATTCACTAAATCAATTTTTCAGTCAGTTTACACTTTGTACTTTCAACACTAAAGTAAGGCTAAATACATTAAGATGGAGAAGTGCTGAGACCTAAATTGCCATTTACCCCATAGTCGTTAAAGTTGGGCACTTAGAAAGAAAAGTGCTTGGAATAGAAAACCATTTATCTTCTCTCATGGCTTTCGAAAAGTATAAATCTAGATGGACAGAGCGATAACTACCTCAATGAATTTCAGATGCAGGAAGGTTTTCCCCTTAGTGACTTAACACTGCAACCTTTATGGGTCTCTTTTTGCTATGAGTCAGTCTTTGTCGTACATGGTATTGGTCATGCATTTTGCTTTACTGTATAATTTGACTTTTTCTAGGCACTGGCACAAAAGTAGTTTTGTAGGCTCCCTATAATGATTTGTTAAAGCATACCTACGTTTAAGTTGTCAACATAGGATAAGTAAAAATGTTCTGCATTGGAAAGTCGCTTAAGAAAGTATTGGTTTTCCAATAGAGTTGTGTGGTGGCACAGCTGGCAGCACTGCACTGTAAAGACATAAAATCTTCTTAAATATTTTTCACTGCTTTCTAGTGCAAATGAGATAAGACAAGACTAACTTAACAGTAACTTTTCAGAAAGATACTTAACCTTGTTTTAAGTAAATAATTAAAACTACACTCATTTTAGAATTTAGTTTCTGTATAATCCATTCAATATAAATCATTGAATGGTTTAGCTCCAAAATACATGAGAGACCTTTTGTCATTGAACCACCTCCAGGACCAAGTCAAGTCTATGCTGCAGCCAGATCCAAACATGGAGAACAAGCGTTTGTCAGGATCTGTGTTTTTCTGTGTTTATTTAGAGTTTTCTGTGTCCTTAAGTCTCTTCGTTGTCCTGTCCTCCCCTTGATTGTTCCCAGGTGTGTCTCGTTTCTGTGATTACCCTCCCATGTATTTAACTCCACCTGTGTTCCTTGTTCCTCGTCGGGTCCTTGTCAACGTCAATGTCTAGTCTAGTCGTCGTCAGTGTTTCCATGTGCCTGCTGCTCGTTGTTTGGACTGTGATTGTCTCAATTAAATTTCATTATTCATCATACCTGGGTCCGCTGCGTCTGCCTCACCATCCCTCACCTCACCACTTCATGACAGAGTTCAGTTTTCATGTTCCACAAACCTACAGACAGCTTAAGTACTGAGTTCCTTTACATCAAAGCTAACAAGTTCCCTTTGATTCATAATAAGTGGAATATTAATCAATATATTTGATGTATAGTTAATGATTATTCTTGATGATTTTGATGATGGCATTTGACAAAATGTGATGTTTACTCCTTGTTTTATAGTAAATTGCTGTATTATGTTTCTATATACTAAATTCCTATGAACTGCCTTGGTGCTGATATGTGTTATACAAATAAACTTGACTTTACTTGGCACCCATTTAGTAGGGTAACTCAGAAAAGACAAGGATACTTAGTACTCAAATTGTGTTCATTGTTGTGCTAATACAAGATAAAGTTTGTTCATCAGACTTGAGTTCCAAAGAGAGAGTAATTCAAATTCACATTCAATTCAAATTCAAAAATACTTTATTGATCCCACAGAGAAATTAAGATGGCCTCAAGTCTCTAGCATTTACAAAACTAGACAGAGTCAACTCTGAAGTCTTAGTTTGCGTGACACAAATGCCACTTGAGCCATTATCTCATGGACTTTTGGGGTATGTTTTTAGCATTCAGTACATCATCCACTGCTAAACATAACCCGAATGATCTCAGGTTGAAGAATCGGGAGCAAATTCTCTTGAGGGAGTTGAGCTGATTGTTTGCTACTGTGGGGAAGCTTTAAAAAGCAAAGCAGTTAAAAGCAACACAAATCTCACATCTTGAGTTTAATATTTAACTGAAGACTAAAACAATGAGCTCAAGTGAATCCTGGAACATGTCAGTTGTGTGAAATAATTACTTAGTCTGTGTATTGCAAAACAGAAGCAATCAGAAGCAACATCTGATTGCTCTACGCTGCTGATTCCCAAATCTGTGAGGACAGCTGCAAAAGATTCAGGTGAGCTTCTAGAAAAATTACACAGAGGTGTGTGTTGTGAATAAATCACTTGCAAATGCTGTGATAAATTACAGTTTTGTTCCATTCAAATGATGCTGTTAATTACTGGGTAAAGGTAAGAAATGCAAGCAGTCTAACAAAAAGAGTAAATGCCTAGTCAATCTGCAAATCAAAGCAGTGTGATAAGCAAATGTGGGCAGAAGGTTGCCTGAAGTAAATTAAATGGTTCCAAGAAGATTTGGCTTCTCTTGATCTCTACACAATAGAATAGAGATAATGATGTGTTGTGCTTATCACCACATGATGAGCCCTTGCAGTAGATATCAGATCGGCAGGCACTTAAATTCCTAAACATAACCACAAGCAGAACATATGGTGTCTAAAAGCTTAGACTGGGGAAAAAATAGCTCCCTCAGGAAAATTCGAAATCAAATTGAAAAATGAAAAAAGAAATGGAATTTTATCTTCAAATGTTGGGATGTGCCATTCACTCTAAAAAAAAAACAAACAAAAAAAAAAACTTTGACTCATAGATACAAAAATAGCTAAACTTATAGCTCAGACACAAAGTTAGCTGAAAAACCGAACTACATGCTGGAGAACAGATGGATGCTTAAGTATTAATTTGGTATTCTGGGAACCATTAGCACATTGAGAAAATGGGGGTTACAAAGCATTGCAATATCGTTAACTTTTTGCACCCATTTTGTTCAAATCCACAAAGCAGGCAGTAGAAAATATTGATGGGCAGGTTGCACATATCTAAAACAAAATGACCAGGTTGCTCCCCCTAAGCAGTTGCAATCTGTGCTTATTTTTGAACAGACAAAATGATCTAAAAGCTAACCAGCTAAATTGTGGAGTTTAAAGCTATCTAAAAATGCACTCAGTCTTTTTAGAAGTTATTAACCGTTACAAAGGATGTACATTATTACAGATACTTTCTAGAGTTGATTTCAAATATTGGATATCCTGCTTGACCATAAACACAACCACAAGGGTTAAGCAGACGATCTTTGAAGTAAAAACTCTTACTCTGTACCTCTCCTGATTATGCAAGAGTTTGTTTGGAAAAAGAAACTTTCTCTTGTTGGAATACTGTTATTGCCTTGTCAAACTGCTGTTCCTTATAAAACAGCTAAACCCAGAGTTTGTACCTGTTTTTGTAGCCATAGCAGTGATTCTTGCATGAATGACCAAGTATCCTACTTTAGCATCCCCTAACTCCTGTGCTGCACAGTTTAAGAAAAGACTGTATTGACATTTTCTGGTTTGCCTATCTAAATGGAGCACTCAGAGTAACATCCACCTCCTTCTTAACATGAGCTCAGTTGGAAAGACAGCAAACAGTGCAACTTATCTGTTCTTAAAAGCAATAGGGTTTCCTACTCAACACAGGGTAATGCAATTTTTTTTCCAATATGGTGCTTTTGTACATCTCCTCTTTCAGTACAGCCCTGGGTAAATGCCCATATAGCCCATATCAGAAACCACCACTGCTCAGTCCAACAATGTCCACATCACATGTAAAAGTTATAACAATCTGCATGATTAGTTAGGACTCATTCTTCTGCCTTTATCATTTCAAAACTGCAAAACAACCAATCAAATTGGTGAAGGCTACTTTTTTTGGTGAGGCAAGAGATGATTTGTGTGATCCAAAGTAACTTGCAGTAAAAGAGCAAAGAAACACAGCAGAGAGAAAAATGGTGGACTGAAACTCCAAAGAGAGCACAATCTACTTGGAGGTACAAAGGTGATAACTATGTTTTGTTGCCATCATATCCTGACTGATAGTGCTGCCATGAAGGGAATTTGACAAAGACGTAGCTTAGTGTAGGCAGTATTTCAGTGAGTCTGTGTCTCACAAAATGCAGTTCCCTGCATTCCTTCATTCTGGTGCTTAAATTAATTTTTTGAATATGAATTAGAAAAAAAATCAGCTTTGCTTTATCTCTATTTTCACTTAAAGCTTGATGAACTTGGACCTCTACCTGCTGAATAATGAGTCTGGACTGATCTGGTGGACTAATACGACCAGCTGTTTCGGCACGCTCAATTTTTAATACCAATGCCCCCGTCACACAATTGCATTTCTACCTTGTGCGTAAATGGCATAAGGAGATGTATTGCCATATTTTGTGGTTGAGGACCTAAAGGAGGCACAAATTGGCTGACAGTCAAAATGAAACGTTTTAATTCATAAAATTCAAGCTTACAATGGATAGGTGCAGGAACCACAACAAGAATTAAACAACATTCATAAACCACAGGCGCAGTGGGTGTCATGATGCATTAAAGAAGGAGTGAAGGCAAAGAGAACTTTGATACAAAGAGGGGTAATCAATGGAACAAGGAACTAGTGATTCAAACCAAATTAAAGTGAAAGGTTTGAGGTGGGGGAAGTGTCATTGCTGGAAGAGCAGAGGGAAAATGACTAATTGACTTGGAATGACTGTGGATTCAGGGAAACAAATTCACCAAAAACTAAAATAGTCACACCACAAAAATCCAAAAATGATCAGAAATTCACAAAATCATAGGACTAAACTCCAAAAGAACCATGACATTCACAGCTTTACACAATGCTCTAGAATCACCTTCTCACAAATTTCTTATAGTAAGTAAGGTGTATATATACAAAGACCTTAATGATTCTGATGATGATTAATGTGAGAGTTTTCTTGAACAGGAAATTGGAGGAGTAATGTACTTCTGATTTCAGCGTCTCTTGAGAGTAAAGCTTTACAGTAATTTACTACAGTTTGAACAATAATCTGATATCAGTATTCATTACTAATAGAAGTACTTTGAGGCCAGATATTGTTATTGTAAGTTTTTCTACAATGATTTGTTGGAATAATTTGAAAAATTAAAAAAACACGTGATTTTTTTCTTTGCAAAATCCATCCATTCATCCATTGTCTTGCTGGTTCACGAGAGAGGATAAAGGCTATCTCCAGTGATCAATGGGCGAGAGGCGGGGTACACCCTGGACAGGTAACCCGTCCATCGCAAGGCAACACAGAGATAAGCAGGACAAACAACCACGCAAATACACACTCACACCTAATGAGAACCTAAAGAGGCCAATTGACCTGACAGTCATGTTTTTGGACTACCCAGTTTGTTCTCAAATATTTCTCAGCAAATTTGTGATTGCTTTTAAGCTTGGCCAATTAAACTTGGCCCTCTCTTCCAGGTTCCACCAAATCTGAATCAAAATGCTGTGAGTGATGGTGATGTTCCTAAAAGCAAGAGCGGCCCTTAAATCGTGTTGCGCTTAAGGCCCCATACCTATTTATTTTTGAGGGCCAGATATCATAAAACTAGATTTTCTGATCTATGCTCTTCATTGTCAGCTGGCTGGCCGTTTAGCACTCCTTCATGTGCTGAGATCTGCCTAACTGGAGCGGAGGAGAGACAGAGACGCATTGGTTGAGGCATAGTTTGAGGCAGAGTGTCATCCCAAAGCAACAATGTCGGTCTAAACTAGCAGCCCACCCTCTCATGGGTCCACCGGGGAAATCTCTAGTAGTCCTATATGCTAGTTTGCCTCTGATCATAACATAAGGGCATCCTACTGTTTATTTAATTTAAAACAGATGTTAAATCCACAAACAGTGCGATAGAATTTAAGGACAACTCCTCATTTAATAAGTTTAGAAGACTTTCTTTGTAATTATGTGTCATTTTATCAGAACATTGAATCATAAAATTTTAGTAGTATTTTACAGAAGTTTATTTTTGAACAGATCACATTAGTTCTCTTTGTATTGTTTCATGCAATTCAGCAGCTTTTTGTTTATTGTTTTATTACATCTTCTGTTTACATGTGCCTTTTTCTTGGTGATGGTTATTTTGTTCTTCTTGTTTTTACTAAGTTTAGTTTTTTTTATGCAAGCGAGTCAAAGTTATTTTTAGTATACAGTGGATGATGTTTTCCTGTATATGTATTTGATTGGGCATAATGTACAGCTTGAGTGTGACTCAAGCATCTAATTTTTTGGCTTTTTGCTTTATTCACATAGGACTCTTCAAGCTAAATCCGTACTTAGTATTTTTAAAAACAAGTTGTTTTTTTCTGACAACCCTTCAAACTAGACTGAATAACTTGTAAGCAATCCACAGTCTGACTTCATGATCATTCTCTCAGTTGCCAACTTCTTGAAAGATTAGAAATGTCATTATACCTCTCCAGTGATTGATAGACAGCAACAATTGCCCCTCTAAGGGCTCTGTACACTAAATCAACACTAAGAAACAGCAGAGATGGAAGTCACCCCTGCTGTTTCTCTTCACCCCCACTGCGCTTCATCATGTCGCTAAGGGCTAGAAAAAGATTCTACTGGAACTCAATTTAAGGACAACTACAGTCAATTTTTAATGTAAAATAAATGCCTCCAAGATATGTCTCAATTGTTGCTGTTCAAAACAATCCCATGGAATGTGTAATGCTTCACATGGTAGGAAGCATACTCAGGGACATGCATGTACTGTATATGTTTTTTGCATTAACAGAAAAGAGCAAAGAAAAATGAATAGCTCAAAGTGCCAGATTCTTTTTAACTGACTGACCAGATGTTAATTTCCCATCTAAAATCAGACCTGGTGTCTTTCCCTCTTGGCTTTGTGGTAACTCACAATTAAATGTTCCTGACAAAAAAGAGCACAAACATTTATACTTCAATATTAACACTTGCTATTAATTTAAGGGTGACCCATTGAACTTTTTTTGATATGTACAAAATACCAGAGCACTATAATGTTTTCATTTTTAACAAGTTGGAAGAAGTTGTTGAGATCTTAATGAGAAGCATGAGTTACACAGCTTGTTCAGAATACCACGGGCAGTAATTTTGACCTCATTAGCCTTATTTAAAGCAGCCAGTTGTAAAAGCTCAATGCGCATCCCTCCTCATGTAATGGTGGTAAGACCAATACATTGGCCATCTATCCATTCTTGCACTATTGATAACCTCTTATTTCTACTCAGGTTCACCGAAGGCAAGAGACTATGCAGCTAATTTAAACCAACGATGCCACTGCTAACCCTATTGTCAGAAAATCTTAATTACAAAAATCTTTTCAACAAATTAAAACTCAACCAATCATTTAAATGAGTGTGAGAGACAGAAAAACAAAAGGTAAAGTCCATATAGAATCCCTTAAATTTAATTATGTTTTTGCTTTCATCAGCCAAAAACCAGGTTTTGTCCTTTTTTCCCCTTTTTGGGAGGGTTTCTCTTGATTTTCAACTCAGCTTTTGTTACCAAAGCTGTGTTGGAAATCTGCATCAGTGAGGCAGTTAGTATTTATGCTTATAAGGGTAAAATGTAAATCATCTCCTGCTCTCACTATCTGCTTGTGTGTAAAATTATTTTTATCATTCTCTTACTAGACCCCACTTCACCTTCACTTTTTTATTTTGTCATCGAAATTTAGCCCCTAAAAATATTGTCGAAGCAGCATCTAATGTTCCTCTGTGTCTCTCGCTGTCTTGTTCTCCAGGGAGAGCTGGGTGTGAGAATTAGGTCTCTCAGTAGATATGTTGTGGGTATTTTTGCTTCGACAGTTTGAGGCTACAGCAGGCAGAGAGAGATTGTAGGACAAGATGGAAGGCTTCTAGATTTTTTAGCTCTCCTGCTTGTGTGTCGAGGTTGGTCGCACTACAGGGATTTTAGAAGACACCATCTGGCCATGGGTTTAGGATGACTGCAAGATGAAGAACAAAATATGCATATTTTGTCCACATCTTGTGAATTCCCTCGATTCTTCTGAATGAAACTTGCTCTACAAACCTCTCAAGGATGTGGTTATCCCTGTTGTTTGTAGTTTTTCATGAAATAGTCACGATGAAGAAAAGAAAAACACTTAAAGTATGTGTGCAATGCATCTTTATTGTGGTGTTTTAATTTAAATACTGAACTAAATAAACTTTTAAATTGTATTCTAATTAATCGAGGTACACCCACGTGAATATTAAGTAATGTTTTTTGACTCTCATGAAACACCTAATACATGCTTCTGTCTTGCTTCAATCAATTTAAGGCAACATTTTTGTAATCTTGCCAAAGTACATAGTTTGTCCTTGATGAAAAGAACACAGATACATTGACAAAACAAATAGCTGAAAGGCCAGTCTTACTCTACTGTTGCCATATTTTCCAATTTCCTCAGGGCTCCCTGCATTAAAAGATCAAGATAGTGGTTACATTTTATGATTTTTTAAATTTGTGTTTCAAAGTTTGTGTTATCAGTATCTTTTGCTTACTTTTTTTAAATAATGTTTTTCTTTCATACCCACAATTTAATTTTTATCACGTTTAGTTTAGCTTAAGGAACAACAATTACAGTATTCAATATGGCAAACGTTTTCAAAAAGTATCTGGAATATTGGCTGGAACATCAAATTTGTTTCTGGGCTAGGTATATAATTTGGGGTTTGTGTCAGAAAAAAGTCAGAATAGTGAGATGAAGTTAGAAAAAATGGGATTGCTTTCAAAATATTAAGAAGTTCACATCTTTACATCTTGCTACAGCTTTAAACAATGTGGGAAAGCCAATGTTATGATCCCATGGCTTTGCAAGCTTCTGATGTGTTAATTTGAAATATTTGAGTTAAATGGAGGCCTGCCACCAGTTGGTGGCGGTAATGCTCATCCAACGTTTTTTGCCAACCGCCAGTAAATTTCAACAAGAAGAAGAAGAACTCGGATTTCCTCCATCGCTGTTGATACTGTGGCTAGCTGTTTGTGCTTGGCGTTTTCCAAAATCATTGAACAATACTGCTGGATAGAGCCAAATTAACACAGCCGAACGTTTATACTGTGTGTTTTCGGGCAACCACTCGACGGTGAGTCGTTTATTTTACGTACTTTTTTTTTTTAGGAGTAGAAATGCTGTGGTGACACGCCCACTCAAAATCCATGTATTGGTAACAAAAAATGGTCTTGTCGATTAAAAGATCATTCTCTTTTAGTTCATTTTGTGGCCGAATAGAAGATGGTTCCTCAAAGTATTAAATAAACCCTGTGATTTTTGTAAGTTTGTCATTTTAGGATAGTTTTAGTTACTTTTCATTGATTTTGTTTACAGCCTATAGAATTCTGGTATTGGTGGATTTATTTGAAGTTGCGCAATAAAACAATTCATTGCTGTTTATTGATACAATACCTAAGTCAATTAAATTTAATTGAATCTAATGTCAATTAAACTTAGATATAACTTGAAAGTGCACTTTAATTTGATATTTAACTTGAAAAATGCTTTATGGAATATAGCAATTGATGAATGTTTAGTTTTTGGATTACAGTTTAACCCTGTTTAAATGTGAATGCTAATTTTATTATATTTATTTATGACCTTGTGTAGGTCAGGTTTATTTTTCCACCCCCTGTTTCAACCCAGGATGGAGAGCTACTGGATCACCACAGCTTTGCTGTAGGACTTTATTGAACCAAACTACTGTCCTTTTCCAGACCTATTGCCTTGGAATGTTGGACTAAAAACATTCGGATTATTGATTGATGGATCATTAATCATCCTGCATATGAAACCACGGACTTAGAATACGAAAATAACTCTTGGGTGTCATCGGGATTTAATTTTTGTTGTTGTTTTCCTGTTGTGTTTATTGCTTATACTCATAGGAAAATATTATTTGTTATTATTATTATTGAATACATTTCTAAATATATGCAAATATATCAATTTGAATACAACTTAAACTTGCTACCTGTCTGATGGTGTTTTGTTCACACACACACGGGGTCCTCAGCTGAAACTTTCTGACTGCCTATTGCCATATTTGGCCGTAGTCAGACGCCTACGCTTACTTAGCGTTACACAAACATTATGGGAATGTCCAGTTACCATAGCTAGAAAGTAATAACTTCAAAGTTTCCTGATCCAATAAAATGAGTCCTTTACTAAAATGGCCAGATAAGTCACTCTGCAAGACAAGCCAGGGCTCCAAGAGCGACATAAAGAAAGATTACACTGTACAAATGCACTGGGACACAGACATTAATTTTGGAGACATGCCCTGTGTCTGAAATAAGTCAACATAATTAGCACTGTTACATATTGAGGAAATTGGGGGAAGCGTTGATAACACAAATCCAACTTTGAAGAACTTTGGCATCATCAGACTGTTAGGATCTTGGGTTGTTTGAGTTTGCTTTGGGTTTTGTGATTTGTGCTCCTTAGTTTTTATCTCTATTAATTCTGTCTTGGTTCAATTGTTACTTCAATTCCCTTTTAGTGATTCTAGTTATGTTTATTTGTTGTCTCTAATTCTATTTTGCAAGATTCATTTCCTAGACCCCTATGTACTCTCCCTCTCCCACTGTGTCACTTTTCTCTCTCCGTCTCTCTCGTCACACCTGCAATCAGTTAGCCAATCAGCCCAGGTCTATTGTTTCACAATTCACTTTCCCAGTATTTAATCACACCTCTTTGATTCACTCCTCTCTGGAGTGAATCAAGATATTCCTTGTGTTTCCCTTGGATTTATGGTTTGTGTTTTGCCCTGGCTCCCTGTGATTTTGTAAGTTTTTTCAGTTTTCATCAGATCTTCATTCAAATTCACTTGCTGTCTCTCTCTCTGCATTTGGGTCCAACATCAACCATTATCATTACATGACACAGACATGCCTGCTATTGCTGAATTACATACAGAGTGGTTTGAGTGGTATAAATACAAGAAAGAGTGACCACCAAAAAGGCCCAATATCACTTTTGTGGGAAATGTGTGGATGGAGATGAAGAGGTTTTACTAAGCAAGGCAGCTTATAAACATGACTCAGTAACACCAGTGTGCAGGAATGGGCAATGGAGTATTCCTACTGAATGTAGGGTGAAGAGCTTTGGGATCCTCTAGACTTGATAAAGAGCTATATAAGTACAAGCTATTTATCAGGCCAAAAAAGTTTTATTGTAGACTGCATGTAAATGCCAGGTGTAAACTAGGAGTGCAAAAGTTGCAAACTTTTATTTTCCCTATTTAAATGTATCTACACAAACACCTACAGGAAATGTTATTTTAAGTCAACAATGTGAATTATTTGGAAGGAAATGTCTGCATAGTTGATGCACCATAGAAACAGAAAAGATACTCATTAAAAGACTGACTAAATTTTATGACACAGGCAAACATCACAGATTGTTTCCCCATTGATTCTCTATATTTACATTTTTACATTTTCAAAATGTTAAAACACCTGAATGTTGTTTACCCTAGTTTTCCTGAATACAGTTTAGTAGTATGCATATTTTTAATCTTCCTCAAATTATACTGGTTTGTACAGCACTGTAATCAGTCTCAACAGACTCCTGGTATTGTATAAGTAGTTGTATTTTTAAGATGCAACAAGCAATTGCTATTTTTTTGATTACGTGTGCATTATGAAATGAAGTGACAATAAAAAAAATATAATAATTTCACTGTATTCAATTATTTGATGTGCCAAGCAATTTGAAATAAAATTTGGCATAGCATCATAGAAATTAATTCCTACATGGCTTCTGCAGTTTTGTAACAAAGACTAAGGTTAGGAAGGTAATATGTCTCCTAGTTTGATGAGTAGCTCTATGAGGGCTTTCAGGTCATAATTGCAGACAGGGACAATGTCAGACTGTGCGTGTGAAAGAGAACAAAGGATAAAGAACACTTGTCTACGTTTTATATTTGGAAGCTCTTTTGTCCTGAACTTCATTTACACTGTCTGCCCAATCACTGAGACGTGACCAGATTAGTGAGTGACACTAAGACATGTCTGCCAACAAATGGACAAGATACACAAATACACACACACACAAATATGCACCCTGGAAAAAAAAGGAATTTATTCAATAAGAATTCACCAAAAGCAAATCTTTGTCCAAGATTTAGTTTTATTTTTTACTTTATTGAGAAGCAATAACTTCTCCAGTAAAATGATTATTTAGACATATCTAAAATCACACAGGTTAATTAAAATTCTCACTTCAAACTTCTTGTAAGATACCATGAAATAAGAGGAAAAGAAAACTATTCTATACTACTGAAAAAAACATCTGTGTTTAGAATGAATGAGCATTTGCTGATTGAATTACTGTCTGTGCTGCTTTTTAACACCATAGTTGCGAACAGCCACTGCTTCTAAACACATAGGCTAAGGTAGATTCTTACCCTGAAAACAGATTGAAATTTCAAACCAGGCCAGGCCCTGAACTACAGAGAGCAACTTTTAAAGTGAAAGCAGCTGTGTATTCCATATTCTCACTATGTCTTCTGCATAACCTTATCGAGAGCTTTTTCATATAGCCTGTCAGTCAGCAACTTTATACAGTCCCTGTAATATATTCAGTGAACCGATGAATACATTATCAAAAGAGAACCTCAAATAAAACAGTTGGTCAGTTTTTCTTGCAAGGTTGCTGCTTTCATTAAAATCATATGAATAATTAAATACGTTTTTACGTTCATACAGTTTGGCCCTCAAGCATGGAGAGCAAATAAATTTTTGCCTTTCATTTTTCTTCTGTTTGATGTACCAAAAATCAAACAACCATGCTCAATTTTCCAACTATGAAACAGCCTGAAGTTGTGCGATTATGTAACTGTATTTTACATGTTAAAAGACTTTTTTTTTTTTTTTTTTTTTACCCTTCATTTTATAATTGATTTTGTCTATGTTGGTCAGTGAAACAAGCTAATCAAGATTATGACTCAACCATGTGCTAACCATAGTGGAATGTTATGAGACAGATTGGTGTACTGAAAGCTTCATGGACTGATACACTGGCATAGAGACAGGGAGACATGAAAGCAAGCAGGCAGTGAGCCATACGGGCAGGCCATCAGGCAGAAAAGACTGGCAGGAGGTAGGTGGTCTGGCTGGTGGGCAGCCAGGTGGGGATGTAAGTAAGTGGAAAGCAAGAACGGCAGTCGAGGTGACACGTTGGTTACACTGACTCAAGTAGTCAGGCAGAGTGACAGGAGGTAAGACATGGAGACAGACAGACAGACCAACAGGCTGGGAATTGCTTGACTGTGCCCCTCGTCGTCCCTTGGGGTCCACTAAGGGCTGGAGCGGGTGGCATGTGGTATGTCACTGAAAGCCCCTGATGACAAGCAGAGAGGCAGTAATGGAATACTTTAAAAGAGACAGCTGAAGAGTGGAAAGTTTTTAATGGGATACAAAACTTTTTTTTTTTTCCTGTTTCTGATTTTTTTTATTTTATTTTAATTAATAATGTATTAATTTATTCCATTATTTCAAATTGCGTTGTTTAAAATGTAACTTGAAGCAAAATTATTAAAGAAAACATATTTACCTCAGTATTAGCTGGTGATAAAGAGGATTTATCTCATATTTAATACTGCAACATTTAAGATTTATTCAGTAATTGACTCTTATTTCCATACTGATTGTTTCCATTTTAGACATTCTTGCACTCATATAATCCAGAATTTTGATATGAATGCATTCTCTTCTCTTTTAAAAAGTACATAAGTTAAAATATTTTTTTAAGTAAATAATTTTTTTGATTCCTCTTGTAACATGTTACTCAACATAATGGACATTTATTATCTTCCTGGTTGCAACATCAACAGCAGTGACAACACTGTTATTTTTGTTTGTTTTCTAATTCAAGTCTTGGTTGGGTATTATTGTCAGCCATTTCTTCTTGGTTTGGGAGCTGTTTGATGTCTGTGAGGACAGTGTTGTCACTCATGTCATTTTATTTTGTAGCAATGACTTTAAAAGGCCACAGATGTTCAGGTTGATTTTGATGTTTCTTGCCGCATTCACACAGCATAGTCACTTGTTTTCTTCCAAAGCTCTGCACACTTGACACATTCACCAGTCTACACAAACCCTCTCTCCATCTGCTAGTGACCGCCACTTCTTCTGTGTTCATCGGAGCTGCAGAACTCAAATGTCCCCTTATTCATCAGAACAGTTCACAGTGGGAAGTTGTGTCAAAGAATTTTTTTATGATACAATAATTCAAATATTGTTTATTTCATTGTATATTGCTTTCCTTGTTCTGAGTGATTTAGGTCGCTGAATTTGATGCTACCAAAATTTGTTGTGGGTTGTGATTAAAAGTTGCAGCAAACTTTGTTTCAATGAGAGGATTAAACACTGAGCTTGTTCCATTTTATTGGTATTTTTAGCTTCCTCTTCACATAAAATAGGTCTGCACAGCCCTTATAAATATGCTAACTTGTGACTCCCTTATCCCAACTGCTTCATCCATTGTGCTATAAAATCCCACTTCATCAGGCAGGTATTCATAAAACAGTAAATGACAGAGACTAAAATCTATCTTCCTATTAATTCTTGATAATCAAATGGTGCCCCAACTTTGATTCAGTATAACTAACTTTACTAATAATTGCCTTGGCATTTGTTAATCGTTAATCATACCTAAACCGAACCTTCTCAGTTTGCTTTCTTTCAACAATGACTTTGTACTTTTGACCTTCACTTCATAATGTTCTTATATGTACAGTGCATTAGAAGTTAATTATTTCTCAGTCAACAGATACCACACCTCAGCCATGGGAATTTTGCAAATCCTACAGAGTTCCCTGGGTTTCTTTGCAACTTATTTGATTAATGTTTCGACTGTTTAATTGTAGATCGATAGAGATCTCTTGGCAGATTTGCAGTTGTGCCATACTTTTTACATGCCTCGCTGATGGATTGACCATTTCTTGGTGAGATGCCTAAAGCTTGGAATATTAGTTTCTAAACCAAACATCTTTTAAACTTTTCTGTAGTTTCATCATTGCCTGTTTCTGATTCTTCCTGTCCGTGATGATGATGTTTATTTGGTAATATTCTCCTACAAGCCTCTGAGAGCTTCACAGAACAACCGTATCTAAAATTAGATTAAATTAAACTCAAGATGGCTCTAATGTTTTAAGTAGTTGACATCTGAGAGCAACTGGTTGTACAGGATTTTGCTTAGGGGTGTCAAAGGAAAAGGCGCTGAATACATATTAACGCCATATTTGTAAACAAAAATAAAAGCTGTGCATTTTTTTCAGTCAATATGACACTAACGGTCTGTGATTCATCATGCAAAACCCCAATACTGTTGTAACATTTAATGTGAATAGGTTAAAAGGATATTCATATCTTTGCACAATATTCTAGTTCAGATTACCTGCTCGAAGGCTGGTCAAATTATTCTTTCCTTTAATGACAGCTTATGGTGAATACATTTTATTTTCCTCCACTTACGTTAAACACCATTTCTCATGACTCAACCTTTTTGGTCAAAACTTTTCAGTTTCCTCCTTCACTTTTTTTTTTTTTTTTTACATAGGGGAAATGACAGTTTGTGTGATATTTGTCAAGCACAGTGACATCAATGTCCACTGTACATTCTGGCTGACAAACTCATTAGTCCTGATTTGTACTTTGTCAATTTCAAACAGCACTAAAGCACAAAGTCTTTGCAGCCTATGTCCTGTGACTGAATGAAGGGTTTGGCGTGGCCTTATGTCACCCAGTGAGACAGTAGCTGACAGACTGACGGAGTGAATGATGGCTTTTCATGAGGAGGAATGGCAGTTTTACAGACCACAAGCTGCTCCCAAACACTCCTCTGACCTTTCTGCACTGGATTGCCTGTGAGTGTGTATGCAGGCAGTGGATGTGTCTTCAAGTATTTATTGACTAAGGCCTATACATTTTTTCCTGAAGTAGCATATTGTAGGAAAGGAGCTGATTCCACTTAAACCAAAATGAAATTTTTTTTCAATCCTTTTACAAATCATTCATGGTCCCATACTATTTATTCACTGATATTTGTTTTATTTTAATTTGAGGGTCATGTTGGTCATTGCATGTACTTAGTGAGATTCTCTGAGTTATGAAAAGTCAAGGGTAGAAGCTGTGTATTATAAGGAAAAGCCTTTTAAACATATTAGACCCTCAGAGGTCTATGAAATGGTGTTTAAGGTTGCAACCACAGAGAACATTAATTTATGTCCTATATACCCTGCACATGATAATGTCTCCAGAGCTCAATCATTTAATCCACCATGATGCGTAAAGTGACAAATCTCAGCAGGGATTACAAAATGGGATATTTGCTCGCTTGCCTTATATCTCAGCAGATTAATTTCAGAAGTATTTAATACATTTAACAGGAAAACTCTAGTAGAAAAGTGTAGAGTTGACTGTTTCTGTCTAACTATCAAACAAATCTTTGTACAAGCCTTCAGACAACAGGTTCTATTCAAATGAAACAAGCTGTTAGAATTTAACCATTATTGTAAGAAGTTGCATTTTTTGGAGTAGAATTTAAATCAATATTTACAAAAAGACATTTGTCTGGGTTTTCTGAAAGAATTGCGATAGCATGGGGGATTTAATACAATGTATTAAGTCCTTCTAAGAATTTTATTTCTTAGAAGGCAAGAGGAGTATTTACAGCCCTGTTATTAGCCAATGTAAGTAAGGTTTTGTAGTGTCTGTGCTACCACCATTCCACTTTACTCTAGAGATAATATTGGCCTGTTGATGAGCCATGCCTGGTTTCCTCCAAACATGACACCTGGCATTTACTAAAGAGTTCAATCTTTGTGTCATCAGACTGGAGAATGTTGCTTCCAGTGGTCTGTGAGTCCTCCAGGTGCCTTTTGACAAACGTCCAGGAGGCTGCCATGCCAGGCTTTCATCTGGACACCATACAGGCCTTACTGGTGGTTTGCTGAAGGGATTGTTGTCCTTTTGGAAGATTCTCATCTCTCAGAGGAACACTGGATTTCTGACGGAGTGACCATCATGGTTTTGGTCACCCGCTCAGTTTTGACGCCCAGCCAGGTCTAGGTAGAGTCCTGGTGATTCCAAACTTATTCGATTTATGAATCATAGAAGCCACTGAGCTCACTAAGATCTTCAAAGCAGCAGAATTTATTTATTTATTTTTTGTACTATTAACTACAGGACCTTTTATAGACGTGTGTTTGACTTTCCAAGTCCATTTAAATCAGTGGTTCACAATCACTGTGAATGTAACAGGTGAAGTGCGGGGAATTCTTTCAGGATGTGCTCCAGTGTGAACTGGTTTAGTAAAAGGGCTAATACTAAAGTCAAACCAGAAAATGTTAGATGTGATTGTCACAAAAAAGTTCATGTTCAATACATACAATTGAACATTGTATTTAATATTAACAAGCCTTTTTTTTTGTCTGTTTCCTTTTAACAAAAAGGACACACTAGATGAGTCATTCTAAAATTAATCTTTGAAGTTATTAACATTTTATGTTCAATGTAGCCTATAGGCCAAATTACAGCAATCTTAGTTTTAAAGATGCAAGTCTAAACTCCGGTTGTGTATGTGGTACAGAGGCCATGCTAAAGGTATTGACCAGAGATCCTGTAAGAAGATTACAATTCTCCGCTGCAATCACCCTCCTCTGTGTTAAGCTGCAAAAAAAAAAAAAAAAAAAAAGTAGAAGGATCTTCCTGCTCACAAAGTGGGCTTGTGTTGCCCGCTACTGGCGAGACTGGGGAAGACACGCAGACAGAATAGAAGGAAGAAATGCTCCGTAATTTTGCAGTCCCTGCCCTGCTGGCTGTAGACATTCGCGGCCACCTTCTTTGTCTTCTCAGCAAGGGTGACAGGTTGCGACTACCTCTCCACAAATGTGGCTGTGTCCTGAGGAGAAAAAAAAGTAAAGGAGAAGAGAGAGAGAGAAATAAGAAAAAAAATCGGGACTAAATAATTTTCATTCCAATGAAACAAGTATTTAAAAATGTTTATGCAGAGAGACACAAAGAAAGAAGGATGCGTCCTGCGTCCAGTCTGGGATCCACAGGTCTCATTTATTTCTCACTGACGCACGCTCCCGCCGCCGCAGCTTACAGCGCTTCTCTCACTCGCTGCTCTCCTCCCTTCACTTCACTTCCTTCCCTCCTCTCGACAGCATCCAGAACTATAGAGCAGCAGTCCCCCTTCACTCGTGTTGCTCCCCCCCTCCCTCACTCCGTCTTTCTCTCACTGCCAGAGATCTCTCTCCTCTCTGCTTCTCCCATCTCTTCGCAGCCCTCTCCCCAGTTCGGTCCGACACTTTTCTCTGACGCACAACGAGGGGGGGGGGGGAGAAAACCAAGTCGAGGCCGATATGATCCACATGCCCGTGCCGCTGTGCTGACGGAGACGAGCTCCTGAAGCCGCCAGGAGAACACTCTCACGCGGTTGTTGAAGGCTCGCCCGAGAGGCGGCTCAGGAGGAGGAGGTGGAGGAGGAGGAGGAGAAGGTGGTGGTGGAAAAGGAAGAGGATGGGCAGAAGTGGAGGACTTGCATTTTAAACAAACTGCTTAGAAAAAAAAGAGAGAGGAGAGAGAGAGTCGGTATCACTGGAGAGCGAGAGAGATAGGGAGAGAGATCGCATTCTCATCACGTCTTCATTTCTTTTCTCTCCTCTCTTTCGGTTCAGCCACTAAGAGAGGGTGAGGAAAAGGGGGAGAGGAAAAGAGAGAGAGGGGGGAGAGAGTGAGAACGAGAGAGAAAAGGAGAGAGAGAAGAAGAGGAAGAGAAGGGGAGAACGAGAGATTTACCAGATTCAAACTAGTGATCTTTTTTTTCCCCGATGCTTTCCAATTGCTCAACAAAACTAAGGTGAGCAGTTATAGACGATTTCGTATGGATCATGGAAAGTATTTACCCGATATTTGTGAGTGTGTGTGTGTGTTTCTGTGCTTCCATTGATGTCTGCATAGCCACGGACTTCAAACAGGGCGACAGCGAGCGAGGATAACTGAGAGCAGGAATCCATCCTACTAATCAATACCCGTTTTGTTCTTGCTTTAGTCCCCAATTTTACGGCCAATGTCACGACGAAAGCCTGCATTATGCTTGGCATGTATTCCAACACGCGCTCTGCTGTCTTCCCTTCTTTTTTTTTTCTTTTTTTTTTGAGTGAGGGTGGGTGTGGGGGGGGTGCCTTGGGTTGGCACCAAATCAGAGACCGTTCCTTGTAGACCGGAACTTGTTCAGCATCATTTTCTTTTCCCACACTAACTCAGCGCGATGATGTCCGTTGAAAGGTTTATATCTTTCAAAAGAAGCTGGTTGAAATTTGCCAATTCATGACAAGCGCCACTACTACTACTTCTTCTTTCTTTTTTTAAAAATTCATCCGGGGCTCATTCTTATGCGCATCTCCTCCTCCTCTCTCCCTCCTCAATGCCCCGCTGTCTCTGTCCATGTCCTCCTTTGTGTTTTCCCCGTTCAGGCGGCTCAGTCACCCCCTTCATTTTCTCGTTCTCTTCCCCCTCCCTCGCAGCCCGGCAACGGACCGTGAGACGCGGGACGCACCGGGCAACGACAGGACCCATCACCACAGGAGGAGGATATGTGAAGTTGGAATCCCGCTAAACTAAGTACGTATATACCACTAGAACTGATGCACCGCGAGTGGAATTTTTATGGTGCCAAATTTGCTCCGTGTCCTGAAATGTTTTGTTACTTTTTTCTTTTTTTTTTTTTTCACATCGCATCTGGCTTTTTGATCTCTATAAAAAACGGAGGCGGAATCAAATCCTGCTGGATTACTCATGGCACGGGGAAGACGACATGAAATAAACATCGTGTAAAGATCATTTTTTGCTTTTTAATTTTTAAAATTTTTTTTATCTGTCATTTTTTGAGGGATTCCTGCGTTTTTCATGTCAATTGCCGGGATTTTGCATTCAGCACCACGGGCAGCGCTTTTGCCTGAGCCATATGCGCTTCTCTATTATTGAGCTGAACAGCGCAGTGGATACATGAGTTTGCAATAATGGCAAAGATTTTCAGAAGCTTTGCGTGTGTGCAGGAGTGTGTGCGGTGAGAGAAAAATAAAGGCAGATAGAGGGACAATAACACAAGTGTCTGGCAGACACATCTTTTTTTGTCCCCGTGAGAGGAATACAATTTTTTAGATGAAATTGACACATTTCACCATTCTCACAATCACAACTGCTATCAGTTTTCTTTTTGCCTCACAGCTGCCCCACAGCTGCGCTTTTCTAAGCGTCAGAATAGCCCATTGCTCTATTTACGTCTCAAATTGTTCCTATTATCTTAAAAAGAGTTGGTTCGACTAATAAAACATAATTTATCAGGGACAAAAAAAAAAAAAAAGTAAAACATTTTGCAGTAAAATGTGTCCTCTTGCATATCATATATTTAACTGGAGGTAAAACACAAGAGGAAACTACTGGGTCCCCTAATCTTTGGAAAATACATTACAATACAAAATGCAATACTTGCTCATTCAATAGTAATGAATTAAACATTTTGTTGAATAAACCAGTGATTTTTACATGTAAGGCTAAACATGTCTTTTACCAGCTTTGAATTAGTAACAGAGATATGTTCAGACTGGGCTTAGCACAAAAGACAATTCTGTTGTACTATTTTGTTCCATGGTTTAAACTTTGATTGCTCATGTATTGGAGATTCTTGTTATGCATTAAATAAAGCAAGGGACAGTGTCTCCTCGACGGTACTCTTCCTTAGCCGCTGTTGCCTTCGTTTATTCATAGCGATAAGCATCTCTGCTGTGATTTATTGCGACCTTACCAGCACATCTGCTGTATAATAAATGGCATTTCAGGCTACATAGTGAAGTGTAGTGTCTGACTGCAGAGAGCCGTTTGTGCTCTCTGGTATCATATTATCTATTTAAGAGTATAGGGCTTTATATTTTGTTTTAAAAAGACAGCAATATTGCCGGGTCTAAAGTGGTGTCCAGTGTCTTTCTATTATTCATAGGTATTCATTTCAAAGCTGCCGTCCATTCTACTGAAACTAATGCACTCTTTCCTGTATCTTCCTTTTCTGTCTCTGTCATCTCAAACTTCTCTTGGTTTCTGTGTGTATATGTACATGTGTGTTTGTATGCATGTAAGGCGTGTGTGTGTGTGAGCATTAACCATAAGCCTTCCCTTTTCTTGCGATCTCATCTACCCTGGCATTCTCTGTTGCAGTGCTGTGAAGTGGCTCTGTCCCTGGAGCTGAAACTTCATCGCCGTGGTGTCAGCGAGGATGCTGTGGGTTACCTTGCTGAGCACCATAGCCTTAGGATGGACCACACCAATCCCACTGCTGGAGGACTCGGAGGAGATCGACGAGCCCTGCTTTGAACCGTGCGACTGCGAGGTCAAGGAAGGCATCTTCCATGTCCATTGTGACAGTAAAGGATTTACAAATGTCAGCCAGATCTCTCAAATTTGGAGCCGACCCTTCAAGCTCAACCTGCAGAGGAACTTAATGAGGAAGCTCTACTTCAACACCTTCCTCCATCTTAACAATGCCATATCCATCAATCTGGGTAATAACGCCTTGCAAGATATACATGCTGGGGCATTCAATGGCTTGGGAATACTTAAACGACTGTTTCTCCATGAAAACAAACTAGAAGTTTTCCGAAACGACACATTTCTGGGGTTGGAGAGTCTAGAATATCTCCAAGCAGATTACAATGTTATTAAAAGGATTGAAAGTGGTGCATTCAGGCACCTTCACAAATTAAGAGTACTTATATTAAATGACAATCTCATACCCATGCTGCCGAATTACCTTTTTCGGTCTGTGTCTCTAACACATTTGGACTTGAGAGGTAACAGACTAAAGACATTGCAGTATAAAGGCACACTGGAGTATGTTGGCCGGAGCTTGATGGAAATCCAGCTGGAGGAAAACCCTTGGAACTGTGTGTGTGAGATTGTCCAGTTAAAAACATGGCTAGAGAGAATCCCTTACACAGCTTTGGTGGGAGAGATCACATGTGAGACCCCATTCCACCTACACGGAAAAGACCTGCGGGAAATTAAACGCAGCGAACTCTGTCCTCTTCTCGCCGATGCAGAGATTGAGGCCAAGCTGGGAATTCCTCGGGTGCCATTCAGCAATGAGAATACTTGGCCTACTAAACCTTCCTCCATGCTCTCCCCCTTTCACAACACAGCCTCCTCTGTGGAGTACAAGGACAGGCCTGCGAAGCCTACCAAAAAGCCTACCAGACGGCCCACAAAGAATCCACCAACTCCTCGTAGCATTTACCCAGGCCTCAACCAGCCCCCCATTGCTGGCTACCAAACAAGACCACCCATTCCAATAATCTGTCCAGCTAATTGTATTTGCAACCTTCACATCAATGACCTTGGGTTAACAGTAAACTGCAAAGACAAAGGCTTTCACAACATTTCAGAGCTTCTGCCTCGACCCCTTAATGCCAAGAAATTGTATCTTAGTGGGAACCTGATACAGAAAATCTATCGTTCAGATTTCTGGAACTTCTCAAGTTTGGATTTACTACATTTAGGGAACAACCAGATATCCTATGTCCAGGAGGGTGCGTTTATCAACTTGCCAAACTTAAAAAGTTTATATTTGAATGGTAATGACATTGAGCGGCTCTCTCCTGGTATGTTTCGTGGACTTCAGATGTTGAGCTATCTTTACTTTGAATACAATGTCATCCGTGAGATTCAGTCTCATTCTTTCTCCCTAATGCCCAATCTGCAATTGGTTTTCCTCAATAATAATCTGTTGAGGTCATTACCCAATGATGCCTTTGCTGGCACCAACCTTGCACGTCTTAATCTTCGCAGAAATCACTTTGTTTCCCTGCCAGTTCATGGTGTCCTGGAGCATCTGACTTCCATCGTCCAGATCGATCTCCATCAGAATCCCTGGGATTGCTCATGTGATATCATCCCTCTCAAACAATGGCTGGAAAAGCTATCCTCTGTCATTGTGGTGGGGGAAGTCACCTGCAACACACCAGAGTATGCTTTTGGAAAGGACCTGCGTTCGCTTGAGGTTGAGGTCATCTGTCCTGAGCTGAAGTATTCTTCACGTCCCTCTCCAGCTCTGCCTGGTGGGGATGACCTCACCACAGGGAGCTCTGAAATGGGGGAATCAAGTAGGAGAGGGGCTGTTCCACTGTCAGTTCTCATCCTCAGTTTGCTCATCCTCTTCATTTCAGCGGTGTTTGTTACTGCTGGGCTCTTTGCCTTTGTCCTCCGTCGCAGAAAGAAGCTACCTTTCCGCAAACGTTCTGAGGTGGACCTGACTGGGATCCAGATGCAATGCAGGATTTTTGAGGATCCGCCAAGGCAAAGCTGTGCCGGAAACCCTGGCACGCCGGAGAAACCAACACCCAGTTTGCACACACATTCGCACACTACTCACACACATGGACATGGCCACGTTTATGATTACATCCCGCACCCTGTGACTCAAATGTGTAACAACCCTATCTATAAGCCAAGAGAAGGAGAGATTGCTGAGGAGGAGATGGCACAGTTTGCAGAAAAGAAAGACAATGGCAGCAGTAGCAACAGTAACTATAGAACCTTGTTGGAGAAAGAGAGAGAGTGGACCTTGGCGGTCTCCAACTCTCAGCTCAACACTATTGTTACGGTCAACCACACCACGGCGGACATTTCAGGATTTCATGAGAATGGAGGGCTCTGCCCCACAGTGATTGACAGTCAGAGGCCCACGCCAACAGTGGGCTTTGTAGACTGTTTGTATGGGACAGTGCCCAAATTAAAGGACATGCATGTTGCACATGCACATCCACCAGGCATGCAGTACCCAGATTTACAGCAGGACGCACGGCTGAAGGAGACATTGCTTTTCACAGCCGGGAAAGGCTGCTACCCTGATCCCTCCCAAAGTGATTACCTCGAGTTAAGGGCCAAACTTCAAACCAAGCCAGATTACCTCGAAGTCTTGGAAAAATCCTACCGTTTTTAATAACTTTGTAGCCCGGTAGAAAAGAACAACAAAAAACCAACATGATTTTGTCATTTTCACTATGCCACCTTACAGACAAAATTACTTAGACCAATCTTAAAGCAAAATTTGAAAAAACAGCATGAATTGAAATAAATATGTATAATTATACAGTCACAATGCCCCCACTCCCACTTAAAATCACCTTCGAGGAGAGGTCATTCTCAGATGTTTCAATTAAGTGCCTTTTTTTCAGAGTAGCCAGCAACGTCAACCGTTATTTTTATAATATATAAATATCTCTATATGCCCTGAAGAAAGCAAAGGAGAAAAAAATGGGGCTCTGGGAAATAAAACACAGGAATCATGTTACATCTGTCACTAAAATCCATTTGTATGGAGCTAACATGATGTGCTACTAGTTACCATGAGGACAAACGGGAGCTGGACGTCTCCCTTACTTTTTTGTTTTTCTTTTTTTCCTCTCTCTTATTACTCAACTAGGATGTACAAACACCTGGAATCTGTGCACATGTTTTTCTTTGTAGGACATTATCAAAAGAGTTTAAAAAAAATACTTACATTCAAACTGAACTGCAGTTTGCTGCATGCACTCGCTTCAGTGCAGGAAGTGAGAGGATTTACTCAGAACTATCATGTCACTCTATGAACAGAAATACCGCAACACATTTATGGTTCAGTGTTCTATTTAATTTTTTATATCTTATTAATATGGTTATTACTATAAATGAAGACATATGTCTATATCAGGGTGCTTCTTGTAAAGAAAAGGAAGCGCCAATACAGGGATGGTAAAACATTTGTGAATATTATTACGAGACCATACTGAAGGGTTTTCTGAATATTTCCACACTCTTTGTTATGGCCCCACCCCTCTTCCCTTCTCATTGCTTCTGGAGTTCCCATTGCAATCCACTAACAGCTTTGTAGTAAGCACTTTTAATGTTTTCTCTTTCACAAAGATTTGAAGAAAAAAATGTGCATATATTTATTCTGTAATTTCAGTGAAGAATTTTATTGTAAAGATAATGTTAAATCAATGTATAGTGATTATGCGTCTGGTATAGCCTTCTTAATAAAAACAAACTCTTTAATCTAATTGATGAAGGTGTCAATACCAATTCCAGTGGAACATGTGTGGAGTGGAACAAGAGGGTGTGTATCTGGTGTAGGATGTGGTCAGCCATTAGCTGTTACTAGACTCAAAAAGCATGCTAGACCAAGAAGCAGTGCAAGGTATGATAATACAAACTTGCTAGTATTCATATAATGGGATTTGCATCCACTGTATCTAAACTACATGGAAACCATAAATACAGGGTGCTGATTTTTTTCCTTCTTTTTAAACAGAGGGACTCATTTTCATATTTTAATGTGCATTTTGACTTTATTTTGTCCAGTACAATGCAGGATTTAGCCACATTTAATCTAAAACCAAAGTAAAACACAACCCAGAAAAAGTAGAGTAAATGCTGCTGCCTCTTGAAGAAGATATCTTAAAAAGTAAAAGGCAAATCAGTGAGGAACGCCACACCTGTCACTCTCTGAACATGTATCACTGATATATGCAAGTAAAAGGGTGAGTGATATCATGATTGGAAAATACTTTTGTAATTTATACATTTCATAATTTGGCTCTCTCATCAAGTTGGCTATGTGCTTTCACTCCACTGGAGGGCGATAAAAGTGTTCTGCCATTGCAGAACTGTCATTATATAAGCTTGATTGGGTTTAGCTGACAGGTACACACACACCCACGCATGCACACCCCTACACGTGACTACATCATGAAGATATTATCTTATTAGCTTATTAAATCTACACTATGAATTGAATATGTAATTTACTTTCAGCAATCATAATTTTATGTGATTTTTAATTGTATACCACAGGCTCCTTTCTTAGCCTCCTCCATTCTACAAACAATGAAAAGGGAATTTTAAACAAAGCCTTAGAGTTGTGTCAACTATGGATTAATTTGCTATAGAAGTCAATATTTTCAACCAATAGACTCTTTTTTGTTTCTTAGTAACATTTTTTGGGGAGACATGTGAAGTAGTCCTGTCAAACTTGTAAGTACACCGAATCTAAGAAGTTTACACATCCAAGTTAAAATGCTGGTGTTTGGTGATGAAACCACTGAGACCAATACAAATTCTTTAAGAATTTCTTTCCACCCTTAATGTGACTTTTAACCTATACAACCTGACATTATTACAGAACTCTGTTTATTTTAATGGGAATGAATATCCATAGCAAATGTTTATTTGGACATATTTGGTCGCTCATTGCAATGCTCTAGACTTGTTCGACTGTGAAGGCATCTCTTCTGTTCAGCCTACTGTAACCACCCCATAGATTTCCAGTCAAAATGAGGTCTAAGCTGTTGGTAGACTATTTTGTGAAAAAAAAGTTATTTGTTTCTGGAGAAGTCATTATTTTGTGGATTTTGAGTTGGTGTGCTAAAAGCTGAATTCAGTTTTCTAGCAGAAAACTGAATTCAGATGTGAAAACTTTGGTAGTTGGGAATGTTCATGGTATCCTCCATATTGATTAAGTCCCCATATCCGGCTTCAGAAAATCAGTCCTACAGTATGATGTTGACACCACCGTCCCTCAATTTATGTATCATGTTCTTTTGGTGATGTGTAATGTTGTTTTGGCCCCAAGCAGACATTTTGGGATTATGGTTCTAAAGCTCAACACTGGTTTGATAAGACCATAACACATTTTCCCATGTATTTTTAACAGATTAGGCTAGAAGGCTTTTATTTACATGAAAATGCTTAAATCTTTGTCTATCTTACCATTGTACCCCAGGCCCAGATATATGAAGGTTACTATCAGTACTTGTCAGAAGTTTATGCAACTCCTCTTGGCAGCCTCCCTGGCCAGTTTTCATTGTAATAGCATCACCTTTGAAGGAAAATCTAGTTCTTGTTAATGACAATGTTGGTAGATATTTTCTACACATGATGTGTAGTATACATAATGCCTTATAAAGTATTTTGTGCACTTTCCCTAATTGGCACCTTTTGACAAAAAGATCCCTCTGATGCCTTTGAAACTCTGCAGATCATTGTGTTTGCTCTGAGATGCAGCACAGAAAATGTTGGGAAAAGCATACTAGGATGACTGAAGTTATGTCATGGTTAATAAGAGGCACTCTAAACAGTGACAGGTGTGTACTGATACCTATTTAAGATGAGGTTGTACAGGGTGACCAGCCAGATCCCCACATATGAGAGGTTGCCCACACTTTCAATTGAGTTGCATGTGAAATAGGTTACATGCAAGCTTTAAAATGTTCTCAAATGATTGATCTGGGTCTCAGTTGTTTTGGATCAGAAAAACAGAACAGGTATTTTACACTAAGGTATACAGACACCTTCACTGTGTGTAAATTGGGAGATTGATTCAGATTTTGTTTAATCCCTTTGCTTTGATTTCAATGAATTAAGTAAGTGATGCTTAGTTGGAATACAGTGTTATATTCCCTAATATACGTATGTCAACATAACACAAACTAAAATGTAGCAAACCAAATTTTATTTTCTAAAACATGTTGAGGTATTGTTGATGGGTCATCTCCGGTATCGGTTGTCAGTGATTCAGTCTACAAGCTTGCATTAAATTGAGCATTTTATCTCATGTTGCCTTCATTGTTCATTTATTTTTGGCAAGTGTTGCTGATCAGATAAACAAATGACACATTCATATAAATTCTTCAGAAGCGTGGCTGTATAATGTCAAGCCTCTTTTGTCTTTATTGCTTTTAGAGGATGTTACAGTGCTGAAATGTGATAATCTGCTCCACCTAATTTATCTTCTTATTTTTCTGCACTTACACACATTCACACACAGAAAACACACAAAACCTTAGTTTCCATGAATACAAGGTCAGATTATACCACAAACAGTTTTTGTGTGCACTCAGTTTGATTAAAAGCATGATATACAGTATTACTCTGTTAACATAAACCCTTACCACATCCAACCCACTCCAAAATTAACAAAATAAATTAAACCTTGCAATCGTTAATGATTTTATTACCTTTTTACCTTCCCCATTGTTCAATCAATGTATGATTACACAGATGAGCATTGAGCTTTCCTCCAGGACTTTTTCATGTGTTCTTGTTATTCTACTTGAACATCTGTTGGCCACTTGGCTGTGAAGGTTGCTAATATTTCTTCGAGAATAAGATGATGCTATGATCCATGAGTGAAAACCCTTACCGTCATGTTCTGAGGTTTCAAAAATAAGCTCATTGTGAAACTGGTAATTTTACACTGGACCATGAGTCCAAAGTGTACAGATGTGATGGAATTCAAGCTATTTTTCACTTAATAAATTTGTGGTTAATTTCTTGAGATTCTATTTGACCCCACATTTTTCTATAGCAGTTTCTTAAGCAAAAGCATACATACAATTTCCTATGTGGCTGTTATTCAAGTGAAAGCATTTATGGAGTACATATTACATTATTGATATCCTATGAGGATATTTTAGCTTTATAACTACAATGCTTATACAAGCTGAAATAGCATTCAGTTTTGCAAGTTTTTTACCTGTGCCTGCTCTCTTTACTTGCCGTCATTTTTTTATTTAATTATTTTCTAGTGGATTTTTATGTCAGCAATGCACGCTTATTAACACAGCTGTCTTGATGTTTATTTCTATATTTCCCGTCTGACATGCCATTGCCATGATACTGCTGCTGTTAATTCTTCAGGAGATATGAGATACCATAATCCTATTAGAAGAGCGTCAGCGGGCTCCTGTGACAACTCTGAATTCAGGACAGCCGTTAATTGTCTGTAACTGCGCTGGGTAATATTTGGAGTAAAATTGATAATGGGGCAATCTAAAAGCGGGATCTTTCTTCAAACTTGGTGTGGTGTGATGTTTTCTCCTTCTCTCTACTTACCTTTTTTTTTACTTACCTTATGATGTGTTTTGGCCTCTGGTTGTTTGGGTGATATTTGTCTGCACTGCACCTTGGAGGAAACATGCTGTCAGTGTGGATCTGTATGCATTTGTGTGTACTTGCGTGTGCATGTCACTGAATGTGTGACGTTATCATCTGCTGCATGGATTGTTTGCTGATTTGTTGTGGTTATTTGAGTGAAAATTGGCTTAGTCTTTGATTTGGACTTGCAGCCCATTATGAATGGAGAGGAATAACAAGAGGAATTCTGTTTTCTAAGAGCAGCATTGATCATTCGAACGAGCAAAGACCAACAGCTTAGGAAGGTGTGACAGAACATTGAATCAACAGAAGGAGGTTCTGAAAACAGTGCCTTATATAAAAAATGAACATATGTTTAGTCATCTAAAAATGCAAGTGTAATGAAAAGACAAAAGAGTAGGAGGAGACAAAGAGCCACTTAGTAGCATTTTGTGTGTGTGGTATACATTTCCTTTATTGTAGTAAAATGCAACATTATCTTTAGTTTGCTTAAAAAAAGCCAATCTGCCTCTGACCACTGTGCTGAGTTGCAGTGTGATGCAAGTGCTACTTACAAAAAGGTAGAGTAATGTGCCATAGTAGGTATTGGGTGATCCAGAGAATCTTTCTTTGCTTGTATTTTTATCTAGCAGCTAATATGCTTATGCTGATGGGTTATGTAGTTCTGTTGCATGTTATGTAGCTCCATCCGTTCCATCAGCTTTGATCAGTTATCCCATCCCCGGCAGAGAAAACAAAGTCATCATCAGTATGATGCTGCCACTGCCACCTTTTACAGGAAATAGTGTGTCCAGAATGATGTGCAATGTTAGTTATCTGTCACATTGTGTGTTACATAGGTCTTAAAGTTCCATTTTGGTATAACCTGATGAGAGCACCTGCTTCCACAATTTTTTGTGCCCTCTACAAATGGAGCTTTTATGGCTTTCATTCAACAATGGTTTTCCTCTTGCGTAAAGATCAGATTATTATTTTTTTTTGCATGGTAGTTTTCCAAAATTATGGGTCCCTGCAACTCTTTCTGAGTTACTTTAGGGATCTGTGTTGCCTAGAGCTGTCCTTTACTTTTACTTGATTCATGACTGAACCGTCCTCTTGGAGATGTGCAACGCATGGGAAAACATAACCTGAAACTCCTTTAAACTTCTTACTAGCTTCTTTCTTGACCTGCCTGCTGTCTACTTTTGTCTTCAAGATGTTGTTTCTTTTACTAATGCTCTCTAATAAACCTCTGAGCCTTCACAGTAAAACTTTATCTTAAAGTAAATCAAACACAAATGAATTGGATTTACTAATTAGGTGACTTCTAAAGACAAGTGGTTACAATGGAATGTATTTCAGGGCATCGTAGCAAAGAGGCCTGAAGACTAATATATGCAGAACTTTTCAAATTTTTATTTGTAAAAACCATAAATAACAATAAAAATATGTTATATTTTTCCATTTCACAGTTATGTAATATTTGTGCTGAATTCTTTTATTTATGATTACATAAATTCCCTCAATATACCCAAAAGTTTTCTAGAAGTAATGTGACAAAGTGTCAAATGTTTCAGTTCAAGTTCAAAGTTCATGAAGGGTTATTTCAGTTTATTTAATGAAGGACAGGGCATTTTAAAACAATGCAACCATTGTTTTGTACAACAGAGGCTGTGAATATGTTTGCAAGGCACTGTTTTAAAATAGAAGATTTTGGTAAACTAGACTTTCTTTTTATTTTTGTTACCATGTGAAAGCTTTATTGTATGTTATACAGAAGGAGAAGTTAAAGGCATAGGACCACCCCTATAGATGCAGTTTCCTATGTCCTGAAATTCTGAAAAAAAATCTTTCACACTGCAGTGCAGGAGCTCAACTGACCCAGTATGCCGAAAGAGAGAGCGACAGAGAGAGAGAGATGGAGGAGAGAAAAGAAATGGGCGCAGAAAGCAGTAGAGTGAAAAAGGGAAACGGGGTGATTCTCTCAGCCCCGTGCTACCTCTGCTACCATGTGTGCAATAAAGCTCTGCAGCCGTATTGTTTGCCTTGTGAGTTTTGGCTCCCTTGAGATTCTGGTTCTCTCCCCTGTCTGGAAAAAAATACTGCAAGTTTGGGGAAAGTAGGAGTCGTTTGTGCTGCTCAGCAGTGTACTACAGCCGCAGCTCTTGTGCATAAAACAGATTAAGAAATCTATGTCCTTATCACTCTTTCCAGGGAGAGACGGAGAAGAGAACAGGAAGCATAAATTTATAAAAAAAGAATATGGAGCATGGTGTCCCTAGCTAGTGTTAGGAACAGTCCATTTCTCTCTTTGTTCCGCAGTGTGGGGCCTACTTTGTGCTTTTAAATGGCTTGTAATGAAATTCTATGAACTACTGCAGGAGACCTCTTCTCCTATCCTTCCTCTTTCTAATGAAGTGACATTTGCACACTCACTCATCTTAATGGCCTAAGATGTCATGTGATGCAAGAGTTAAACCCCATTGAAACATTTTGCAGTTTTCTACGGCCATTTACAGTGTTGTGAAACTGTTCACACCTTTATCAAGTTCCTCAATTTTTGCATTTTGTTACGCCTAATTGTTTCAAACCATCAAACAAATTTTTATGTCAAACATCAAATGACTTGATTAAATACAAAATGCAGTTTTCAAATTACAATTGAGTTTATTAAGCTCTGTAAATTTACCTGAAGCCTGTGTAGAAATTTAATTTTCTCTAAACCTAACAGCAGGTCAAACGTGGCCGCAAAAAATCTTTTGTCTTCTGTTTTAATTTAGTCATATTGCATGTTTGTGTGGATGAAGAGCCTGTTTAAGGTCATTTTACTGCATCTCAATCAGAATGGACTTTGGAAAATCTACTCAAAAACCTTTATTTCTTCATGAACAATCTTATTCAGGATTTTCTGCTAGAGAACAGTTTCATCGTAACTCAATCAATTACGGCAAGTTGTCCAGATCCTAAAGCAGCAAAGCAGACTGAGATCACCACTTTATCACCTCTATGTTTGGCTGTTAGTATGCTATTAATTTTCTGGAATGCTGTATCATTTTAATCCAGAAAATGTAAAATTTTATCATGCTAGTCTACAGAATATTTTCACAAACATCTTATGGATCTTTAAGAATGTTTGTGGGAAATGTGAGAAAGGCCTTTTTGCTATTTTTGGTCAGCGTTAGACTTTGGCTTTAGCTTTGTGGATGTCATTTTAACTGGGTCTCTTTCTTAACAAACTGAATCATGAATCTTAAACCCTGACCTTAACTGAGGCACGTGAAATATTTTGTGTCTTCTTGATTGAGATGGTGCTTTGCACCTGGATCATGTTTGTGGGCTTGCAAAGTGGAAACAGCTTCATAATCCTTCCAGACTGATAGATGTCTAAATTTGGGCGTGGTCTGTTTCGGTATTTGAGACGTGTTAGCCGTTTTCATGTTGTCAGAGAAGTTCTAATTACATGGCAATATTATGTTTTCTAGTATTGTCATTCTGGCTGTTATCAAGCTCAGGTGTGGCTACTAAAATGAATTCAGCTTTCCAATCTCACTTAATTCATAGTTTGATAAGAAGACACAATTACTTTTTCATACAACGCCTTTTAGATTTATAGAACAATTTTACCTTATTGAATGAAATTGTAATTTTATATGAAACCAAGCATAGCCATCCGTTTGTTTCCTGTATATATTGGCAAACAAGATGTGCAATTATCTGTCACATTGTGTGTTACATAGGTCTTAAAGTTCCATTTTGGTATAACCTGATGAGAGCACCTGCTTCCACAATTTTTTGTGCCCTCTACAAATGGGGCTTTTATGGCTTTCATTCAACAATGGTTTTCCTCTTGCGTGAAGATCAGATTTTTTTTTTTTGCATGGTAGTTTTCCAAAATTATGGGTCCCTGCAACTCTTTCTGAGTTACTTTAGGGATCTGTGTTGCCTCTATTCACAATGTTCTTGTTGCCAGGACTGTTAGAATGAGGGGATGAGAGCTGTCCTTTACTTTTACTTCATCAGACCATCAGAGCTCCCTACTTCTGTGTAGGAATTGGATAGGTCATTTTTCTGTGGCACCTTTCAGTCATGTAGTCTCTGCTCTGCTTTAGCTGACATTGTGCTGCTTTAGACATACACATATAAAAGCGACTATAATGTGTGTTTTTTCCACACACATATCCACTCAGATCCAAGTACATCATCGATTTACTTTGTATATTTAGGGTTCACTTTCTGCTCATTTTTTTCCTGTCAAGAAAAATAGAAAAAAGTATTGCTTCATATTTTTTACCATCATTTTTGTTTCTTTTTGTTATGTTGGATTTCTAATTAAAACAAACTAAAAATTCGTGAATGTGTGAAAATCAATTTTTCAAACACTGCGTGGACTTGAAATTAAATGACAGATGAGGGAGATTGCTGTCTTTTTTTGCCTGTGTTTAAAAATACAGCTGCTCCTCTTAAATACAAATTGCTTAGTTGGCCAAGCCCTCACGCTGATCGCTTTTATGACTGATGTGCTTGTTTGTTCAGACACCATAATCTTTCTCGTTTTAAAGTACCATTCATTCAGGGGGTTTCACAGCTGTTACAAATTTTGAAAATGTCAGCAATTTGGTGAAAGCAAAATCTTGCTTCCTGTTCAAATACAAAAACAACAAAACATGCGTGAAATTTATTTCGATCAGACAAGACGGGAATAATGTAATGTAGATGACACTGCCAGCACTCTCTGTTCTAAGTATCACTAGAATTGATGATCGATATGACAAGTGGTAAGAGAGAAGAAGAGATGAAAACTGAAGTCTAGAATAAGGCCTTAAAATTTGTCAAGTTTTCTTGTTTGTACAATGTGATTGTTGAAGTTTCCATGGATGTGGAAGCAATATGCAAAGCTAATGCTCCAAGAATGCACCACTGAGGGAGTTTTAGCGAATTTGCATAAATTATTCATGTTTTCATGTGGGTCACCATTATGCAAAATTGACTGTTTGAGGTCAAGTGAAAGATAATGTCATATTGTATCACGCAGTAGGGTTTTATTAATAGGGGTTTGACATACTGCAAGGCCCGTGACTGAACCATCAGTTTTTTTACTCTAAAAACATTTTGTTATATCCATTTATCTTAATTGTAGTTGGTCGATCAAGGGCTTCTGTTCCTTTTATTTAACATTTTACATGTTTGTAAAGCAGTTTTTCAAAGACTGTATGCTTTGGAATTGAACACGGTTATTTTTTTTTCCTTATGTATAAAATCTTTTATTAATTGCAGAGACACAGAAGTTTTAAATGTGTAAAAAAAAAAAAAAAATTGTGCCCTTGTTCGATTTCAAAATTGGGCCGATGGAAAGAAACATTTCTAACTATTAGAAACATATAAGAAACACTGCAAACTATTATGCACTCACAAGCAACATGCAGCCATTTTTGCTCCATTAATTGTAAAAATGAGAGTTTCTGGTTATAGCTTATGTCAGTTTAGGCTTTAAAGATGCAGGTCTTTGAGTTTGTTGAAGTTTCAGCTTGTGGACAGAAACCAATACCATCTTCACACCGACTGATCCTATACTAACCAAACATATTTTTCTGGTTAGACAACATAATGATGCTCATATTTTGCAAGAGTGTGGCCTTGACTGTGATTCTGCACGTGTGTAATGATGTGCATCGGATGTTGTGCTCTGTGAAAAGTACTTCAGTGGAGAAGAAGCGATTTGTGGAGCATTTTGCCTAATTGAGGAAGGATTACTTGCATTGCTCGCATTAGCTCAGCATTACAGGAGTTAGCTTAATTAAGGCAAGTGAGATTTTAGAGGGATCAGCAATTCCCCACAGTTCCATGCACCCACACATGCCTGAAGATTTCTGTGGGCCATAAATGTCCCAATACAGAGATTCATTGTTCCTGCAGCAACACAATTTTTGAGCTTAAATGATAATGTAATTTTGGAAGACAAGAACTCCAAACATGTAAAGATATGCACGCACTTACTTACTTGACTTATTTTAATAAGTCAAGTAATTGACTTATTAAAATAAGTTATAACGATTTATTATGTCTATAATATATTGTTTGACATAATCAGCTCATTTTTGAGGAGGAGGCTCCTTGTGTTCTTTGAATTCATATTGTAAATATCTAAAGCAAAAACAAATGTAAAATGTGCTTAGGAATACATCAAATCCCTAAGCACATACTCTAGCACATACTTTATGCTCCCATGTATGGAATATCCAAATGAAAGCTTGTGTTTGTAATGCCTCTGTTAACAGGGAAGACCCTGCTTGTGGGCGGATAATCTATGATACTACTTCTTTTACATACAGTACAAGAGGAAGCTAAAATTATATATCTGATAATTAGGCTGAAGTTGTTATGTTTAGGATTGTTTTGTTGTGAAGTGTAAACGTAGGAGGAGCATGTGTTGCTTTTTGTGGCACCAAAGCCATTGCATAATCTTCCTGGAAATCAATCAAATCAAAAGGGAGAAAATTAAAGTCAGCAGAAAGGTTTTGCTGATGTCTGTTCACTGCTTATGTTTCTACATATGTCAGTGTATGTTTGGTATTTGCCTGGACAACAGGCATGTTTAGGAGAACATTCATAATACAACCCTGTTTGTCAAACAGCAGGCTAAATCGTGGACATGAAATGGCTGTGTTGGATGTCTGGTTTATGAGGGGCCGTTTAGGACAAAATTTACGTTTTGTCTCTCACACACTACCAAAAAGTCTCGCATACTCCAAAAAAGTAGCCACGCACACTCCAAAAAATTACGTTTTGTCTCTCACACACTACCAAAAACTCTCGCATACTCCAAAAAAATAGCCTCGCACACTCCAAAAAATTACGTTTTGTCTCTCACACACTACCAAAAACTCTCGCATACTCCAAAAAAATAGCCTCGCACACTCCAAAAAATTACGTTTTGTCCCTCACACACTACCAAAAACTCACGCATACTCCAAAAAAATAGCCTCGCATACTCAAAAAAATTACGTTTTGTCTCTCACACACTACCAAAAACTCTCGCATACTCCAAAAAATTACATTTTGTCTCTCACACACTACCAAAAACTCACGCATACTCAAAAAAATAGCCACGCACACTCAAAAATTACTCACGCACATTCAAAAAATACTCAAATTGCGTATACACACACTACTAAAATGTCACACACACACACACAAACGTTAACTTTCTCGCTCACATACACTGTACTAACAGCTCGCACATTCACAAACGTTAACTTTCTCGCTCACATACACTGCTAACAGCTCGCACACACACAGACGTTTATCTCTCACATACACAAGACTAAAGTTGAACACACACACAGTACTAAGACTCGTTTTATGTATGTGTGAGAGCGACACTCTTTATGAATGTGTGAGAGCGAGACTCTTTTTGAATGTGTGAGAGCGACACTCTTTTTGAATGTGTGAGAGCTAGACTCTTTTTGAATGTGTGAGAGTTGTCACGGAAGAGGCGGGGCATAATTTTTGGATCAAACTGCGCATGCGTAGATCCTAAACTATAAGTTTCGATTGTTGACTCACTGTATGTTCTATTACTTAGTATATTTGTGCTTTTAAATATATATAGAACGTTTAACTTTCTTGTAGATTAAATGTGCTATAGAAATAAATGAATCTGATTGATTGATTGATTAAAAATAGCAAAATTGCTGTAGTACAATCTGTCCACTGGGTGCCAGATTGTAGCACTGCGGGCAGTCGTTGAATCGTTTAATGCGCCTGTCAAAGTGCTGGTTGCCTCCGGAGAAGATAGAATGGTGTTTAAAATGGCAGCTGCCTGACCAATTCTCTCTCGTTTCGAATTAGAGTTAGCCATGTTCGGTATAGCAAACTCTTTCTTCTTCGGCACTAGTTGGCGCCGGTTAATAATTCCTGTAATACTGGCACCCAGTGGACAGATTGTACTACAGCAATTTTGCTATTTTTAATCAATCAATCAGATTCATTTATTTCTATAGCACATTTAATCTACAAGAAAGTTAAACGTTCTATATATATTTAAAAGCACAAATATACTAAGTAATAGAACATACAGTGAGTCAACAATCGAAACTTATAGTTTAGGATCTACGCATGCGCAGTTTGATCCAAAAATTATGCCCCGCCTCTTCCGTGACAACTCTCACACATTCAAAAAGAGTCTCGCTCTCACACATTCAAAAAGAGTCTCGCTCTCACACATTCAAAAAGAGTCTCGCTCTCACACATTCATAAAAAGTCTCGCTCTCACACATACATAAAACGAGTCTTAGTACTGTGTGTGTGTTCAACTTTAGTCTTGTGTATGTGAGAGATAAACGTCTGTGTGTGTGCGAGCTGTTAGCAGTGTATGTGAGCGAGAAAGTTAACGTTTGTGTGTATGTGCGCGAGCTGGTAGTAGTGTATGTGCGCGAGCTGGTAGGGGTGTATGTGAGCGAGCTGGTAGTAGTGTATGTGAGCGAGAAAGTTAACGTTTGTGAATGTGCGAGCTGTTAGTACAGTGTATGTGAGCGAGAAAGTTAACGTTTGTGTGTGTGTGTGTGACATTTTAGTAGTGTGTGTATACGCAATTTGAGTATTTTTTGAATGTGCGTGAGTAATTTTTGAGTGTGCGTGGCTATTTTTTTGAGTATACGTGAGTTTTTGGTAGTGTGTGAGAGACAAAATGTAATTTTTTGGAGTATGCGAGAGTTTTTGGTAGTGTGTGAGAGACAAAACGTAATTTTTTTGAGTATGCGAGGCTATTTTTTTGGAGTATGCGTGAGTTTTTGGTAGTGTGTGAGGGACAAAACGTAATTTTTTGGAGTGTGCGAGGCTATTTTTTTGGAGTATGCGAGAGTTTTTGGTAGTGTGTGAGAGACAAAACGTAATTTTTTGGAGTGTGCGTGGCTACTTTTTTGGAGTATGCGAGACTTTTTGGTAGTGTGTGAGAGACAAAACGTAAATTTTGTCCTAAACGGCCCCTCATACTGGTTTGTTGGGTTCATATTAGCAAACAATGGAGACATTCATCAATGCATACAGCAGATAAAATACTGCACCGAATATGGCAACATTTGTTTTTTATTAAGTAGAAATCTAAAGGTTCAATATATAATTAATAAAATTAAATACCCTCCAGATATCAATAACAATCCACATAATCTATGAATAAATACAAATCAACAAAAGTTAATCCATAAAATAATTTATGAGTAATTAAAAGAAATAAGTGTGGATGTAATAAAAATAATTATGTGCGATAAGGTGTAGCATGCGCAAAATGGATATATTGGCATAATCACATATTTTATTAACTGGCCTGGCCTGTAAAAAAAATATAAAAGTAATGTAAAAGCAAAATTAATATTTATATAAAATGTTCTACTGTACCAACACATATTAATTGCAATGGTCACAGCTGGTTTCCTAAATTTCTAAATGTTCTAGCCAGAGGAGAAAAAACCTAGTTTCACTATAAACCAGTCATGACCAACCTCTTGTACGAGTAAAAGGAATAATCAAAATATTGTCCAAAAGCCATTCAGCACTTTCAAAGAGCTTAAGATAGACAGAATTGGCAGGTGCAGTTTTTCCCAAAGGAGAAAATTGTCTGGTCAGAATAAGACCATGTGGGAACATCATTGTGTTTACAATCTCACAGCATGTGATAACGACAAACTTCATCTAATGAAACAAAAGAGGAATAGAAGGATGTACTGGGAAATTGTTTAGAAGAATTTGAAGATTAAACAAGTCAGGATTTCCAAGAAAGTCAGATAGAAACTTTTAAATGCTTTAGAAGAAATTAAGGTTGCTAGACTGGCCCAATCAATCAGCTGACTTGTAATAAATTAAAAAATTCCCTGGAAGAACTGAAGAACGGAGTACATAGAAAGGGCGCATAGAACCTTCAGGTTTTGAAGACAGTTATGTTTAAGCAAATCTTATGAAGTTTCTCAGTGGAGGAGATGCCTTGAAATCTTCACTCCCAAAATAAACGTTTTCCAGAAGTATTTTGTACGTATCTGTCAGTATGTTCAACACTTATTCCCTCTGTCATCCCATTTTTGTTTTTACCTATTTGTGGACCAATTAGTTGTTTGATGTCATCTGTGTGGATTACTTTTTACTGACATTTGGTTTGAATTATGGATAGACGGATAGATACATAGATATACAGTATGTACCCAGCATCCAAGCCATTGACTGCTCAGTAAGCAATTAAGTAAGAGAGGAAGGAAGGATGGAAGGGAGACTTCCTGTTTGTGTAAATGTGAAACTTAATGGCTTCATAGAATGGCTACAATCTCCCAAACAGAAAATTATTTACAGATTTTAAAACAAATGGAAAAGTGACCAGGAAGGCTATAAAAGTAGCACATTTCCTTCTTTCTTTTTTCTTTTTGCTTCTAGCAAAGGTGATGAAGATGCTACTGTAAATAAAAAAGACTCCCTGAAAGACAGAAAACCTTAGCAAAGGAGTGTCAGGATCAATAAGTTAACTTAACTCCCTGTACTTATGGTGCAGGAACTTTGCTAATGTAACACAAGGACAAATACACACGATAATTTGAATATAACACACATAATTGCTCAGTGATTCAACACAACATGCATAATACTGCAACAGATATCTTAGAGCTGCCTTACAAAAGTCTCACAACATCTTAGATTTATCCATCAAACAAACACATTGAGTTCTCAGTTTAACTCAAAGTCCAAAGACGGCTGTTTGGGAAACAATGATTACCATTACAAATAAATATACAATTAAAATATTTAACTGTACCTCAATTTTGGAATACAGTAGGAAATGTCCTAAGCCCAAGATCAATGTGCATCAAGTCGTGACGATGCAACACAACTGTGCTGTTGTTTCGGCATACGAGTGAGCGCAGACACTATTGGTGTGATGGGTGCGAATATGTAAATGAGTACATAGAGACAGCAAGTTGTTAGAAAAAACAGTGAAAGAAAAGCCCCCAATAAATTCCCCGTAAGCTGCTGTCACTCTTCCTCCCACTATCTCCTCTTCCACCATGGTCAGTTTTATTTTTTAAATTCCCTCCATCTTGTCTGAAAAGGAGAGGGGCAGAGTGTGATAAGAAGCCAGAGGGAAAAGTGGGGTGGGTGATAAGATGAAAAGGCATGGAGAAGAGAAGAGAGGATGGGAGATAAACAGTGTAGGCGCTGCAGACAAGTGAAATTATGGACACTCAACCAAAGAGTGAAGGGGCAGATGGAAAGGAGAGAAGACAGAGAGGTACTCTAAAGGGCAAAGACTATTTTTAAATGACTGATGTTTGAATGTGCTTAACTACTTTGGATGAAAAATCTTAGGGGCTTCATGAGTAATTTGATTTGAAGAATGACTGAGCAGTGACAAGAAAATAGGAGGAGGAGATGGACAGGCTTGTAAGGAAGGGGGAAGTGTAAAATGTATTGCTATAGTTCCCTCTAATGCAGCTTGAGATGATGCTTTTAACAGTGCTAGGGGAATCCATCATAGTTTTTTCACATTATTTACAAATGTATTTTGGCTCTTTCATTTTCATTTTTTTATCACATTTTCAAAATTAAATAAAAAATGTAATATTTAAAAGAAGGTTTTATTTACTGGCAGAAAAAACTATACGTTAACTAACCCAATCTCCTGTGTTTAACTATAGATTTGGAAAGTTGAGTTCAGTTCACTAACCCCATCCAAGCCTGATTAGTACCAAATCTATAGAATGAATAGAACAAAAAACAGCCTTTCTGGCAACACGTTGTAGGTCAACATGGAATAGGATCTCAAACAGAGACACAGTTTTCAAAATAAGAAAAGAAAACTGATGTCACTTCCAAGGTGAAAATCAGAGCTCCTGAGAAAAAGAACATAGTGGCCCTGCTCACCTTTCTCCAAAAAATAATTGCTGATCCACAAAACCTTTAGGAAAATATTTGGAGGACAAACAAAAGTGGAACTTTTTAGAAGGTGTGCCTTTAGAAGTGTAGTTTTTCAGAAAATGATCTTACTGACAGTCAAGCCTGGTGGTGGTACACCATACACGGGAACTTCATGGTTAGAAACTTGTGTGGATCAAATAAAACAATTCTCAATTTTTCTCCCACTCCTGGACTGTAGCTATCTCAACTTCTGATGGACATTTGACCAGATGACAAACAGATTTAAGTGATGAACAAACAGCAGAAAAGAAATTGTTCAAGACAATTTTTTTATGAGGAATATAGATGGAACAAACCACCTGCTGATCCATTTCAGTTTCATTAGTTACAGGTTTTCACTGGGATGTTTGAAAGTAGTAGCCATGAGACTAATACAATAGTGGTGCAAAATATGATCATATACAAAGGTACGCTGCATTAAGTAAAGAATACTCCAGCACAGTATGTTTTACATAACTCCAGTTTAATCACACTACATGTTCAACAAGTTTGGGTGTGATTTCACTAACAGTGCAACAGTGATGAAAAAAATCTATGTGTTATAATATCACTGAGTGTCAAGCTCCATGATGCTGGCATTTTGTCTGCACCGATGAATGTTTAATCACCTGAAATTTTCAAGTGGCTCCAACAGCAGCTCAGAAAAAGACTTGTCAGGACCTGAGATTTCACTAAATGCTTTTAATTTATTTTCCGTCAGACTCTTGCAAAAAGTGGTTTTAGATATGCCAGCACAAATAGCAAGATAAGAAAAAGTATGACAGCAGTTTAAGGAGAAGAATGGTGACACAATCAGCCCTGATAAAATGAAAAGGCTTGGTGACTAAAAAAAAAAAAGGTTTAGAATTTAAATTAGAGATACACCAGTGGCTTGGCAATTAAAAAAGGAGTGCTGTAATCTTCAATAAAATACTATATCTACAACAAGTGCCCACCAGCTGGGGCAGAGCAAATCCTATTCCTCTTTATTGTGTAGTTAGCTGGAAGCTATTGTATCATCACTGTAAATCCCGAAATGACATAATGATCATGGCTTTCTCCCAAGACTTGCCAGTTGATACTTATCAACTTTCATTTAAGTGTAGTGTAGCTAATCACTTTATATTGCTTTACCTTAAAATATGTTTAATTTGGATTTAATCCTACAGCTGGAGTACTTGCTTGACACTATTAACTCTTTGACTATTTTAATCCTATGTATGAGATGGAAGCCTGGCTGCAATGCCAGGCATAATTTTGCTGCACATTCAGCAGTGCCCTTTACTGAGCCAAAACTGAGAAGAGGGAGTACTGATCACCTCTATTGTTGTACATCCAAAAATCTAAGCCTACATCTAAATGAACAATTACCTCAAAAAATGCCTTTAGCTTTTGATTTATAAACTACTTCCACTAGAATGAGAAAGTCTAAGGTCCATTTTGCTGACACATTTTTTGCAAAGTAGTCAGTTGTTTGTGATTGAACGTCTCATTCAACTGCAGTTTTTGATGAAAAAATTTAGATTTTTAAAAACCTGTATACATAGTAGTCAGGTTGTTATACTTTCATTTAATTTTAAGTTAGAACTTATAAAAGTCCAAAGAGAGGATGAGAGGAGTTTCTGACCATGCTTTGTGCCTTGTGCCTGTGGTGTCATATATTAAGCAAAAGGCAGGGGCAACTTAATGATCTTCTCAGCTCCCCTCACCGTTCTCTGAAGGGCCTTTTGTCTGCCATAATACCTCAGATAGAGCATGGCCTTGAGGTTCAGTATGTCAACACACTCCCAACCACAACTCCAGATAACGTTGTGAGCATGCTGGTTGGTCGCGAATCTTTTTTCATCTTCCACTCATTGGGCTGTCTCTACTGGGCCTACTTCAAAATACCAGCGGTGTTCTTCCACCAGGTGAGGTCATCAGAGATCTGTAGGCCACTTAATGTTATTTATTCTCTCTACTGCAACAATGCTGAGGGTGTGTGCGCCCAGGTTATCTATCAACTTGCGTCTTCATTTTAGTCACATTAGCGCTACACTGATGACTCTCCACAAGGTCTCAAGCTTTTTGACTTCATTCGTGTGCACTGATGCATTTTCAAAGAAGGCTGCTTTTGTTTTCCGTAACATTTTTTGACACAGGTTCATACAGTTTGAAACACAAACATTTGGTTTTCACTGTTTGTGTCATATTGAACATTATGTTAAAACCAGAAGCATCTGAGGCCATGAAAGGCTAAACCAGCTAGTGAGTCATCAGAATCATCTCTAATTTGATCTCTAATCATTTGAACTTGAGGGTTGGCTTCAAGTTAAAGAAAAGTCCTCAAAAAAATTAAAAATATCATCACAGCTGCTTAAAAAAGGCTTTTACTGCTGTTGATATAAATGTGCATACCTGTATAATCAGAAAGAGACTACGGTACATAACTTTGTAGTTCTTTCATTGGCGAGTTTGTAAGGAGGAAAACTTTGCTTTCTGAGAAAAAAAAAAGGAAAAACTAAAGTTTACTAAAATAAATGTAAACCAGGACTTCTCGAATAATAATCTTTGGACAGACGAGTGGAACTATTTGGTCATCAGAACAGAGGAAAGAGAGAATCAGAAAAAAAAAAACAAAAAAAACTTATGCTCAAGTGAAAATTGACCCCATAGTACGACAGTGAATTAAAAAATAATAGTAAAGGCACCATTGACTGGCTGAGAATTTAAAAAGGAAAGTCATGGGGCATGTCTGGCCCAGGCTTCAGTGGTTAGCTGCTACAACAGGATCAAGTTTGGTAATATGGCTATTTGTTAATTTAAGCAAGGAAGTGTTCTGGGACGGGTATGTTTAGTTGGACATAAAAGACTGCAGGAAGGAATGTTCTGATAGGAGATTTAAAATTTAAGTGGATGTCCATTTTGACTACTTATTTACTATTCAATAACCCACTCATTTGGAAGTCCAAACGTTATTGTCATCTGTTATTAGGATTTAAATATATTAATCTCAATCACTGGTTCATTGCTGTTAGTAAAAAAATAGAAAGGATCATACATTTAAATGTTCTCTCTTTCTCTCTGTGTGTGTTTTTGTTGACATTGAGTGTCTGAGATTAGATTGCTCTTGTGGGACCTGATTGAAACACTCCAGTGGATTGAAGTGGACATCAGTAAAGCTTGACATGGCACATAGCTAATGCTGAGCTCACACTGCTTTATTTATCACCCTAAAGTAGGAGTGGCTGGATTGATCCAAATATTTATCATGTCAATACTGTCATTGGTACTGGTATTGGATCAATATTTCCTCGGGATTGATACATCAATTCCAGTTTCTCTCCAGTTTGTTTGAAATGTTGCATTTTTTGTGTATGTAGTAGAAACATATTCACTATCTCCTCCTCCTGTATGTCATCTTGTTGTGGTGCCTTTCACTCAGCACAGTACTGAGTCATTTAAGTTTCACTGTGTCGCTCCTCCATCTCTGATTGCCACCAGACTTTTGGCTGCGCCATGTCGGATGTTCTTTGTTTGGAATTCCCCTTATGCCACCACTTATGTCTGATTGGTTACCTCACATTCCTTTTTTTTTCGTCCTCAAGAAAACACAACATACATTGAGATGACAATCTAAATGAGACAAGACAATCCAAAGTGTTTAGTATCCCTGATTTTAGATCAAAGTAGTCATTCTGAGAGGACTCTGAGCACACCACAGGATTATCACTTAAAGTTATCTTAAGAGTCATCCTGATAATCAGGGCGTCCATAAAGGTATTCAGAATTAGTTGAACATCTTGACCGAAATAGCTGGTTTTAGCTTTGTGATACGTAAAAATCCATAATTACTTCATAAATTTTATGTCTTTCATAACATTTTTAACCCGTGGAGGTCGTCACTTTTTCACCTGCGCAATGCATGCTGGGTTGATGATGCAGTGTGGTTCATTCTGTACTGGAATTCACAGTGAACACAAGAAGGCTAACTTGACCTGACTTGGTTTTTATCATATTGCACTTTATTTGTGTAAATTTAGACAGTGCCACACTGCATTGCTGTTGGCTACAATTAAAAAAAGATAAAATAGTGAGGTGAGTCTGCATTTTCCTGCATCTTACTCTTCCCAAAAAAAGAAGAGCACAATGGTAAAAAAAACGAACACAATTTCTGAGGGACCTACATTTGTGCTCTCAATACTTCTCTCCAGAAGATAGAGTCAAATTGATAATCTAACTGGTTTCCTTCACAAGCTAAAACCAAACGCCATGCCGAGAGTTTTTCTGGACAAAGCACCTAAACTCGCCACCGGCTAGCGAGCGACCCTGGAAGAAACAAAAGAGACAGACAAAACAAGAAGCTCTTTTAAGCAATAAAGGAACTACTGTCAATGCTTTACCTTACAGTGGACCAAAGACCAGACCTTAAATAGCTGTTAGAGGACTGAAGACTGGACCAGACACAGAGGACATCAACCGTTTACCGGATCACGCAGTCCGAGCAGAGGTACATGTCGTTCATTGTTTCATTTATGATATTGAAGGTGGAAGCACAAATCTAGCTTCTTCGGCCAACTATTTCCTCTTCCTCCATTTGGTCCTCCTCATTTTCATTAGCTCTTGTGATTTGTACCTTCCCTTCAATTTCAACATGCTCCGTTTCGCATTGAAAACGATGTTACTTATTGCTGTTTTGGCTGGACAGAGCTAGAGTAATTGGACCTACCATACATCATATCCCCAAAATGCATTGCAGTGTAAACAACATGGTGACACTATGTTATTTAGATTTTTAAAAACCAGACAGCCTACAGTATTTTTACGTTACTGTGTTTACATCTAAAATAAATATTTCTCAAAGTCTATTGTTACAACTAATTGTGGATCCGTTTAAGATTGTTGGAAGGGGAAAATCGGGACGAAAATCAGCATAAAAATCTTGCAATGCAAACTGGGCATTATGTTATTTGCATTGTTTTGAAAAGAGAAAGATGTGACTTTTGTTCACTGCTTCCTAAAAGGAGCATGTTTGGGATTGACAGCATTTATATAAACCTTTCACAGAAGAATATGCATGTAATTTCTGTCTTCTGTGTATAAGAAGGCAGGAGACTGTGAGCCTATCAATACAAGCACACAAATATGTGTGTGTCAGTGTGTGTGAGAGAGACTCTGGACTTAGTCCAAGTTCTGCCTTTTTTCCTAATTTTATATATGATATTTACATCACAAGGACAGTCATGGAGTCAAAAAGAGACTGGTAATGAAGTGTATCCCTATTTGCCTTTCATGTGTATGGGTGTGTGTGTGTGTATTTTTATAGCACAAGGACAGTGATGAGGAGAGCACTGGCATACTGACTAAGTGAAGTCGAAGAGAGGGTCTCTGTGTTGGCAGAGCCTCTTAGTAACAAAAAGTCATTCACCTAATTTAGAACACACACACAAGCACACGCACACACATGTTTTAACCCAGAATCCTTCAGATAATGATGCATGCAGAAGCTACAACCTAAGATGTTGATGAAAAATAGCATTTTTCAACCGAGCTGCACTTTAAATTCAAACTTTCAGTTTTTGCTGCATTGTTGCTACCGTCGAAATACACTGTACTGGCCTATGATTAAGTAAAGCAGTCATCAGAAAAAGAGCTTGGAAAGAAGATGGGACCAGAAAGAAGAGACTATAATGGATAGAGTGGGCAGAAACGGAGACAGAGGATGGGAAAGATCAATACAGTCTGTACTTTGAGAGAAGCAAATCTGCATATCATGAAAAAAACGATGCAGGGCGAGGGTAGAACGTGGGAGGAGGAAAACAGAAAAGCACAAAGCAAGTTTTCACGTTTTGTTTACACATGTCCAGGGCAGATATAAAGGAAAGGAAAACATCAGGGCAGATAACAGATAAAGAGAATTTGACAAAGGTGAGCCTTCTTGAGTTATCCAAAAAGAAAGAGACATAATCATGAAAAGGAATTACTCGATTAAAGATTATGGAAGATATCAAAAGAGAAGCTGAGACAGAAGCAAAGTCACGGTGCTTGATAAATCAGAGTGGCAGACTGAAGGAGGAACTTGGTCTTCCTCCAAGATAAGCACTTTTTCTTTTATTCAATACACAGTACATTTTGGAAATCACGCAAGATGCTGTAATGTTGGTGAATATTGCAAAAACAATGACTTAAAAAGTGCTGCTGCCTTTCTGCTTTGAGTTCATAGCAAACATAGACCCTAGATAATAAAAGGTCAATCAGTGCACTGAAAAAAAAATCAATTGTTTGGATCTCAGCAACAAGGTTTTACTGAAAACATCTGTTGACATCTTGTTTTGCCATTGAAACTGATATGTTGTATTTTCAAACAACTTTAGCACCTTGGCTTCTCTTTATGTAGCAAAAGCTTTATAATGTATTCAATACTTAGAATTACCAACTATATTCTGGCATATAGAGACTAAATGCATAATATCTACATAATCAGGTAGCATTCATTGCAGTTCAAGAAATTGTGCAGCTTTATGGTTAATAATACAAAAGTTAACATTCACAAAACATGCACACTGCACCTCCCAACAAAATAAAAAATAAAATCGAATAAAATACACACAGAATATAACTTATTCTTGCCTGATTTTCTTGTAAACATAGCATGTAGTAAGTTAATCAAATTTATGTTGTGCTTTTCACGCCACTCATTTTATGTTTTTAAGCAGTTAAAATAGACTGGCAGCTTAGAGAGAACTATTGTAAGCAAATTATGAATGTTTAAGTCCAAATAAGAAGACACAGGCACAGATTCCAACCTGGATATTTCTTACTATAAGCCCAAAGTGGAAACAAACCCACTGTTATGACGGGTATACCTTGTACTTTGTAGTTTGATTTATTTTTGTCATGTCCCACAGGCTTGGATTATAAAATTATACACGGTACTTTAGTGTATAATTAAGCAAAAAATTTGAGAGATTTCCAAAAGGAGCTATTCGTGCCATGCACATTCCAGAGAATCTACCTTTAGGTTCAGAAATGACACCCTCATTTCTTTGTGTGCTTTACTCTGCCGCAGCTCTTGGCACCTGACAAAAGTTCATCTGCTCAAGTTGTCATGGCAACAGAGACGTTTCTTGTTGCTACCCGTTTGCCCTGGATCCCAACCTGATGAGTTAAAGAGCGTATGATGGAATAAGAAAAAGGATGCCATTTTATTGAATTTTTAAATAACAATGTTGATTTAATGACAGGAGTGTTTATTCAGCAAAAAAAAATAATTCAACATTAAGTATGCACTCCAGTTATTTTTTTTTTTTATTTTTTTTTTCAATTTTGGCAGAAGTTCAGAATATAATATTAATAATTTCTGATCAGGAGATATCAATATTATAATTTTCGATGTCTAATAACGTCACAGTTTGAATGTTATTGTTCTAAAATTTTATGGAAGTGACTTATTATTTGTTGCTTCTTTCTGACTTATTACTTTACTTAGGGACCCATGAAGACGTTTGAAAACAGAGTATTTTTTTAAATAATAATGTTTAAAGAGCATACCTCCATTTTAGATTTTTTTGGAGGAGCTGGTTTTCTGAAGTTCCTCTTCTATTGTTTTTCTCTTCTCTGAATATATTTTTAATTTCCCTGAATTTCAGTTGTTTTCATCAAATACAACTTCCAAATAGTGAAAAAACTTCTTTCAAAATGAATATTTATAGATTTTTGGCACATTCTAAAGTGGTGAGGTTGAAAGGAATTGTGGTAATATTTCTTTTGTTATAAATATCTTACAACATAATGTCAACATGAGATGACTTTGGAAAAAAAAACCCTACATGGTCTCACTTTGAACATATAAACTATTTATTTCTTGTCTCTGAAACAAATATGGTGTTTAATCCAAAATATGTACATTAGCAAATTCCAGCTTTTCTCTTTGTAAAGTGTTAATTTTTTTTGTTCTTTGAATTTCTTCTTCATCTTACCAATTCTCAAGTACCAAATCGATCCAATGCCATCGATTCTGTCAATAACACTGCATTGCTATGACTGTGAATTCAAATAATGTACCGTTTTGAACATTAAGGTTTTTATTTTGAAGAGCGAAGCAGGTCTTTGTAGTGATAATAAATGACAGAGGCAAGTAGAAGCTTTTCATTCTGAAATGACCTCAGGTCATTTAATGCATAATTCAATATGAGAGGCATCTGTGAGGTCATTATTGTGAAGCTACAGCTAAAGTGAGCAGATTGGGTTTAACTATTAACAGCACAAAGTCTTCAGATGCCTCTCTTCTTGCTATTACCTGGTTGGACCCCCTGTTATCTTAAGAACCTCCTAGTGCTTTTTTGTTATAGGATTGTCATTTTATTTGACCCATCCTTTGCTATGTATTTGTGTCAATCCAAAAAATATAATTTAATAATGCAACAAAAAAAAAACCATTTGCAAAACAAAAATGGTGATGGAAATGCATGTTATCTTTTACATGAATAATTTCCCCTAAGTAAAGGATTTATTTCTTTAGAAATACTCTTCTGGAGCTAAATATCCCAAGTTAACATTTCTTGCCTTTCAATTGTTGGAAATACCATGTGTAACAAAATTTGACAAGAAATGGTGAGATGCCAAGCAGTGGTAGAAATTACATTCTGATGGATATCTTTGTGTCTTTACAACTATTCGTTGAATGTTATGGCTTCTCTAAAATCCAGCCCCCACAGATTTTATAAAGTTATTGCCAGGTTTTACAACAACCATGGCAATGGAAAGTAGATAAAGTCATACTTTGACCCCTTTAATAAATGCCCAACTCTTTAAAACGTGCTTTGCACAGCAGCATGAATTGCATTCTATGCACAACTGAGCAACAGTTAATCATTATACTGCGATAACACGCACTCTGGTTAATGAAGCAAACAAGGCTCAACAGAAACAGCTTTTATCATACCTATTTTATGAGCGACAATGAGCAAACACACTCATTTGAGTGTTTGTAAGTGGAGATGGAAGTCTGTTTCTGTCAAAACATGCAGACAGTAACAGCAACAATGAAGAACATAACTCTTAAGAATGACAGCAAAAGCCATGTGCGCATACTTGTGTGGAGCTCTGTGCATTATTATTTTTGTGTACATTAATTTCCCTGTTTTTTCCTCAAAGGGCTGTAACATCTCCACTGATCTTCTCCTGGAATGAAAGCCAAGTGACAACATTGAGACAGACCAACTGCATATCATCACCTTCCTAAAAGAACAGCAAGTCATCTTTTGTCAAAAGTGATTTTTGGCAACAACAACAACAAAAAAAACACCCCCTGTTTTTTTTTTGCTAAAAGATGATTTAAGCAAGAAAATCCCATTTAGCAAAAAATGACACAGGCCATTATTTTATTGAGGTGATGATATTATAGTTTGAGATGTCTTTGAGAGATCTAGTCACTTCATAAAGTTGCAGAGTCATGGTGTAAAAAAAGTGATGACGTTTCTAAGGACAATGAATAACTAGATAAAATGAGGCAGCTGATTGTAAAGCAAACATTTCCATCATCCGATTCTGATGTGACTCAAAGTCATCCTTTCACTGCTGCTTGATGAGGGAAATAAAATGTTCTTATCACATACCTTGATAAAAGAAAATGCTGATAACAGGGGAAAACATTGCATTTTTATTTTCATATAATAATTATTATTTTTATTTATTTGATTTTTTTTTTTTTTACAAGGAATCAAGTTTTAAGGAGGAGGTTTCTATGAAGAAAAAAAATCTTAGTCGATAAATTAAAGGTTTGAAAGGTTAATTTATTTCAATAATTCCATTTGCAACTTAAATATTTTATAAATGACATGCAGACTGATGTTTACATGCCTTTATTTTTGACAGTTCGTGATTTTCTGCTTACAGCTAATTAATATTAGAAAACATCAGACCAAAAAATTGAAATAAAAAATTTGTAAAAAATATGTAAAAAAATAGTAAACATATTTTTACATATTTCTGTAAAAATATGTTTACTACCTGCTTAATGGTTGGTTTTTTTAAAAAAAAGCTATTATCAGACTGACTTTCCAACACGCCCTTTCAGGAAGCTTATATTGATTTATTGACACTAAATGATTAGCTATTTGGAGACACATTGGATCCTTGTGCCTTCCTCAACATTTCCACAGCTTACCTCAACTACAGATAAAATAGCAATTAAACGAAAGATCACCTACTGACACAGCACATTATTAGCGTCATTATCTGGTGGGTCGGTTTAAACCTGCTGTTTCTGCTTTTATCTGTGCTTTTAATTGAACATAGCATGTTAATGTACTGTTTGTATATGGATTCTCCAAATAGGATGACGACAGATCACAGATGTGTTTTAAGAAGCTGGTCAGAAGTTTACACTCATAAGCATAAATGTCATCATAATTTTACGCTGAATTTTCAGTTATAATTTCTGTAGCTGAAAAACAAACAAATCGAAAATTGTTTATTTTTCTATTTGTTTACAAAAACACTTCTCTCTAAGGAAATGTGTATGATTGCACAAAGTCACTGTCTTCTCCTGCTCCAATCACTCCTGATCCAGCATGTAGTTGTGATGGTGGACAGTCAATTACATTGAGTCTTTACATTTGTACCAATCTCTCATACTGAGAAAGCACAAAGCAAAGGTGGAGATAACTTCCCTATAACTTGATAAACTTGCCTTAATGTGTGTGGCTTCCTGCTATGACTGACTTGGAGTTCTGAGAAGAACCTAAAGGCACTAAAAAAAACAGAAACACTGGTCTGGTGTCAGTATTTTTTATGTTAAATAAAAATGGTAAACAATTAATAGCTGCAGTAGCTCATTTAGCAGCTTCAAATTAGACAGAAACACAGCCACAAACATATGCTCTGAGCCAGTTGTAAAATATACAGGCTGAAGCACAGCTCACAGAATCCTTCAGCTGCTTTGTCTAAGGAAGAGACAAAAGAGGGCTGAAAAGAGAAAGAGGCAGATGTATTATCTGTAGGAGGAGAACGTGGGGTTTTTGGCAGCAGTAGCTAAGCCTTCATTCCAAGAAGCTGGGGCAGCTAAACAAAATGCCAGACCACATGTATCACACTGTACCTTCAATTTTGCTAGAAATGCAAAATTGGAGAGCGGTAGGAAAATGTAAAGTGGTTTTAAATTGTCATTGCATTCTTTAATAACCTAAGCATATTGAACATAGTTCAAGATAACCTAAGTTGCTCACTTATTAACTTAATAAAAAAAAGTGTTTTTGTCATGATGTTGTGTTTTTTTTTTTGTTTGTTTGTTTGTTTCGTGTGTGCTTCCTGTCAGATGTCAGGGTTTATTTTGACCCAAGTAGTCTCCAGTGCTCCCTGTTAATTTAGCCCTTCTGTGTCACCCGGGTCAAAAAGTAGTTATTCCCCTCACCTGTTCTCCATAGCATTTAAGTTTGAGTTGCGTCCTTGTGTGAGGCGGGATTCTTGTCTGTGTTTAAATCGTGCCAGTGTCTCTCCGAGTGTGGACCTGCTCTTGTTGCTGACTAAAGAAAAATAAAAGCAAGATGCCACGTCGCCGTGTATCTTCTGGTTCATCCTTTACCTTAAAAACATAATTCCTGACAGCTATGGAATGGTGGTGAGCAGGATCCAAATGCAGAGAGGATGAAGGAGGTTGAATAATGAAACTATTTACTAGATGAAATAAGAAAATTCAAAAACATATAAAAGTCAAAGTTCAGGGGAAAATACAAGAGGATCATGAGGACCCAGAGACATGCTGGAGGTAACAGTGGGATCTGACACAGAACTGACTGAAAGATATTTAAACTAGAGAGTTAATTGCTAAACAAGGAGCATGTGTTGAATTATAGTCTATGGTTTCAATGTAGTCTTCTGTACTATTTTTAGAATTCAGACGTTGTTGTGCAATAGTTCCAATAATTCACTTTTAATTCCATGTGAAAAAAATTAATGTAATAAAAAAAATATTAAACATTTTTTCCTATTTATTGCAATCTTGTTTTCATTATCCTGTTATTGTGTAATGTAAATCTAAATTTTCTAAGTGAGTAGGACTGAGAAAAGCAGCTACACATTGCAGCCTGTTTGCTTCATTCCTCATATTAACAACGGTAAATACAACAACAAGGTCTCAATGGAAAACCTTGAAGAACTGCAAATTTAAAAATCTTATTAATGAAAAATTAAAATTAAATCTAGCAATTCTAGCATTCATATCACTGTGAAAAAGCTCATTAAAACTTATGCATTGCTGCTAGGATACAGGGACTAATGTTGATAGGTCTGTGCATAAAATGTTAAAAGTTAAAATTCACAGGCTACATAAAATAGTTGATGCTCATAACTGATCAGATTTTCTCCAACTTCTGGCTGAGTTTGCTCTGCGCTTCGCACCAAGCTATGCCTAACAAGCACAGAAGGCAAAGAATACTTTCTCTGCCTTCTCTGAGCTAGAAAAAAGATTCAATTAAACATTTATGAGTAGGAGAGTTCACAAGGGACAAGGACAAATGAACACAATATAAGAGCAACATTGGACCTGGAAGTTGAAATCACTGTATTGAATTGACTTAGACACAAAGCTGCTACAGCTACAACAACTTGACATTACTGCTTAATGGAAAATATACTGATTTGTAAAATGCAGACATGTCTATGTAATACAGCAAATTGTGAAACAGTTACAGATTTGTGAATACTTTTACAAGGCACCGTTTGGGCATATTGTATAGCCATGTTCACACGAGCAGTAGAACACATGCATTTACACACATATAAGCCTGCTTGGCAGCTCTCAGTGTTGAGTGGCGACTTTTGAAGTGACTGGATCGATACGGGGGAGTGAATTGCCAATTTCAGTTTGTTCTATTGAAATCGGCTGTCGCTGCATTCTGGAGGGAAAGCACCTGAACTTGGCAGAGGCAAAGTAGAATTGAATTTGCTCAGGGAGACAGAGATTGAGTAGTAAACAGAATGGCTATACCTATTCTCACAAACAAACAGCATTTACTAGTAGTGTATTCAAAGTTGCATAAATTTTTGGATGAATTATGAAGCCATCATAAACTTGCACAACACAAACTTCGTAAGCATATTTTGTCGTCTTTGATTGCTTGATCTTTGGAAATCCTCTTTTCTTTGAAGTCAATTTGGAGTACAGTTTTAGTTTTGTTTTCTTAACTCATGACAGAGGTCTGGTTGGACTGGATAAAATCTAATTCATGGAAGAATAAATTACATCTGCAGGAAGTGTGGAGTTTTGTTTTGTATTTCAAGATCTCTCAGCCAAGCTCACTAAACATTGTTTCAGAGTACTGCTTCTATTCTGAACATGTGGCCCAGGAAACTTCACTTCCCCAGTCGCACGTTTAGCAGCGAACAACAGTCATACTCAACTCTCTATATCTCTTTTTATCTTTACAAGGCGGACAGTGAAGCTTGTATTTTATGTGTTTCTGGTTAATGTTTAATGGTTTTGTTAGTGTAGTCTTTGTTTTACGATGTCCCTTGAATTTGATTGCACTGGTTATGTGTTCAGTTCCTTAACAGGATTTCATTTGATATTCTGGTTAAATTTACTTAATATAAAGCTCTGGAAAAAATGAAGAGACCACTGCATTGAGCCCCATTGAAAACCTCACGATTTTTCCACCAAATATTCTCTTCCTGCTTTAAAACATTAGTTTCTAAATGAATATGATCTTGTTTTTCATTTTTCAGTTTTTGCAAATAAATAAAAAAACTTTGCTTGGAATTTCAAAGACATGTTGTCAGTAGTTCACAGAATAAAAGAACAATGTTCATTTTACTCAAACATATACCTATAAAAAGTAAAATCAGAGTGGCTATTGTCACCCACTAATAGCATTCCCAACAACTTCCTTTATTTGCTCCCGGTTCATTGCCTACTCTTTGTGAACATCATTGTCTACTTCAGTTTATCCACATTTGTATTTTTCTCTTTGTCGGTCACTGGGATTTTTAGCTTAGATTTGGGATTGTATTGTAGGTTTTATTGTTGGCAAGTCCTAGAAAACAGCTTACTATTATGCCATCTGACAATTTATTCTTTTTGTATCTCTCAACTTTGTGATGTCCTGCAAATCTGCAAGGATAAGTAAATGTGTGGATGAATGAACTTTGTGATATACTGTGACAAGTTCTCAGTGAGCAGAATATGGTGTTGCTCTCAGCCCAAGCTACATTTATGTGACAAAAATTGACTAAACATCTGTTTAGACATGGTCTTCCAAAGGTGTAGATTTTGGCATAGGTCCCCAAATTTTTTTGTATTAGGGACCGAGATTGCAGAACTCCTACCACCATCACTACCACCACAAAACCACCACATGGGATAAGGAACACCCTACTTTCGGTGTATTTAGGTAAAAGGGGGAAAAAAACATGCATCCTGTATCAGGTTTTATTTGAAAATTTTGTCTTTAAATGTTTTCTTAAGGTGTTTGTTAATTCCTATAATTTGACTGATTTTTAACTGCTCACTCTTAAATGTATCTTCTCTTTTAATGTAATTGGACAAGCAGGAGTCTGTCTACTAATGTTGACCAATTGAGAATCATTAAGGTCCAGTAATGCAACCTATCAGGTTTAGGGAGAGTGAAGAATGGCAGCTCTTGATGGAAGATTCTTGTTGTAAGTTTGAGCTGTTGGCAACTGACTTTCATGCAGTGTTTCTCAATTCCGGTCCTCAGACCTCGCTGCCCTGCATGCTTTAGGTATTCCCCTCATGCCACACACCTGGATTGAATCTGTGGGTGATTAACAGGCTTCAGTCTGTGATTAACAGGCTTCTGCCTATTAATCACCCACAGATGGCTGCAGAAGAGGACATGCAATAATTTGGATCAGCTGTTTTGGAAGTGAGGCACATCTAAAACATGCAGAACAGGGGGTCTGAGAACAGGAATTGAGAAGCACTGCTTTAATGCATCTGCTTTTATGTTATCATTTTGTTTGGCAGCATTCGATGCAAATTAGAAAAAGGAAATTGTTCGTTGATATCGCTTGATATCACTGGTGTCTGTGAATTCTGTTTGAGATATCAGTGCTGTTCTGTTAGCTTTTCTGTGCACCAAGAGTTTCTGCATCAAGTTTTAGAATTTGTTATGTGGCTATTTGTGATTTGTGTTATGACCTAATTTTGGATTTGTGTAATATCTAAACAATGGGCTTTGACGAGTTGCCACTCAATCTACAGCATAAGAAGTAAGGACTTGTCTCTGACACCCTGAGGTCCAGCTCCTTTCCATGAATGGCAAACTAGAGGGATCCTTAAAATTCATCTCACTGAACAAAATACATTTTAATTGCATCATCTATAAGGATTGCACTAGGTACTAAAGAACAAAAGATTGGAAGTATTTCAGTTGAACAGTGCGTTCCAGTTGGCTGCGTGGTGACGATAGAACTTCCTACAAATTTACAAAGTATAGGCCAAAACCCAACAGATTTGTTTTATTTATTAAAATCAATTCTGGGACATTTTAAGTTGATTCTGAATCATATTAAATGAGAATCTCAATTCTTATGTGTTTTCTTTTTTTGTTTGTTTGTTTTGGCACACCTGTAGAGAGTATTCATATAGACTGGACAGATAGTGATTATCTGCTTCAATTTTAACCTGAGTTGTTGCTCTGATGTGCAAAGATATAGAACAACATGTTCCTCCCAGCTAATATCGCTCCAACATTAACAAATTTATATTGGTGAGTTATGCAGGTCTGCATGATGCGTTTTCACAGATTATCTGTAATATCGCTTATACATGTTTATTTAACAAATATGTAAAAAAAAAAGGAAAAAAAACACATACTGCAGCTTTAACTGTATTAAAGTTCAGTTTATTAGTCATTATCTCTAATTACCTGAAATGTTTGGTTACCACAAGAGGTTGTGCTAAATATGTAAGAGGACTTTAATAAATAGCTCATAATGATACTATATTTGAAGATTACCAGTAATAAATACAATTATGTAAAAGTTTGTTCTAAAATCCTGAGACCAGCTTGCTGTATGTCCTATTATGAATTATCAGCTTAAATAAAAAAAATCTGTTTTGGTAACAATGTTCATAAAGTTTATGAGCTGGTAAATGAGTATACACATAAGGAAAAAAACTTTTTAACTTTTGGTTTCTGTTTTTTTAAATTTTGTGGTTTGTCTAAACTAAAGTAACTTGTCTGTTGCTTTATTTTCATTCTGCACAGAAGCAGGAATCTCTACATCAGCCAAAAACACTGCATTGATTTAAAATTCTGCATCCCTTTTAAGTGGGTTGTCCTAGGATCGCGGTCCAGTATAAAATAAGATCTAAGGTTAACATACATTCTAACTGCTGCAACAGAAAACAATTTATTGCACATATATTTACCGTTCATATGTGCACTTGGCACCAGGACACCCTAGGCCGCAGTTCGATGATCGACTTTGTCGTCATTTCATCGGATCTGCGGCCGTATGTCTTGGACACTCGGGTGAAGAGAGGTGCGGAGCTGTCCACTGACCACTACCTGGTGGTGAGTTGGCTCCGGTGGTGGGGGAGGAAGCCGGTCAGACCTGGCAGGCCCAAACGTGTTGTGAGGGTCTGCTGGGAACGTCTGGCGGAATCCCCTGTGAGACGGAGCTTTAACTCCCATCTCCGGCAAAACTTTGAACACGTCCCGGGGGAGGTAGGGGACATGGAGTCTGAGTGGACTGTGTTCCGTGCCTCCATTGTCGAGGCGGCCGGTCGGAGCTGTGGCCGCAAGGTTGTCGGTGCCTGTCGCGGCGGCAACCCTCGTACCCGTTGGTGGACACCTTCGGTGAGGGATGCCGTCAGGCTGAAGAAAGAGTCCTACCGGGCCTTTTTGGCCTGTGGGACTCCGGAAGCAGCTGATGGGTACCGGCAGGCGAAGCGGCATGCGGCTCGGGTGGTTGCTGAGGCAAAAACTCGGGCGTGGGAGGAGTTTGGAGAGGCCATGGAGAAAGACTTCCGTACGGCTTCGAAGCGATTCTGGTCCACCATCCGGCGTCTCAGGGGGGGGAAGCAGTACGGCACCAACACTGTTTATAGTGGGGATGGTGTGCTGCTGACCTCTACTCGGGACGTTGTGGGTCGGTGGGCAGAGTACTTCGAAGACCTCCTCAATCCCACCAACATGCCTTCTATTGAAGAAGCTGAGCCTGGGGACTCTGGGTTGGGCTCTCCAATCTCTGGGGACGAGGTCGCCGAGGTGGTTGAGAAGCTCCTCGGTGGCAAGGCTCCGGGGGTGGATGAGATCCGCCCGGAGTTCCTTAAGGCTCTGGATGTTGTAGGGCTGTGTTGGCTGACGCGACTCTGCAATATCGCATTGACATCGGGGGCAGTTCCCCTGGACTGGCAGACCAGGGTGGTGGTCCCCCTGTTCAAAAAGGGAGACCGGAGGGTGTGCTCCAATTATAGAGGGGTCACACTCTTAAGCCTCCCTGGCAAGGTCTATTCAGGGGTCCTGGAGAGGAGGGTCCGTCGGATAGTCGAACCTCGGATCCAGGAAGAGCAGTGTGGTTTTCGTCCTGGTCGTGGAACACTGGACCAGCTCTACACCCTCGGCAGGGTCCTGGAGGGTGCATGGGAGTTCGCCCAACCAGTCTACATGTGTTTTGTGGACTTGGAGAAGGCGTTCGACCGTGTCCCTCGGGGAGCCCTGTGGGGGGTTCTCCGGGAGTATGGGGTACCGGGCCCTTTGATACGGGCTGTCAGGTCCCTGTATGACCGGTGTCAGAGTCTGGTCCGCATTGCCGGCAGTAAGTCGGGCTCGTTTCCGGTGAGAGTTGGACTCCGCCAGGGCTGCCCTTTGTCACCGATTCTGTTCATTACTTTCATGGACAGAATTTCTAGGCGCAGCCAAGGTGTTGAGGGGATCCGATTTGGTGGCCTTAGGATCTCGTCTCTGCTTTTTGCAGACGATGTGGTCCTACTGGCCTCATCAGGTCATGATCTGCAGCTCTCGCTGGAGCGGTTCGCAGCCGAGTGTGAAGCGGCCGGGATGGGGATCATTGCCTCCAAATCCGAGGCCATGGTCTTGAGCCGGAAAAGGGTAGAGTGCCTTCTCCGGGTCAAGGGGGGTGTCCTGCCCCAGGTGGAGGAGTTCAAGTATCTTGGGATCTTGTTCACGAATGAGGGAAGAAGGGAGCGGGAGATCGACAGGCGGATTGGCGCAGCGTCTGCTGTCAAGCGGGCGCTGTACCGGTCCGTCGTGGTGAAGAGAGAGCTGAGCCAAAAAGCGAAGCTCTCGATTTACCGGTCGATCTACGTTCCCACCCTCATCTATGGTCATGAGCTTTGGGTCATGACCGAAAGAACGAGATCGCGGATACAAGCGGCCGAAATGGGTTTTCTCCGTAGGGTGGCTGGGCTCTCCCTTAGAGATAGGGTGAGAAGCTCAGTCATCCGGGAGGGACTCAGAGTAGAGCCGCTGCTCCTTCACATCGAGAGGAGCCAGTTGAGGTGGCTCGGGCATCTGGTCAGGATGCCTCCTGGACGCCTCCCTGGTGAGGTGTTCCGGGCACGTCCCACCGGGAGGAGGCCCCGGGGAAGACCCAGGACACGCTGGAGGGACTATGTCTCTCAGCTGGCCTGGGAACGCCTCGGGATTCCCCCGGAGGAGCTAGAAGAAGTGGCTGGGGAGAGGGAAGTCTGGGCCTCCCTTCTGAAGCTGCTACCCCCGCGACCCGACCTCGGATAAGCGGAAGAAGATGGATGGATGGATGGATGGATGGATGGATGGATGGATGGATGGATGGATGGATGGATGGATATATTTACTGCAGTATAGCAATATATTTTGTATTCTACTATGTTCCTATTTATGCTCTGTTTAATCCTCTAACTTCTGGAATGTGAGCATATGAGAACGTATACCCAAGAGTGTTAATTACTAACAAGTGGTGATGTGACTATGAAGAGCTAAAGATTGCACTGAATCATATCTTCATAATTCCATAAAAAACACACTGTTACTTAGGTAATTACAGGCTAGTAATACATACTTGCTAAAAATGACGTAGAGGTCAGACTGAGTTCACACTCACACAGGTTGAATTAAATGACTGCATGATAGATAACAACATGCTGATATGAGTATTCTGTTTTTTGATTCACCTGTTTTGTACGCTGCAGATTGTTATCTGACATTCTGTGACCTTGGGGTCTGCACATTCGGACTGTAAATCACACACCCACAATGACTTGCACATTGAGGAGAAGGAGTGGCAGTACCTTTCGACAACAATACGTCCTTTGGTTTATAAAGGATCTATTTCTCTTGAGCTAATCACCATTTTTCCTTGGATGCAAAGGAGAGGCAAGGTAAGTGCTGCATGGTTCATCTGTTACATTCACTGTAATCTACAGCAAGTAAATATTCCCCACAGTCCGCTTCACAGCTTTTGGTATGCAAATAATTGAGTATGTAAAAAAATAAAAATGCAATGCTTTACAGATTTGAATCAGTAACAAATAAATAAATTAATTAATTTAAAAAATAATTTTATATATATATATATATATATATATATATATATATATTCATCATTGTTCATTTGCAGTTTTCAATTTGCAAATTACATATTCTGTAAGAAACTGTGTGGACAAGGCCTGTATTAATAAAGATTGACAACCATTTCATGCCCAAATGATAAGACACTCTAAATTTTCTGCAGAAATAAACTTAAATAGTTTAAGTGTGTTGAGTTTGCGTGTCATCATAAACCCTGTGTTGAAAGTAGTAAGATGATCCACAGTGGGGAAGTTATTTTTAGGAGAGTAGCGCAAGCTACAAGAAGACTAGTAAGTTTGCACACTTGCTCTCTGTTAATCTGATTTCTATGTTGTTTTCTATGTGTAACCATGCATGTTAGTCAGAAATGTTTTGTGTTTTACACACAGCTGATTGGAAACAAACAGGGGCATGCACAATGTTTGGTTCTGTCACACGTTTTAATTTCTTCACAGCAGATTTAACTTAATGGTTATGAGCCTTGACAACATCTAAAGAAAAAATAATAGATGCATGCATGGGCAGAAAATTTTGAGAACTTGCTTTTATGAAATGAGATATCTGTAAAGGACTCAGAGGCAATGACATGGTTGCACTATGTAACATCTGTATATTTCTGTGTTTTTTTTGTGTTTGTTTTTTTGTGGGTGATTAGATGGGGAAAAAGCGATGGACCACTGCAGAAATCATCCTTACGATTCTGTTTATTCTGATGACCATATTGGCCATGACTATGATCGCTCTTTTTGTCACCAAAGAACCTGATGTCATTTCAGACGGTAAGTGAATTATACTAATAAAATAATAACAAGAATTATTAGAGATTTAAAGAAAAATAATTTAAAAAGTAAGGCTCTGGGGTCCAATCCCAGTCCGGGATGTTTCTGCATGGAGTTTGAGTGTTGCAAGCATAGCTTTTCCCCAGGTATTTCAGCTTCCTCACTATTCAAAGACCTGACTGTTAGGTTAATTGGTCTCTCTAAATTGTTCTTAGACATGAGTGTGTGCATGTATTCACTGCAAAAAGGGAATGGAGAGACAACTTAAAAATTATATTAATTTGCTACATGTAACTGAATTAAGTTTGTCAAACTTGTGTGTGCGTGTGTGGGTGGGTGGGTGTGTGTGTGGGTGTGGGGGGGTGTGTGTGTGCGTGTAGGGGTGGGCGTGTGGGGGTGTGTGTGTGTGAGTTTTTAAGTTTGCACACACAACACAGTGTCAACTTCTGAAGTAAATTCAGAGAGGAAAATAAAAAAAAAACACTCCAAGACATTCTTTTACAAAGTTGTCAGAAAGTAAATTTTTCAATAAATGTTTTGCCATCTGGGAAAATACCACTACATTTTAACATGGATCCCATTTCCTTCCACAATTTCTATTATGAAGGATGATGGTAGCGGTATGACACTTTGAGATGTTTTAAATCACCACAGCCTGGAAAACTACAAGAATTATTGATGGAACCAAAACATATTTACATTTACCTGCTTTTTTGTGTACTTGTTATTGACTTCACAGACACGCCAAATAGATTTATGCCTGAGTGTCCCAACATTCCTATGGCTGAAAGAGTCGACTGTTATCCTGATGCTGGAGCCTCAAAGGTACGAGTCAACGTCATCTCCAGTAATTCAATCTAACTGTGTTTTGCTTTTTTTCATTGCTTAGCATATAAAAATAACAGTTATTTTGATTACTACTACTACATTATGTTGCCAATTACCAAAATCTCAACACTAATCACATCACTGTAAATAGTAGCTCTAAAGACAATATTGGTTAAAGGTAATAACAGTCACATCATCTTGTTTGAACAGGCGGGATGTGAGCAGCGTGGTTGTTGCTGGAATCCTCTGGATGAGCGAAACGTTCCCTGGTGTTTCTTCCCAACCAACCATGGATACATAATGCACTCATTCCAAACCCCACAGCCTACTGGTAAAGCTATATTTTTCAGTTGTCACCTATGCTTTAAAGTGTAAAGCTCTGGTATTTACTTACCAATACAGGAGTTGTTTTTTTTCTAATCGCTCCTCATGCTCTCAGAATGTCTGCATTTCCTGCTATTTTCACTCACTCTGACCAAGGTGTGAGTTTTCAGTGAAAGTAAGACATAGATGGCATATCAGAAAACCTGATTGATTTCACTGCACGCAGGTTTTTACAATTTCTGCTGGATCTCTCTCCCGAAAGTAAGCTGAGTTATTGTGTAAAAGCAAAACAAAAGGAAACATTGGACCTTTTTATATTAAATCTAAACTATATTTTCAGTTGTTTTGTTTGTGATGTAAAATAACACTTCTTTGAAGGAAGAAATAAATTGTGTGACAAGGATAGAAAAACTGAAGAAAATAATGATGTCTTTGTGGTTAGACTAAAAAAGGAACAACATCCAACATATCTCTTTTTTACTTGGCAAGACTGAGAAATCCAAGGGAAGTAAAAATAGATAACAAATAAAATGAATATGGACAAATGTAAACCTTCATATCTAATCTTGAGCAAACTAAGCTAACATCAAAATACAATTCTTACACTTTCTTTTGTATGATAATAAAACAATAATTTTTCAAAAAAAATTTCAGCTTGGAGTACAAAATTTGTTAATTAGCAGTTATAAATTTCATTAACCAGATAATGTCAGAACAATTAGGTTTACTTTTGACATTTTTGTAAACTAAAAGTTACTTTTGTGATATTTTTTTTCATGGTCAGAGTTCCTTGGTTCCTAAACAGTGAAATTATTTGTGCCTGTGTCCGGTCACCTGTCAACTTTTGACTCACCGGAATATAAATCACTGTTGTTGTGCTTCCCAACAATCTACCTGGCCTTCAACCAAGAGACATGATACAGCACGGAAGATTAGCTGGTGATATCATGGGCTGTTTAGATTGCTCCTTCTCTGCTACCCAGTCCAACAATTTCCTTAGAAGCAAAATGATTTATTTGAGTGAACATGTACGTGTAGGCATGTTTAAGCTGAATTGCTTCAGCCTACACCTTTTATATCTACACAACCCTTAAGGAATTATTTTTACTTGACTTTGTTTTGCATTTCTTTAATTTGTAGTTTGAGAGTTGATTGACTGTAGCAACTACCAGTTGTGTGTCTGAATGTTTTGGATTGAATAAACTAAACTACAACCAAAATTTCAAAATTATTTTAACTAGACCGCATTTAACTTTGTGGTAGTAGTGGACAAAAAATGTTTCTTAATATGAAGCAATTTCAGTAAACTAAGTGTATTTGCTAGTAAAATAAAAAGTAAAGGAAAGTAAAATTGCTTTATTGGGTTTTCTTCTGCAGTGTTTTTTGGGGAAATGAAGAGAATGGATTCTCCATCCTTGTTTGGTGGAGACATACAGGACCTGATACTGCATGCAGAGATGCAGACAAACAATCGACTTCATTTTAAGGTGATTGCTAGCAGACTCTCTCTCTCTCTCTGTCTCTCGCCACTGGAATGCTAAACAAACAGAGGTATATATCGCAATGTGCGAAAATGACCAGGAAATAGGACACCGCTTGATTGCCTGTTCCTTTTGCCTTAGATCTATGATGCCAAAAGCCAGAGATTCGAGGTCCCTCATGAGCACATCCCTACAGTCACAAACAGCGCCTCCAGCCCTATCAGCGACACACTCGAGATCAGAAACAACCCCTTCGGCCTGATTGTGCGCAGAAAGGAGAACAAGAAAGTCCTGTGAGTGTTGCCACGAGGGTCTTCTACAACTTGTCTTGGGTGGTAAAATTAAATCTTACACACTAAATAGATAAAAGCATGTATACACATTAGATATGAAGAATACAAAGGGGAAGTTTTAAATCTATGTTCAGGATAGACAATGTAGTTTTAACTGTGAAGATACATAATGTGTCATAGCACTTGTAATCTATGAGACAAGATGAGTTGCTGAATATTTGATTAAGTGACTCACTTAATAAGTATCCCTCAACCTGAAAGTTGCCAAACAAAATTGTCATTGATTTTGGGATTCTCATTTGCTTTAATTATGTCTGAAATCTTTTAAAGTGAGCTGTTTTGCTCATCATCTTGTTTGCGTTTGTCATGCGTTGTTACCTTACCATAATTTGGTTCAGGCTCAGGTAAAACTTGATTGGTCAACGTTGACATCTCAATAGTCAACTGGATCTTGGAAATGTGTGCACTAGAACACAATGCCATTGGAAATCAAAAACAGCTTGATAGTATAGGTGTGTTTTTGAGAATTACAATAAACATAAGCCAATAAATAATAATAAGAACAATAAGAAGAATAAATGATCAACAATAACTTCTTGAAATGAGTTCCAATTGGCCTTCATGTGCAGATCTTTTGTCTCTCATGAACAGCATTTGCTTAATTTAGATTATTTGAATGGTTTTCCTGTCTCAGAGGGATAATGAAAGCTTAATCTTACATTATTCTTAAAACAAAGGACCATGGAATTTTAATCCATTTAATAACACATTCATTCAATTTTTAATATGATATATTATTATGGGTTGATACTGATAAAGAGAAAGCATTAAAGTTGGCGCTCTGGGGATTGCTGGTGTGTTAATATAGGAATTACGGATGACTAAGCGTCTTTCTCATATGCATTTGTTATAGAATAAAGAAAAGCAATGAACGGGCAAAGGCTGTCAAATATATTTACCCATAGAATGCCCTGAAGTCTGAAAGACTTCAAAACTGGTAACATGTCAAATGTTGGGAACAAGCTTTCTAAGAACCCTCCTCCCCACCCCTACACACACACACACACACTCATTTTCCAATATAATCCCTGCATCTCATCATGCAAATGTGGCCATGTGTGTATTGATATGCCAGAGAACATGTGAAATAAACAGTGAGCTCCACAATTGAGCATGACTTCTATAGAATACTTTATGGCCTTGAAAGAATGCAGTTCACTTTGGCTTTTTTATGTTTATGTGTTGCACTGTGTGCCAAAGGATACCAGCAACAATTAATGCAGCTGCTTTGCAATTAAATTTATGTTTCCAGCAGCATGGTAACCCATAATTATAACATAAGTGTGAGACCTCACCATCTAACCCTGTGTTTCCATTTTAAATATCTATGCAGAGGTAGACATGGGTGATAAACCTCAACTCCAAGGGTATCAATCCATTCAGAATGACACAAGCTCTCAAAGCAAAGTTATCTATCAATTTCACCTCTTTTGACTTTTCCTTTGCATATTTACATGTCCTGCTATTGAGAGTTTGCCCCAAGTACTTTGGACTGTAAGAAAATATGTCTGCACATCAGAAATGAATATCAACGTTTAAGTGGCTAATTACTTCACAGATTCTAGTTTGTCCAAAAGTTAAAATGCTGTTATGTTTTTTGTGACTAGATTTCTTCATCTTTTGTTAAAATCTAAAATAGCCTATATATACATTTGACAGCAAATAGAAAAATGTAGATATAGACTATTTGTGTTTATTCACTTTTGCATGGCTATCTCAGGGAGGCCTGTCCTTATCCTTACCATATCTTTACTTGCAGAATTAACCTAGATGTAGAAGCTGAAAGTCAACTTTAGTTGGGGTGTTTGTTGTTACCACATTTTTTTGCTATTGTATTCAGCAATGTTGCCTGAATATAAATTTCTCTCAGGATTTTTTTTTTTAATTTGTTAATGTTTTTGTGCTTCCTAAAAACAAAACAAACAAACAAACAAGAAGACACTGTCTTGGAAAAATACTGGAAATAAAAATATGTAATACACTATGTATTTTAAAACATATCCATACTATTGCTACATATTTTTCAGCCTAACAAGTGAGTAAAGAGTCATCCTGAGGTCACGTCGCAACCTTTGCTTTAGCACTAAGCAGTATAGTTCCCTATCAGTGCATTTCACAACCCTTCCTCCACCTTGAGCCAGGAGACATGATATCACTCTTGTGATTTGCTACTGAATTTTAATTTTGTTGTAACTTTAGCTGTTTTTTTCTATTAGTGGTTCTACATTATGACTAATCCACATTGTATCCAAGCAAATAGGCATTTTTCAAGTGATCGGTTTCTCAAAAAACAAACTGTTTTTTTTTTTTTCAAATTGACTTTTTCATCTCAATGTACAGCAGATAAGGAGATCTTTAGTTAGCATTTCTGGATTCTCTTTGCACAAATCTGAGGTGATATCCTGACAATGTTGACATATAAACACATTATCAGACATATATCTAAGAAATTAGGGTTAAATATTTACTTTACTATTTACATGCGGCCAATAAAAGCTGATTGTGTTTTCTAATTGCACCAGCAACAGGTAAATAACTTCTAAGTATTGATTGTGCATGCAGGGTAGTCGTGATTCTGCTCTTCTGCCTGTGTGGCTGCCACGTAGGTGTTCTATTGTCATAATGAAAGCTTCTTGTAAAAATATATTTCTATTTACAGGGACATTAATGCACTGACTGTGCTTTATATAACCAATCTTGATAACAAACACTCTTAATTTCTACCATATGTTTATGATGATTATTCATTGACAAAGTATATTCATTGCATCCACAACTTGGGTTTTGACAGCTGTTTGCAATTGCAGTATTTCAATTATCCGTGCACGTCTGGTGTTGAAGAAATGCTGCCCAGAGGGCTTATTAGAGCTTCATGAGATGACCTGCTTTTTTTCTCTTTGCAATAACCTCTTCACAATTCCTTGTCTTATTTCTCCTCTCTCCACTGCATCTTACTCTTGTTTTCTTTCTCACATTTTCTCTCTTCTCACCAATCTGTTTTTTTCACATCAAAATCTTGTCTCTCACATCTGTGTCTTTTTTTATCTGAACACATTCAGGTTTGACACCACAATGGCTCCACTTGTTTTTGCGGACCAGTACCTACAGCTGTCTGCTAAGCTCCCATCTCACAACATCTATGGCCTGGGTGAGCATGTGCATCAAAGATATCGCCATGACACAAACTGGAGAACTTGGCCCATTTTCACCAGAGATGGATTCCCTAATGGGGTAAGAACTTGCACACACAAGTCACACCACTGTTGATGTACTGTAGATGCAGCATGTAAAACAAGACTCTTCAATACCAGTTAACTCTGATGTAGACATGCATTTGTGCACACATGCAACCTTCTATGTGTTTGCATTCTGCCCCCTCAAAGAGCTTTTAATTGAATGTTTTATGATCTAATTGGACAGCATAGTCACCCCTCTTCAGTTGCAGTGAGCCCCCCACATCCCTCCTGCAATTCACAGCTCTTTCCCACATTGCTTCATCCTTCATTCTTTTCTCCCTGCAGGGAACACACAACCTCTATGGACACTATCCCTTCTTCCTCTGTCTGGAAGATGAGAGTGGAAAGTCATTTGGGGTCTTTCTGCTCAACAGCAATGCCATGGGTAAAGATAAACACTGACACGTGCACACGCAATACACACGTTTCTATGTTTCACTCTCCTCAGGAATGTTCACGGCAACCAAAGACTACAGTGTGAAAAGGCAGCAGCATGTTTAAGAGCAAAGTCTATGCCCTCCCTCAGTTGTAATGTGCACAATAAAACATAGGCATGAAGAGCTATGCATGATTTTAAAATTTCACCAAAAATCTTTTTTTAGAAAGATTACACCTTTAATTTGAGTACATTTATAATGCCAGGAAAATTCTTGTTTTTAATACTGGTGCCACACCTACTTGCATAAAATGAAATGGAGGATTATTTCTCCTACCAAATATATTTAAAATTAATATTTAAAATGGGAAAAAAAGGAGCATATTCCATTTAGCTGTAGGGAAGATGTGCATAAATCTTCAAAAGCCAGGCTGTTTGAAAAGAGTTTTTGGCCTAAGCTTGCCCACTTATACAGTGAGCAATAATTAAAAGATTTACAGCGTCTGGAACTGTGAGAAACAAGGACGAAGGAGGCGACACGGTTATCTTGAGGAAGAGATTATAAAAAATAACCTACAATACTCACGGTTAAAAAACTGTTGTGTGACATTAAGCTACTGCAAAAAGAAAAACTTAATGGGAAGGTTTTTTTTAAATTTCTTTTCACATAGTTAGTAATGGTCCCAAGAAATATTGAGGGTGCTATAGAAAATTACAAAGCAAACAGTAAAGAGAAAGGGATTGGATACACTCCTATAGCATAAAACAGGAAAAGCAAATTTCAGAAATGACTCCACACATGGCAGTAATTTATACCTCACCCAAGTCACCCGAAAAGAGCTTCTGCTGACTCATTCAAGCAGCTGTGCAAAGAGAATAACTCATTGCTGAAGTAGATTGAAAACACCAACAAAAAAGTCCACTGTCATGTTTAACCATCTTTTGTTTATTCTATAATACAATAAAAAGGTTAATTTTTTTTCACAATAAATGATGCATTGTTAAGACAGGAGTGCGATTAACAAAAACAATGACAAGGGCAGCCTGGAGAGCAATTGACATTAATAATTTTTTTCTTTTTTAAGAGGTGACTTTGCAGCCTGCCCCAGCAGTGACCTACAGGACCATCGGAGGAGTCCTTGACTTCTACATTTTGTTTGGCGACACACCAGAAGATGTGGTGCATGAATTCCTAGAGGTAATATATTTGTTTCATGAATACATGGACACCTAATTTATTTTAAGTACTGTAAAAGCTTTCCAGCTGTATGATAATGTATGATCCTCCTCTCCAGCTCACTGGGATGCCTGTCATTCCTGCCTATTGGTCCCTGGGCTTCCAGCTTTCACGGTGGAACTACGGGAGCCTCGATGAAGTCAAGACCACAGTGGAGAGGAATCGTGCCATTGACCTTCCATATGTAAGATCTAGTTTTCTTTCAACTTATGCTTGTTTTTTTCTTTTCACTTTTTAAGTTTACTTCATTATCTCCTTACAAAATGTTCTTCTCGTCTATTTAAAACTGATAAAAGCTTACAGAGCTAGGATTGCTTCCTATTACTCTCATATCTTGATATGGAAAGTAATAGAAAGCATTTACTACCAAAGTTTTTATCTACAACAATGTGTTTTATACCTAATGCTTGCACAAGTTTGGCATGTTGTCAACGCTGTTTAAATTTCAACCTGTTTGTAGCACTTTTATGGTCCCATTGTGAGTAAATGATAAACCGTCTGTCAAGTAAGCAGAGGTGTAAAATTTTGATAACAATACCACTTAAGATGAAAACATGACAACTGTTTTATTGCTAAAAGAATAACTTTTTATTTCAATTGAAAACTGTGTCAAAATCTGCATATTGATTTTGACACACAAAATCAATATACAGAGAAAAACAGTTGTTTAAAACATTATGTGAACCAGGAAGAAGCAGTGGCAAAGTCTGGTACACAAAAGAGGAGCTTCTTTAACTATTACCACTGCTTTATAGCTTCCAGGAAGGGAAATGGAAGCAGCTGATAACTCACCTTGTAAACCTGTTTTTGAATTTGAACCCCTGTGTGCTTCCAGAGGCAAGAGACTCAAACCTCTACACTGTCTGTAAGAACGCGATATGAAGGTTGGAGCAAGAGTTCGATAGACACCCTGAGTGATAGGGGTGGCCTTTAGCTTAGATTGGGTAATCCAGCTCTCTGTCAAATAATGGAGAGTCTGCTGGCCTGTACAGGTTCAGTCCAGGAAGCACGATTCTTTTTAAGCATCAACGAATGTTAGCACTGATCAAAGATCAATCGACCAGATTCCTTTTATTATCTCATTCATCTTCAACAGAATGTTAAAAATACTCCAGTACTGCATTACATAAATACCAGTTCTGGTTGACATTTTCTTGGAAATGAACCTCACTACTTATCTTTGTGGAGCATATGACAGTGAGACTACTGTCAGATGATCTTTTCAGAGAGAAAACTGATATTCAGCATAAATTTTTAGCCCTAATTATTCAATCAAAATTTAATAAGATTGTGAATACCACCTTAACATATTTAACTGTATCACAACAAGGCAATAAATGTACAAATCAAGGACTAGACTTGAGTTATGTCTTATCAAAAAGAAAATACACCTACAATCTCTATAATATTTTTTAGCAACCAGTTGGACATGTCAGACTGCTGTATTACACATGAATATATTTAATAACATCACAAAAAACCCCACATATAATAGTCTAATTGTTTTTTCTGGAGGTGAATACCGTCAAAAAAAAAAACATGGCAGAGACTCTCATAACTTAACTGACAAATGTTATACAAGATACATAAGATATAAAGTTCTTACAAAAGATTGTAGAATGATTATTTTTTGTGTCTTAACATGTGATTTAAAAATGAAGAGAAATACATGTTTAGAAATTTATTAAAATTTACCAAATAACAGCAAACACTGGAAACAAGTAGCCATATAATAAAATTACTCTGAGATAACGTTCTTATAGATGCAGAAAAAAAATAGACATATTATAGGCAACTTATCTGATCTACTTTATTCTTGACAGGACGTTCAATACACAGACATAGACTACATGGAAGATAAGAAAGATTTCACCTATGACAAAGTGAACTTCTCAGAGCTTCCTGGGTTTGCTGACTACCTCCATGAGAAGGGGCAGAAGTACATCCTCATCCTGGTAAGAACTCTCATTTCTCACAAAACAATGACAGACGCAGTAATACATCCAACAATATAAACTTATCAAACTGCGTTATGTACTGTTTTTTCCAATCAACACCAATGTGACAATTGATTCACCCACCCATGTTGTAATGTAAATCAATCATTGTGGCTTTTAGTTGATATAACAATTATGTTTACTGATGTAAAAATAAAATATTGTCACATTCTTCTAAAAAGGTGTTTCCTTTCCCCAGGACCCTGCAGTAGCCACCAGCAAAAGGGTGGGGGGTGCTCCATATGAGGCGTATGACCGTGGGACTGAAAAGAGTGCTTGGGTCTTTGAATCAGATGGAAAAACTCCACTTGTAGGAGAGGTAAGCTGTTTATTGGTACCGATTATCGAGTGCAGATGTTGAAATAAGACCAAGAAATATCACCTACATTTTCCAAAACTTTATAGAAATCCTGTAAAATGTTCTGCAGTTCATGAACCACTTAAATTCTTTCTGTTCACATTTATCCTATAAGATATACCCTGCTACATGTGCTTGTGCTATTATTTTACTGTCTCCATCATACCAGAAGAAATTTCTGTACAGACATTCAAACCTACAAAAGGCTATTTTTGATCATTTTTTCCACATTGAACACATGTGAAAACTCTCCTGCAGAGTACTGAGGTGGGGAGCAAAGGTATGTTGCTCCCATGCTTTTATATTGTTGCCTTTGATTATACACATGATTAGACTTAGTCCCAAAACTAATTGCCTTTTCATGCTGTTTATGAACAGGTCAAACATATGCATTGATTCTGCATTAGTGTTTAGTCTTAAAATGTTCTGAGTCACTGCATGACAGATTGGGTGTTCAGATGTGTGCATATGTGAGATAGGGAGAAAAATGTCTGGAGTTCATCTGTGTACCCATTTTTAAATGGAAAGCTATATTAGGTCGTCTGCACATGCAGACTGCACATGTGAATATGACTGATTGTAGTTATTTTTATATGGCAGAATGTGCTTTTGTTCTAAGGATGAGCTGGCTTTTTCCAAAACATTTGCTGTTTCTACACCAGTTAAAAAGTGATACATCCAGAAGCATCCTGGATGCACCCTTTTTTTGCAACTCCTGTCCCATTATCTCCCAAACCATACACACCTTGCCAGCTTCATACTGGCAGCACATCCAGCCTCAACTCGTCTGTAGTTGTTATAACTCCAAAGTCTATGCAAAAATGCAAAAACACACAATAACAACAAATTGATCAATTGGAACCAATAATTTTGATTCAGAAACTTCATAACTTATGTATCGTCTCTACAAAGTTTATGAATTGATGCAACAGTAAAAATATTTAACCCAGACCTGTTTTGTTGCTTTTGGAGTGACGAGTTAGAATTGAAAGTAGAATAAATGTCAGATTTAAGTTTGAAATACTTTACATATTTATTTTTCATTTGTTCCCTTACTTGCATGTTGAGCCAAGCCATTGAGCACCCTTCTGTATTCACCAGGTGTTTTAAAACCTTTCCTTCTATTTTTATTTTCACTGCTCTATAATTTAAGATAATTTATTGCTTTTTGGGGACGTTGTTACATTATTGAGGATCAACTGCACCAACCCAACACTTTACCATAGATAAAAGGATGAAAACAGATTGTCGGAGTATGAATTTACCCCCCCCCCCAAAAAAAAAAAACCCCTGATATGGCAGTGATATGTTTTCATCTTGAGAAATCCTTTGGACTGAGATTTGTAGTGGAAGAGCGCTAAACATATACAACTGATTAAATAATTCCTCCATTATAAGTGAATCCTGTAAATATGATCTCATATGAATTGATTACTTGAAAAATTGCTTTTTTAGTTTTGTTACATATGTCTCGGTGTTTGTGTAGCAGTGTTTGTATTTTTCTCCAGCTGAAGAAGTTAAAAATATACTAAACAAAGCAACTGGAAGTGAACAGAAAGTATAGGTAACATGAAAAAAAGAAGATTAGTCACAGTTAATGGATCAGAAGGGGCTGTAGATAATAGATCAGAATGTACACAGAGGCAGACTGTCTGTCTTACTGAGCAACTGACAAGACAATTGCACAAGAATCAATCTACAATGAGACATGAAAGACAAAGCAACAGTTTATCAGGCACCTGGAACAAGAGGACAGACAAGGTGGAAGCAGGAGAATTACTTTAAGAGAGAAGCTTGTGAAAGGGACTTTGAACCATCCAAAAGAAAAAAAAAAAAGTCAAAATCCAAAATGGTAAAAGAGGAACATAAAAACTACAAAAGGCAGCAAGAGGTATGTGATGACAAATGTCAGCTGATTTGTTTAAAGCATTTGCTCTGTTGAAGCCATCAGCAGGGATGTGTAGATGACAAAATCCTGGAGTAAGAGAACAAATGACTCATAAAAGAAAGATGGCATCCGCAACGGTCTATCAATAAGCTCTGACCTTGCCGTTCTTTCCACGTGCCAAAAGCATTGCCCATAAATCTGTGTGCGTGCACGTGAGTGTACATAAGCATAATTCATACGCTCGCTACAAACTGGGCTGTGAAGTTATTGCCAGCAGAAGTAAAGGTAAAAGATAGCCGGAATTGAGCAACCTTGAGATTTTATATCCACAGCAGGGTTTACACACAGAAACTGCTTACACACCCACACACACAAGGAAAATTTCTCCCGCTCTCTGTGTGGATTAATCATTTTTCTCAATACATGTCATTAAGGGTGACTTCTAACACACAGTCACGTCGCAAGATTTCTATTGCATTATCGATTTCTTCTCTTCTCTGTTCTCTTCCTCAACTCATTCGACTCTTTATCCCCTTTCTCCTTTTTCACCTTTCCCTCATCAATCCCACCCTTTCTCTTAGTTCATCTATACTTTCCTCTCTTTCCTATTCACATGTCTCAGAGCTGTTTCTCCAACACCCTCACAGGCACAGTTTGTTTTTTTTTGCATAACTTCAATGAATCTCACTTATACATATTTTCAGGAGTATGTGGTTACAGATATAATACACACTCAAACATATTTGAATAATAGAATATAAAGGTATTGTTACAATTGGAGAAAACAAAGAATGGAGCTTGCAAAGTGAATACCAAAAAAATTTTTCCACAGCGTTGTCTGCAACAACACTAAAGTGTAATGGCAGAAACAAATGGTTTTCATGCGTGTATCTTCTTTGTAGGTTTGGCCAGGGGAGACGGTATTTCCGGACTACACCAGTCCAAATTGCATTGAATGGTGGATAGATGAGTATGTGCGGTTCTCCAAGGAGGTCAAACATGATGCCCTCTGGATTGTAAGTGGATTTTCAGACACATAAGATAGTCCTGGTAATTAGCTGAAATTCCGAACATCCTGACATTGTTCAGCAGCCAATTACAAATATTCAGCAAGGGACATCTTGTTTGAAGTTCTAAAATATTTTGTGGCAATTGCTGTTCTGTGCGTTGAGTATCACTACATAGAACAAAGGTGAAGATAAAACCAGACCGGAATCTGTACCATCAATGATTTCTTAGTTGAAATTGTGGTTGGGACTTTCATTACTCAGACATTTTTGTTACAAAACACACATTCAGTTTCAAATTTCCCTGAAATCCTGTGGTATATCCACGTCTCTTGACCACTAAGGTAAATAATCATGGATCCACAAACCAGCCGGGAAAAAAACAAACAAAAGATAGGTCTTTATTAGAGTCATCACGTTGACGTCACATCTTTATTTTTCATTCAGGATATGAATGAAGTGTCTAACTTCTTGAAAGGATCAAATAAAGGCTGTGCTGACAACAGCCTCAACTACCCTCCCTACACTCCAAGTAAGACTTTCAATTTTAATAATCAAAAATAAAATCTCTTCTAATTCAAGTATTTGTGATATTTAGATGAATATCTTTCTGAATAATGAATATCTGAATAATGAATATCTTTCAGATACATTTATTTCTTCAATTGATGTATTGGCTTCAAATTATATTTAAATATAACATTGTAGCAATGTTTAGTGTAATGGATTGTACCACTTTTGCTCTTACATGTGTGTCTACTTTTGATATGCAAATAAAAAACAATGGGTCCCAAATAAAGCATGACAGTAAAGACATGAATGCACTTCTGTTTCTTTATCAATCACTTCCCTCTTTCTTAGTTTCTCCATGTCTTCTTATTGTTTAGAATGTAATTACCATTGTGTCAAGATCTTCCTCTTACTTTGTTTTTCCTTTCCTTTCCCACAGAGATTCTGGATGAGGTGATGTACAGTAAGACTCTCTGCATGGATGCCAAGCAGGTGTGGGGGAACCACTATGATGTCCACAGTTTGTACGGCTACTCTATGGTGCTGGCCACTGAAAAGTAAGTGCAAGTGCATCTATATTCAGTAGCAAGTATGTTGAATGAAAACAAACCCACTGCCTTGCATTTATATATATAAATATATATATATTACAAAGTGAAAAATGGAACGTGAAACTCCACAAAATATAACAAAGGACCGTTAAAATCAGATGGTATTGTGCCTTGACTGAAAAAGAAAATCAAAGAACTGGTATTTTAAAGTTTTGTCAGTTCATTGCACTGAGGTGACTTATGCCCTGCTCCAAATCGCAGGAAATGATTCCTGTAGAAAATTGTAAGTCAGATACCATGTGCAGAATTATGTTTTAATGAGCCCAGCTCCCAGGGTGCCTTAAATTTCTCATCTGGGTTTTGGCACTAGAAGTGTGTAATGACCCATTATGTTTGCAAACCTACAAAGAGACATCACGGTGAGTATAGGGCATAATCATTGGAACATGGAAATTCATACGGATCATGGATATCTGCCAAAAGACAGCACAAATGCAGGTTTTATAACAAATAATTGCCCTTTAATGCTGAAAAAAATCCTCTTAACATGCACTTAATTCTATATGTATCATGTGGGTTGTAGGCAGATAAATTTCTTAAAAATAGATGTGTTAAACATTATAGTCATAATAATCTGGTGTCTCTGTGGTATCCCGAACTTGCAGATATCAAATCACATGTCAAATTTGTCTACAATTAAAAACAAACCAAGCAAACCAGGAGACAAATCTTTAACAAACCATCTGAGATTAGTCAGAGTGCTGTTTTTTATTACTGTTTTATAAAATAGGCTGTAAAACTTTGAGTTTTTGACATGGCCAATAAAATTCATACTGTTGCTTTAAACAACGCTAAACAAAATAAAACGTCTGAACTGTAATAAGTAACGTCTGTGCAAATTAACATACAGTTAAAATTATATATAAACATATATATTTTCTTTTTTTCTGAAACTAAAATACATAAAAAAGTTTTGGCCAAACATATGGCCTAGTAGAAACTCATATCCTATCTTAAAGTCTCCTTAAAGAAACTATTTGACTTAAGAATCTCATCATCAATGTTCCCAACATGTTTTAGTTGGAGTTTTTTAATTATCTGAGTTTGACCAAAATGAGTTAGATTAGGTGTTTATAAGAAGGTTTGTAAAGATTTTTCTCAGCTTAACTTTACACAGTCTCATTGAAGTTTGAATTTTAAATATTAATTTTATGTTAAGGCTTTTATTTAGGTCAAAACTGTTTGCATTCATTTATAAAATAATAAAATAGAAAATGTCAACAATACAGAAATAATACTGCAGGAAGTTTAGTTTTTATAAATTTTAATAAGATATTGTCATACACTTCACGCCAGACGGTGGAGGTAATGCACCAATTCTTCAAAGAAGAATTGTCACGGACGTCACCACGTTGTTTACGCTGCAATGCATTCTGGGTAAATGACATATGCTTGGCCCGATTGCGCTAGCTTCGTCCAGCCAAAACAGGGTTGAGTGGCATCGTTAAGCATTTTCCATTTGAACCGGAGAGAGTTGAAACTGATGGGAATGTAGAAATCACAAGGAATGAAGATGAGGAGGACCAAACAGAGGAAGAATACAGAGTTGGCAGAAGAAACTGGTGTTTGTGCTGTGGCTGCTGCCACCTTCAGCTTCATTGAATGACACGACTGACGGTGCGATAAGTAGTTCTATAGCTTTGTGTCCAGTCCGGTAACAGCTGTTTAGAGTCCGGTCTTCTGTCCGTGGTTTAGGCGTTTTTGTGGATAAAAACTGTCGACATGCATTTGGTTTTAGCTTGTGAAGGTAGGTAGCTGTTAAAGCCTTCATCAGTTTTGCTCGTACACATGACTCAAAGTTTGCTGGAGAGAAATGTTGAGGGCACAAATGTAGTTCCTGTGGAAGTTGTGTTTGGCTCTTTCCCACTGCACTCTTTTTTTTTTTTATTTGGCAAATTATCCAGACTAACCTCACTGTTATTTTTAAATAACAACCAACAGTAGTGCAGTGTGTGGCACTGTCTAAAATTACACCAGTCAAACACAATATTATAAAAACCAACTCAGGTAAAGTTAGCCTTCCTGTGTTTACTTTGTAAATTACAGTACTGAACAGACCGGCCGCGTCATCAACCCAGCATACATTGAACAGGTGAATAAATGGTGACTTCTATACTGAAAAATATAACAAAAGTGCAATAAAAAGCTTACGTTATATATTTAATATATTATTATGTACATATAACCGTGATAAACCTGCAGGATGTGTTATCATTTCCTCTCACTTTGAGCAGTGTACTGTTCACAATAAAAGGCAGCAGAACTGTGTGCTCAGTGAACGCACTAGGACTACATGTGCTCACCCACACTCACACAAACCAAACACAAACCCACCTGAGACTCAGAAATATAATCCCACAGAAGACAATTTGCTGAATCACTACTTTTGGATTAACGTTGACTCATAATTCATTTGTCTATTTTTTATTCTCTTCCTGTTTTTCTCCCTCCTTCTAATTAAAATGTAATATTGGCAGGAGACACATTTTGTAAACATCAGCAAGACTTTGTATTGTCATGGAGATCAATGCAGCTTCGATTTCTCCCAAGCTTAGCAATAACATAGAGCCAGGAAAGGCAAAAAAAGTACTACAAAACTGTGTGTCTGTGTATTTTATTCTGCAAACACTGATGTTTGTGTGCACGTGCTTTAAAACTTTTTTACCCTTCGAAATCGTTTGTTTTTAGCTTCAATATCCTTTGCATCGTAATTACCTTCTACCACCTCACACGAGTCTCTCCTGTCTTCTCTCAGAGCTCTGAAGCAAGTGTTCGGGTCAAACCGTACCCTGATGCTGACACGCTCATCCTTCCCAGGTGTGGGAAAATATTCAGGACATTGGCTGGGTGACAATGGTGCTACCTGGAATGACATGAAATGGGCTATTCCTGGCATGCTGGAGTTTGGGCTTTTTGGAATTCCCTACGTGAGTACCACATACTCCATTTGTACATGCACACAGACAAACGTGAACTAAGAAATACAGGAAAGAAACTATTTTACTTATTGGTTGTCATGACAGCATCATCCAAGAATCAAAGATGGTTTGATATGTTGACTTTGTGCAACTTATGGAATTTGCACACCATAAAAAGGCTTAGGCTGGAGTGCCGTGGTGGCGTAGTGGTTAGCGCGACCCATATTTGGAGGCCTTGAGTCCTCGACGCGGCCGTCGCGGGTTCGACTCCCGGACCCAACAATATTTGCCGCATGTCTTCCCCCCTCTCCTTCCCCGTTTCCTGTCAGCCCACTGTCATATAAGGGACACTAGAGCCCACAAAAAACCTCCTGGAGGGGTAAAAAGAAAAAAAAAGGCTTAGGCTAAAAGTTACTCGGTGTCACGAGTTCCTCATCTTTGCCTATGAGCAATTCAAAAAAACAATGTGAAACACTCAATTACACCCATAGCAGGCAAGTCAAAGATAGCTCCGTCCCTAAAGTCCACCACTATGTAGCTATTGTAGGACTCTTTTTTTTTTCGTGATTGAAAAAGTAGCCAGATCGGATTTACAGTGAAGGTTTTTATTGTTTATAGACAATTTGCATCTGAGAAAAGCAAATTAAGCAAACCGTTTTTTTGTTTTGTCTTCTTTGCTGTCTTTGCCTTCCTCATCTTCCAACTGTGCACGATAATTATCTATTACCTATTTCTCCAAAGTTCCTTAGAGCTTTTGTTCCTAGCTGAGCTTCCGAACCTCAGAGCACACTTCTCCCACACAGCTCCTCCAGACTAGCAGCAGCAGCAATTACCAAATACCTTGTGGAATTACAAGTCAATTGAGCTTATCATGCAAACTACAATGTTCCTAAGAACGATTGTACATGACCGAATGGACGGCATATAGAAGAATTGTGATAAAGTGCTGAAGTCAGGAAGGGAATTATGTTCTTAAAGAGACAAAGACCCATGTCAATGCATCAAATGCAAAGTAACATTTCTGTTAGCTTGTTTTTAATATAGACAGCATATTCATAACAACTGAAGATAAAATACTTGTGTGGTATAAAATATCAACATGTTCCTGGAACATGTATAATATTGACCTCTAAAGATGTAGTTATTCTGGGCTTAATGAATCACACTCCATTTTCTGACAACAAGGTAGGCAAGAGTATACAGCACAGCAACCACTGAAATTTCTGTAAGGCTACCAGTAACTACTCTATAAAACCAACATTTTACTGACAAACATACTAGAACTGCACTGCCACTAACAACCCAAGTGTTTATCCATCGCACATAGTACAAACAGCAGCGAGAAAACAACGGGAAGCAAACTGCACACACACCACACACACACTCTTCCAGCTGTGCACATCAGGTGGTCTTACAGATGCCAACTACTCCTGGTAGGACTCTGTCAAGCAGATTTTAGGAGCCTCAGCAAACACTTAAACACAGATGTATGCTTCACAAACAAAGAAGACAGCAAGATGGAAATAGGATTTGGACCGTTTCCTTCTTATTCTGTCAATCATTAAAAATTTGCAAGTGGTTCAAAATAGAAAACAGGGAGTTTTTGTGAACTTACTAAGGAGCAGGAGTTTGCATTGCACAATTGGCATGCTCACATCTAGTCTCTGCATTAATTGAAGAATTAAATCTTTTTAAAAGAGAATATTGTGGCCAGGCATCTCACTAGGGCCAAGTTTTTTTTACACTCCAGGTTATCTGTTATCATCAGACAGAGGTGTTTTATCATAACAGGTGCTTAGACTGATATTCTTAACCTTTAGATATTTCATTTTAATAAATCAAAGTAGGAATCCACAGCGTGGATCCACAAAGTTTATTATGCTGAGTTTGTTAAATGGTCTTCTAACTCTCTGTTTCTAGTACAACTATAACATGGTGACACACAGACACACACCGCAGCTTCTGTCGAAATGTCAAACCTGATATTCCTCCTATGCGTTCCAGATCGGAGCTGACATCTGTGGATTCTTTGAAGATTCAAGTGAAGAGTTGTGCCGTCGCTGGATGCAAGTTGGCGCTTTCTATCCTTTCAGTCGGAACCACAATGCTGAGGGCTACGTGGTACAGTAAAGGCATTTTGTTCTGATGTTCTTTTATTTGAGTGTCACTTTTAGATTTATGTACTGCACTACCCCTGTTTGGTCTAAAGTGCTACAGGGTATACCCTTTATTCCATCACATTATATAGGTGCTATAAAGTCCAAGCGGTTAAAACATAAACTACTTTTTTTTATCCACAGAGATTGGTGTACACCAATACTAGTACAATTGCTTTATGAAATGGGAGCAGTGGGACCTCTGAATTTTGGCTTTAAAACATTGAATGTCAGCTGTTAAACATTACAGCCTCTCTAGGGACCAGAGTAAAAAAAAATGGATTCACACACTAATATTTGCAAATTTTACGCTTAAGCAAAATGTAACAGCTCTGCTGAAGTATGTCAGATTAGCATAATATGATGTACCATATGGTGGACGCAATGCGAGCATGTTGTAAAATATCAAGGTAGTTTCAGCTAAGAACCCCCCTACTGACAACAGATGGACTAGGAAGAATTATTTTTCTACCTGTACATCCTCCCCTCCAGCTGTGAGCCTAGCTGGATGTGCTGGTCAGAAATGTAAACCAACTGTTTTACACTAATGATGGAAGCCAGCTACCGTCTGACAACATTTATTTTAATACATCTGTTAATTAGTACAAGACAAAATAAAAAAAAAAAGCTTTTCTACATCGTTTAATAGGCCTATCCACAGATTGAATGTGCCAGGTCATTTAGACATGCTCTTTAAACATTGTATCAAGGTTTTTACACAAAACATAAATTCGAGGGAAGATGCAATCCCAGAATTTTGGGGTTAAATTCATTGGACACTTTTATGTACTTTGAAAGCCTGCACAGCAGTTGCTCCTTAAAACACTGCTAAATTTAGCCTAATTACACAAGTCAAGTGCGGGCTAAATGACGAACCATTTGGGAGCCAAAGGAGCCAACGTTTATTGCTAATCTGATCCAAATGATCTGGCTCACTGATGGGGCTAAGAATTCCCATTACTAATTTGTAGAAATGTGGTACGTTGGTGTTAAATTTAAGATGCTCATTTGATTTGGGTTTATAAAAATAAATAAATGAATACCTTCCAAAGCAATGAGATGGACTAGAACAAAACATTGTAAATGAAAGGATCGGACGATAGTTCATTGCAGTTGCATGTAACTTAGTTAAACTCTTCAATCTGTTAATTGTTAACAGCAGAGAACATCCTCAGGATCATGACCTCTTTCCTATTCTCCATATTTTCAAATTATATGTTTTATAATGTGGGATCCCCCCCCCCCCCCCCCCCCCCCCCCCGCCCTCAACTGAATACATATACTCAAATTTAAGACTTAATTTTGTTACAAAATTTTCAGCAGGAGATTACCATGCTGGAATGAAATGACTACATTTGTAGACTTTCATAGATCTTAACAAGGGTTGCCAATAAAGGTAATTGGAGTATCTTCATATGGCAAAATAAATCTAAACAGCTTTGACTGGGGCATGCCTGATTAGAATTAGGCTTTAGCAAACAGCCATCTGAGCTGCATTATGGATTTTTTAAAAGAGAAATATTAGACTCTCAAAAACATGTAAATTTATCCAAGCAAGATGGATTTGTTGAGTATATGCTTAGATTATAACTGAGCTATTTTTGTTGTTGACACATACAGCTTGTAAGAAAAACCAGTCTCAAATAACAAATGTTGTGAAAACCGATGCTGTGACTACACTCTTTCAGGGGCATTTCCATGCTAATCACTGATGCAAAAAATAGTCTTAAACTGTGAGTGTGTGCATGTGTGTGTAAGGGGGCAGAGGTGGGGGGGCGGTGGTGTTAAGATGTCGTCTATAAGTATGTTATAAGGATTGGTAGTTGCTAGAGGACAGCAACAAGATGATGATGATGATGAATCTGATGCACTATACCCACCAAACAAGACAGCTAGTGTGTGACCTTTACTTTGCCCTAATCATGCCCCTCATCAAATGCCCATGCGGCCAAGACCAAGCACACACCGACCCACTCGCACAAGCTGCTCATCAGCCTCTTGGAGGTGCCGGGGGCACAAATGATTGGCTAGATGTTAGAAGTATGGCCTGTTAGCAGCTAATCATCCTCTCACTCACACCGTCATGAAATTAAATCATGCTGTACTTCTTCACTTATTTTCTTTGCTGAATCCATAAAGGCTATTTCTTTTTTCTTTTTTTTCATTTTACACAAGTTTAAGGTCTGCTTCCATATAATAAAAAGTGGTTTTATTCCTCACCTGTTTCACTCAATTTCCCTACTCAGTTACTCCCATGCCTTATTCAGACAAGTTTCTTTTCCACCCCCTATCTATTTCTGGTTTATTCCCCAGAAGGTTAAAGACAAATCTTTGTTTTCTTTTTGTTATCCACTCCCATTCATCAACCCCAACGCTTTAATCTGGTTTTCTGCCTCCAGCCCCAGGATCCCGCTTTTTACGGTGCCGACTCAGTGCTGGTGAAGAGCTCCAAACATTACCTGAAGATACGTTACACGCTCCTGCCTTACCTCTACACTCTCTTCTACAAAGCCCACACCACAGGGGAGACTGTTGTACGTCCTCTTATGCACGAGTAAGTCATCCATTATGTTGAGTTAAGTTCTTTTGGTGCCAATTCAAGTTGTTAGTTTTGTGATTTTTGCTATACTATTGTCTTTATTCAGATGTACAGTATATATTTTTAAAATGTAGAGTTGGTAGTGTTCAGAATAACTTGTTGCTTTTCAATAAAAGTAACCTTATTGTCTATACTTATTGAATTGGCTCCCTCATAAAATCTATGTAAAACCTGCATATCTTGAGGCAAATATGAGTAAGTTGCAACAACCATGAAATGGGAATTTTCTCTATTTAAAGTTATTTCTGCAGTCACTTCAGAGCATATGGTAACGATACTGTAAAGTTTCAGTATATTATATTAGGAGTATTAACTTTTAGGGAGCTTATTTTATTAGAAAATAAATGTTGTAAAGATGACAAACATATTTTGTTGCATTGTTAAACTTTCTTTGCAGTCTCTTGTTCATCAAAATGACAATAAAAAGTGCTTTGCGCAATTAAAGAACATAAAAATGGTAAAACTAAGTGGAAAAAAAATTACACAGATATTGTGTACTGTGTTTCACTTCAGACTGAAACACTTGGATTAAGAGAAGCAGAAATGAGGAACTTAGTGAAAGAGCTAATCCCTCAAGTTAAAATTATTTATTAAAATTGACTCAGACTGCAACACTGACAATAAGAACAGATAAACATTTGTGAGAAGACTAAGTGAATGTAATAAAGAAAGTGATGAGAGATCCTATGTTTGTGAAAACTGAACTTGCTAATTTAGGTTTGGAAGGATCCAAAGCTCTCCTAAAATGTCAGTTTTTCAGGGGGGGTTTCTAATAAATGCTGTCTTTTAAAATTTGGATTCGGACATTCTAAGTTACTATATATTGCCACACTTTCTCTTTTAAGGTTCTACTCTGACAGCGCCACCTGGGATGTGGATCGCCAGTTTCTTTGGGGAAAACACCTGCTCATCACACCTGTGCTTGATCCGGTTAGTTAAGAAACAAATACACTTGAATTTCATGAGCAAAATGAAAAGAATAATTTTAGAAGGAACAAATGATGCACGGGAAGTCTTGTATAACACAGAAGCAGCTCTATTATATCCTGGGCATTTAATAAAAAAGCTGCTAAACAAAAAAAAAAAGGTCTGTAGCAGATTAGATGATCAGCTACTTATACGTGCAAACCATGACCTCCCCTGAGAAAATATGACATGGGATTTTCTTTGTTGCCCTCTCCTCTTCTCATCCCTCATTCAGCTCTCTTTCAAACCCTCCCTTCTTTCTCTCAGCTCTAATGAGAACGCTGACCTCATTACTAGAAGATTAGAAGTGCAGATAGAAGTGTGTATACTTGTTTGTTTGATAGTGTATGCATGATGGCGTGTGCACTTACAAGTGTGCAGATATGCAAATGTGTGTGTGTGTGTGTACATGCTTACATTTACTGTATGTGAAGTAATTGCAGTTGTGTCAAAAGGGCCTGAATTTTAAGCGGTTTTGAATGGCCTCTTGTGTGTTACAAAGTATTGTAAACCCAACTGGATTTGTGTAAGGCTGGAGAGCTTATAACTTTAACCATTGTGGAAAAAGTTTTTTGTAAAAGTAGAAGTGTGTGTTGACAATGGTTTAAAGTTGGTGATGTGCTAAATGCAAGGAGAAAGAAGAGTCGAAGAGTGATTTAGTAGGATGCTATTTTAAGCACACATGATTTTCTGAAAGAAGATAAATGTACCTTTTCACAGCTTGTTTGCAGGCAGAGATATAATCCAGCTTTAGCAGTCTAGCTGGAAACAGGATTTTATAAAAAGAAATAATAATTCAGGAATCATGGCTGTGGTATCAATTATGACTAGGCACTCATTTTTTTTCTCTTAAGTAATAATTGCTTTCCATCGCTGTGCCCTGATAATTGAACACAGAGAAAAATCAGCCATAAAAGTTCATCTCCAAAGAAGAAATTAATGACCATGCTTGTGATGACTAGGATTGTGATGAATGCATTTCCAGTACATTACCTAAACATATTCTGGAAATGGATTCAGAATTTTCACATCATGTTGCCCTTGTCTAATAATGACAACTTTAGGAGTGCTGCATGTGCAAGCAGCTGCAAACATAAGGACACATAATGGACATTATTGGTTCGGAATAAAAACTGATTATTATTATTATTATTATTCATCTTTTATTTATCCAATTTTACAACACATACCACTTAGATCAGGGGTCTCAAACTCCAGTCCTCAAGGGCCACTGTCCTGCAGTTTTTAGATGTGCCACAGGTACAAAACATTGGAATGAAATGACTTAATTACCTCCTCCTTGTGTAGATCAGTTCTCCAGAGCCTTAATGACCTAATTATTTTATTCAGGTGTGGTGCAGTAGAGGCATCTCTAAAAGTTGCAGGACAGCGGCCCTTGAGGACTGGAGTTTGAGACCCCTGACTTGGATAAAGCCAGTCCTTAGTCTTTTTTGCTGTTATGAAGGTTTTAACATGGAAGTCCACCCAAGCACTTACATCACAATCATGTCCATCTTGTGTGAAGCATGAGGGAGTTTCTGAGCTGTGTTGTTTGAGTTCAGTCCAGGATGGCACCATAGCATCTACTATGTGGAACATATGCATCTGGTTTAGTTTTTCTTTATTCTCTTTTTTCTCCCTCTCTCTTTATTCATCTCTCCGTCCGCTATGCATTTCTCTAAAGTTGCTCTTTGTATAGCATTTAAATCAATGCATGATTTAACTTTGATATCTGTGATAAACCAAGAGGATCTCCTGTACTGCCTTTATGCTGTCCCCTCTGGTTTTCAGAGTGCTTTCCACTCTGCTGATAACTCCCTTTTCTTTTTAACTCAACCTTTCATCAAACGTTGGCTCCCATTGGAATTCTCTTAATCATCTGCTCCCAACTTACCCTTGTGATCACATTCCATTGCGTCAAGTTTCTCTTTAGCTCGCTCTCACAGTTTTAGTCTGTAGCTGTCTCTCTCCTAGCTAGAATCTGATAATTCTGCCAGAGCAAATCTTTGGCCCAACAGATCAAATCTTACCTTTTGACTAACCCAGCTTCAAAAACAAGGATGCATGCCTTTTGCATTGCCCCCTCTAATTATAATTAGCAGCAGAGCTTCATCCTGTAAAGCTTTTCCATTAGTTGGTGAGGTGAGTGATGGGTGATACTAATATGTCAAGGTATGAGGGAAGCACTTATGTGTAGCACTTGTGACAGGGAAACAGAGCCCGAAAGGCTGCATTATGTGATTTTATTTGGTTTATAGATCATTTTAGAACCATCTGCTTATCACAATTTACCATTATTTATTGAGTTTCAAATAAATAAAAAAAACTAGAGCACTGCTTAAGCACCAAACCATGTCCCTAACTTTATGACCACTGTGTACTAATTTTGTAATGATTTCTACCAGCAGGATAATAATGTACCATGTCATAAAAATCAATTCTGCTTAACCTATTTTTAATCATGCCAGTGCACTCCAGTTCCCTCCACAGTCTCCAGATCTTAATTCAGTAGAGCACCTGTGGGATGTGGAACAAGAGAATCACATTATGATTGTGGAGCAACTATGTTATGCGATAACCACAAAGCATTAAGATAGTTGTAAGGACAAATGGTGTCCCAACTAGGGAACTACAAAGGTATACCTAATAAATTGGCCAGTGAGGGTGTATGAAAGGCCTGAAAAACAAACCTCTGAAATCAAATGAGCTAATATACAGTATGTCTTCTCTAATAATTTTCTTTTTTGGAACCCAAAGACCTCAGCAGGGATCATTCCACTCAAATCTTAAACAGAAAAACAGATGGCTTTAGCCATTGGTACTTATTGGAAATTATTTTTGTCTGTCCTCTGCTGATACAGAGTGTTTCACAATTTGATATTTCTTGGAAGGACGTGCAGTTTGCCTTACCTTTTGCTGTGCCCTCTGTGTTTATCTCTTCCCTATCCCTCTGTTCCACACTGTCAGAGAGAACAGGAAAGTGACAATGCCATCAAAGCCCTCGGCGTACGTCTATTGATTGCCCCTGTCTGTGCACCACCTTAAGCCATCAAAGACTGTCACCTATCAGTCGTCTCTTGGTGTTGTCTTTTTCGTCATCTGTTGCAACGTCGCACTATAGATGAAATGTGGCGAAGTTTTTTCTAAAAAACTTTTTATTGGAGGATGGGCAGTTAAGAAATAGCTTTCTGAGCTGTGAACATTTAATCTTTTTTTTTTACAAAGTGAATACTATGTCTGCCCCGCCTTTATTTGCATAATATGGCTTTTCTTCTAATCTTTTGCATTATAAGATTTAAGTGTCAGGATTGGAACAGTGTGTTGTATAATCTATTTAAAAAAAACAAAACAGGTCTCCTTTCAAACTAAATGAGATGCTGACATGTTGATTTCCACCCCACATGTTAGAGCCATATAGTCTTAGATTTACATTATAAGCTTATTGGTATTGCACATGTGAACACATCTAAAGTGTTTGTTTTTTCTCCTGCAGGGTCTGGACAGAGTCTCGGCATATATTCCAGATGCTGTGTGGTACGACTATGACACGGTAAGAATATTTTCTACTCTTCACCAATTGTCCATTAGAAACATCACATCTTATCGTGCACAATTTATTTACAGTATTAACCTTTACTTTATTTTACATTTTGTAAAGTTTATTTTTGTATTGTGATATTGCGTAATAATTTTTCAAGGCAACTGCACTTTCACTTTGTTTCACATGAAAGTCTTTGCTTTGGGTTACTTGTTTGTGATGGAGAAACTAAAGGAATAAGAGTGAGGACAAAGATAAAGAGAAAGAGGGGACAAATAGGAGAGAGAAGAGACTGTCTCACTGACAGAGAGATAAAAGAGGTGCCGCACTCCTTTGGGACCTTATTTGGGCGTTACACTGATGATGTAAAGCGCCCACTGATCAGATGAGCGATTAGATTGGCTCTCGTGCTGCTGGCCCCTTGTACTGTTTGGTCCCCTGTGACTATTCGGGTAGGAGGATGGAAGGGTGGGAGAGTTTTAATATGAGTGAAAATGACCATGAAAGAAAAACAAGCTCCAGAAAAGGAAAGTACTGGGGAAAAAAGTATTGGTGGAGAGAAAGCCGATGGAACAGAGCTCAATATTAATAAAACAAGTGAAGAAAAAAAAACACTCCTTTTCATAAAACGAAGAGAAAACATGGGATGAACAAAAAAATTAAAAACAGGCAGATGAGGATCACAGATTCTGGAGAAGTAGTAAGATGTGTCATTTGGACAGAAAAAAACTAACAAGACAAAGAGAAGATGAAGCTAAAGAAAACCAAAAGAAAGAAATGGGGAGAAGATAGGATCTTAAATTGCTTATATACGCTCCACTACCTCTCAACCCACACACGCGCCAATACTGTAAAGCAAAAAAAAAAAAAAGAGACATCCTGTACACACATTGTAACATAGACGCATTATTTTGGTTGAGATGGATGAAAATGTGACTTTAAAAAAAATTAATTAGAGCATCACAACAATGGAAAGTAGAATGTGGGAAATAAATTGGGTAAGAAGTAGAACAAGAATGGATAGAGAGGAGTGTGTGTCAAACGGGTCTGAGGATTCGGTCTTCAGTGGATCAGAAATTAACCTTGAAGAGTCAGGATCCTCTGATAAATGAAGGCAGAGAAATACCAAGGGGAATGATAAAAATTTAGAGGGTCCACTCTCATTCTAAATGAAAAGCGTTAACTACCTATAGAACTTACCCATACGTTGCAAAATATACATTTTTATATATTCATTATAAATGACTTATTTATTTTATGTCTAAATATTTCTGAAAATTTTAAATCTTTTTAGAATAGAATAGATAGCATTTATTGTCATTGAACAGAATTCAACGAAATTTCCATTGCAGCTCCCATGCAAAAGGTCAAATATATACAGTATAAATAAGCAAACACACAATAATAATAATAACAATATATACAACTAAATTAACTAAAGGCACTCAACCATCCAAAGAAGTAGCAGCAGGTCCAATTATGGCAAAGTACAGATGATGTGACAGTGCAAAGTGCAGAACAGTGTTTTTATATCATAGTCCAAATGCCATTGTCCACCATATGCTAACAATAAATCCACACAATTAATTCTTAGAGGAAAATTGGGAAACTTTATATCTTAATGCGTTGAATGGGATCAGCAGCTTTTAAATCCAAAGAATTATCTTTGCTTGGTTCCCACAAAATATTGAGTGCAGAATTGCAGAAGCTCATTGAACTGAAAAAAACATTTTATGAAGTTTATATAAAATATTTTGTATTTTGATCTTAAATAACTAAAGTAATTATTTAATCATTATTATAATTTTATTTCTATTTTTTAGTAATAGTAAGTAAAAGTAAAATATCAATCAGTAAAAGCAAGGAGAACCATTTACATTTTCAAGGTAGATAGACTTTATATAAAGCTAATCATAGGGTAAACACTCCCTTGTTTCACCACTAGTTTTATTATATTGTGGAATTTCTATGCAGATAGTTTAGACAGAAATGCTAAAATGAAAACGTTTATATGTAAACCTTTCAATTTTTGGATACTGTACTTGTCAAAGTCATTATGAGCCACTGTGGAGTGGATAAAGAGAAGCCACAAATTGCAGACCCGTAATGTAGGGCAGTCGCTAACGGAGGTAAAATGAACCATAATTCATTAACGGTAAAAAAAAAATACCACGCAGTCCACTGTCCACTGTTACCACATTCTGGTTCATGAGTCATTGCTGAACAGTCAATGACTAGACGTCATCAGCTGGATTTCCTTTCTACCAATTTGAATAAAAATAAAACTTGACTATACCATTTCATAGCTAGATAGATTTTAAATTGAATCAAATCAAAAATGGGAAATTGGTAGATTACTAATTGTAGTTTTACAATAGTTGTAAAAAAACCCCAAACATTTAGCAAATAGTTTGATACATTCCTGCAGAGGTTCAGATCTCTGTCTTGGAACTTTACGATGCTGAAGGGACACATTGCAGCAATCTTAAATAAATCAGTGTGATCTGGATAGCAAGAGAGGCATGAAAGGCAAGTGGAAGACAGGTCGAAAAAATCATCAGAGGAAAATTGGCTACAGAAGCCAGAAATATGTTGCAATATAGCAGATGGATCTAGATAAATCAGACTACACTGCCTTTGAGATCAGATTCAGTCATAAAGATAACCAGCAGGGTTAGGCCCACTCCACTACCATCTCATGTCAAACTTGAACCCACAAACTGAGGCATCAAAGAAAGTTGACAAAAGAAACATCAGTCAGTGCTTTCTTTTGTGATCAGGAAGACTGTAATTGATTTCCCGTCCATTATGGTTTTGTTTTCAATTTGTATTTAAATCTATCAACACCAACTAACAACATTTAGAACAGATATTTTCTATTGAAGTACACTTGCCTTAATTTGAAGTGCAGAAGATGTTCAATGTGAGACTTAAAAGAATGGGTTCCATTCATTAAAATGTAAATATAATCATATAAAGAAAATATTTCAATTGGTGCTTATGCATAAAAGGTTCAGGTAGAACAAATGTAACTATGTAATACCTGCAGATAATCAAACATCAGGGTAAACAATTTTATTATCACCCTAAACTGTGAAAGTGTGGACACATAATACAAAGTCTTGAAGTTTACCTTTGATTAAACTAATGCTTAATACAACCTACAATTATTTTTTGCTTTAATAACTTAGATGGAGCGGGTGGGAGACCGCAAAACGCCTGTTGAAATGTATCTACCTGCTGACAAGCTTGGCTTGCACATCAGAGGAGGCGCTATTCTTCCTACGCAGGAACCTGATGTCACCACAACACACAGGTACTCACACACAGCTCTTGTATCGCCCATAAATATAATTACATTGTATGTCTCACATTGAACTCTGTGCCTTTTTGTATGTATATATTATATTTTTGATATTTTTTTCCATATGTCTGCAGTCGCCGTAACCCAATGGGTCTGATTGTTGCTCTTGATGACAACAATCAAGCAGCTGGGGAGTTATTCTGGGATGATGGAGAATCCCGAGGTATCGTAACATTTCTCATTTTCAGCAGATGTGTTTGTGTCGCCAACACTGTTATTATCACTGATTACAGGCCTTCTTTTATTATTATGTAATGGAAGCACTTATCCATTTGAGCTCAAAGAATTGAATGAGTCAATAAAAGTATTTCAAACACAAGCAAGCAGCCCACACAAGTGGGGACCAGTTACTATTAACCTTTGAACTTTTCTTACAGATACTGTTGAAAATGGCAATTACATCCACTACCAGTTCTCTTTTGATAATGTAAGTTCCAACTACAAGCAATTTCACTGTATCTTCATTGACACAAGCTCACATTGGAGCTCACACTTAATGGTGAGAGCTGCTGGGGACTTATGTCCAGATCACCAGGCTGAATTGATTTACAGATGCTGCTAAAGCTCTGTTGGATAAAAAATAAAATAAAAATGATGTTCCTCCTTCACACTGAATAGAGAATTGGCAGATATGTTTAATGTATGAGTGTTAATGTTATTCATATACTGTAATGTTGAAAGCTTACTCAGAGGAAATGTCACAGTGCTTTATTTGTTAAAATTAAATCATGAAACAGGTATTCTGCTGAAGTGTAACCGTCATATTTTGTGAATTTTAAGCTGACCTTTTTCTTGTCTGCTTCATCATAGGGACGCCTGAATTTACAGGTGACCAAGGCGGGCTACAAGGATCCAAATAATCTTACATTTAAGAACATCACTATCATGGGAGTGCCTAGTCTTCCCTCATCAATCAGTGTGACTCACATCCCCTCTGGCTTAATTACACAACTTCCAAACTCCACATTTTACCATGATGAAGTCAAACAGGTAAGCAAACAGACTTTAGATGTTGTTGTTCTTTCACCTCACCATTTTAGTTTCTGCGTAATCTTTCTTTTTCTTTGCTCCTGTTCATTAATTGAGAATTTTTACGTGTTTCTCATCTTGACTATAAATACCAATTGGTTTATTGTTGGTGCCATGATGTGTTTCAGGTACGCTAAAGACTTACATGCTGTTAAATTTAGCTTTCTCTCTGTGCAACAAAACTATGAGTCTTCACACTCTTCTGCTTCAAACAACAAAGTTAAGAGTCACCTTGTAGACATGTGGGAAAAATTGCCTCAAAGGGATTTAGATTGTTCCCATAAGCTTTGATGACAACCAGGGCTATTATTATCAAACAGTTTCAAAGATAACTCAGAACTTGGTTTCATAAAATGCTGTTGTCTTTCCATATGATCCTTATAAGGTTGGATAAAAAGTTATCAAGATTAAACAAATAGTCAACATTTTATCAACATTTTAATTGACTGGACATTTTATTGTGGTTTGTTTTGTTTACATGAATAGCAAATCGGCCTTTCACAGGGCAACACCTACATGAATTTAGGAAAGACACCAGCATCTAGAGGTGCTGAAAAGGGAGGTGTCTGAAGGTAGCTCAAATAACCACTTGTTATTGCCAAGGTGTGCTGAATACGATCCTTGAATGCACAACATGTAGAACCTTGAAGCAGAAGTGCTGCAGCAGCACAATGACACACTGGATGCTACTCTTGTTAACTAAAAATGGGAAACTAAGGCTACTTATTCCCACAGACATGATTATGTTATAAATACTTTGCATTTGTCTAGAAGTCAGAATAATGCCAAATCATGCTTAATTTTGTGTAGTTGCAGACTAAAACCCTGACATTATGTGTTTTAGTTGGGCTATATTTGCGATGAAAAATATTTACTTAATTAGACACATTACAAAAAAGAAAAAATAAATAAATTAAACAATAATTAACGTTGAAGTAAGTGTAACTCCTGTAAGCAAGAGACAAGGATAGAATGGGATTAACCACAGACAAGTAAGGTGAGCCTAATAAAATATTATCAGTGTCAATATATATTAAAAAATAAGCACTTTACAGTCAGTACTGTTACCTCAGACATGCAGGATGGATAAATTCTCCAACAGCTACACGTCTGCCATTTGTTCTAATAAAACCTAAAAAAAACATAGGTATGAAATTCAAGGTTGGCCTCTAACTGTAAGAAATGACAACAGTTCACATTAGTTGAGGGCCATGAGAGCCTTCTGTGAGTGTCTTGTGTGTGCGCAAGAAACCAAAACAAAGATTGAGGATAATGACTAAGAGCAATGATTCTACTGTAAGCTCTCATGGTTACTAGCAAAAGGCAAGAGTTTATAAACCATCAAGAGGTCCCCGGTGAAGTAGTACAAGAGAGATTTTCCTTTGTGTACCCATGCGTGCGCCCACACACTTGCGGGGTGCGCTCAAGGGTGTGTGTGTGTGTGTGTGTGTGTGTGTGTATGCACAGCTGCAGATGCTCTTATGCGGATCCTCAAGGTCTCTCTGGTCACTCACACAAGCCTACATTTATCAAATGACTCTCTGTGGTAATCATTTCCTGGAGGTGAGGGGTAAATGTGCTGTTGAACTTAAACTCGCGCTTGTTCTGACCATTTGTCTTTGTGAGTCCAGACTGGACCTTGAATGTAGATAGCAACTGCCAAAAATCATTAAATACATGTAGGCTTTTCAATATATGACTTCGATTTACAGGTGGTGGTATTTTACTTAAGCATTTTGTCTAGAAGAACATTTTAATGACCTCTTGAAAAGTGTATGGCCTAGCTCTAACTTCTGTTTTTCAAACCTTGTTTTCTTTTCTATTCCTCCTTTTTAATTTCTTGTTTAACATTTTGATAATGCCTTCCTTTGCATTCCTTTACAATTCTATTGTTTATAAATGTAATATTCTCCATTTTTGCTCTGCATGACATAGTCATCACAAAATAATCTGAAACATTGTATGCATCTAATGATCCATAGAGAAAAAAAAAGATCACAAATACCAAAATACAAGTTGGGACTAGATACCGTTTCCTGAGCAATACAAGTAAAAAATAATATAAACAAATTAAAACTTTACAGTTTGGATCTCCTTGACTAAATGATCACACCGATGTTTGGCGTAATTCTTTTCAGGTGCTTTTCCTGTCCGAGCTGGACCTGAGCCTGGGAGAAAGCTACATAGTTGAGTGGGAGATGATGAACGAAGAGCTTCATCGTTTTGACTGCTATCCAGAGGAGGGTGCAGATGAAGCCAAGTGCAAGGCCAGGGGCTGCCTGTGGAAAGTGAGTAGTAATTCACCTTGATGGTGTTCATGAGTACCGTACACATAGTCTTTTGTGGATTAAAGATCAACTTCCTAATTTATTTTTTGTTCCCTGTGTAGGAAAGTAACAATGGTAAGATACCTTGGTGTTACTATCCAAGTGACTACGGTTACACTGTTACAACAACCAGTGAAACCAGTACTGGTATGACACTTGATATCACTCGGAACATGAAGTACAGGAGCAGTGGTCGTCCAGACTCACCAGACGCGAACAACCTCCGTGTCCAGATTTGGTATCATACCAGCGACATGCTCCAGTTCAAGGTTTGTACTTATTTATCATTATAGCGTATGTTTTTTATGCTGCCCTTTGCCAGACTTCTTTTCCACTAGCAAATATGTCTTAAAGACACCCATGCCATTATATTACTCAACATAATAAAAACCCCATCTTTGTCCAGATTTGGGACCCAACAACAGAACGCTTTGAAGTACCAGTGCCACTGTCAGTTCCTTCAACTCCTGAGGCGGACGAAAACAAAAGGCTTTATAAGGTCTCAGTGACTCAAAACCCGTTCGGCATCCAGGTTGTAAGAAAGAGCACAGGAACCAAGATGTGAGTATTCAACATTAAATGTGTGATTCAAGTCCTCTTAATCCCTGACTGCCCCAGCAAATCCTGCTGTTTTGGGCATTTGGTTAATAAATATTTTTTGTAGTATAATGTTGATGTAGCTGCTCTTCCAGGCCACCAGCACAATGAAAAACACAATGTATTTTAGTACTTAAAGAAGTCTTTAATCCACAAGTAAAATGACCGGGTCATTTTAGATTTTAAAATGAGACTAAAACCTCACCTTTTCAAAATAATCTTTGCTATTCACTTTTGTTTTATGCTGTATTGATCACCATGCATTGTGCATTTTTTAACTAATTTACTTGTTTTATGGGGTTTTCTTTATCTTCAACCTTTTTACATTTTCTCCTGTTCATTGGTTGAACATGTTTGTTTTGAGGTCCACTTGTTTATAAAGTGCTTCATAAATGATCTGAATAAGCATTATGGTTATTCTTAAAGCTTAAGTAAGGTATACCACGTTTATATACTAAAATCTCTAATTTTACCCTGTGAGAGTAAGTAACAGTGCTAACTTATCTCCTGTAGTTTTGTCAACAAATTAGATATGCTGAAGAAACTTTAACATAGTCAGTGACTAAAGTAGCTTCCTGTTGTTCAGCAGTCACAATAATGTCACATAACAAAAAAAAGAATCTATTCCAAGCTTAACTCATAGCACAGGTGTCTTATTTTATAGTTTAAGGTTAAGATCTTTGGATCCCATGTCATCAAAGTGTTTTCAGTAAAAATTCTGGGGATGTGATAAAGAGAGAGTTGTAGTTCCTTGGGGCCATTTTCCTTTTTCAAAATGAGACACAGCGAATAAGTGCATTTGACAACAATTCCCTCTACCACCCTGCTTTTGACTAATTACATCCTCCATTGCTTTCCTCAGCTGGGACTCTGCCGTACCAGGTTTTACCTTCTCAGACTTGTTCATCCAAGTGTCGACTCAACTGTCATCAAATTTTGTCTATGGTTTTGGAGAAACTGAGCATGACACCTATAAACATGATCTTAACTATCATACCTGGGGAATGTTCGCCAAGGACCAGCCTCCTGGTGTAAGTACTCCACTAAATTATACCTTCAAAAAAAATAAAGAATAAAGATGATCATCCTAAGAGATTTCTTTCAGTATCCAGTCTAACTATGGGAAATTTTATTAAGGTCTTTTGATCACAGTTTCATCACAACCAGCAGTCATTAGCTCCCTTGGTTCCAAAAGTTAGGCCCTCTCAATAGGTTTTATGCTTCTTGTGTTTTGCTACATCCGTGTGCCAAATGTCTTTAACATTGTATACTCTTCAGAGATGTTAGAGGTGACCTGTATAAATTCTTTCTACCATGTCACTTTGATGTGGTTCTGTTGATATGAAGCAGTTTTTGAGTGTCATCATGTTTCTCCAAATAGTGTCAAGGCCAGTCAGGATGAGCTTTCTACCTACATCAGCATTATCAAGCATAATTGCTGAGCACCTGGGATAGCTCTGCAGAGTTCATACAAATGTTATGGTGCCCCTCAGAGAGCAAGGATATTAAAACTAGAAAGGGGAGAAAAAAGGCTAAAACACGCACCATAAAAATAAAATTAATTACTTTGCAAAAATAATCATAGCCCTTGAACTTTCCTTGGTCATGTTGCACTTCAGTGTATTTTCTTCTGATTTTAGTTGACATTTTAAGACAAAGTAGAGCCTAACTTCGAAGTGAAAGTTTAATAAAAATAAACAGACAGGGTAAAATGAATGACAAAATAAGCCACCATGCAGACACAACTTACACACTGAACCATGGTAGTGGCAGTATCAAGCTTTTCTTTTCAAGGGTGAACAAAGATGAGTAAAAAATTCAGTACCTAGATATGAAAAACTGGTAAAGATATTTCCCAAAAAACTGGTGAATTTAATGTATCATTTTCCATCCACTTCATTTGAGATGCTGGATAGTTTTTTTGTGAGGTAAGAAACCAAAAAAGTGAAAGTTGTGGCTGTAAAATAACAAGATGTGAAAAGTTCAAGGGATATGAATCTTTCCACACAGCACCGTAAATATAGAAGACAGAAAACAACATTCTTTGTGCACACAAAGACTTTAAAATACAAGTTAGACATTAAATCATAAACTTACCAAGTGATGAGAATTTTTTTTTTTTAATTGCTGTTGTGGAAGAATTTCTCAGTTTTTCCCCATGTAAAACTGAAAAAATGCAATACTGAAACAATACTAAAACTGATTCCTACATCCATACAAAAAGTTATAGTAGTAACTGAGCTGGAGTTCATCAGCTTCTTATGTTGCAGATATCGTTGTTGGATGGTGACATCTGACAGTGCAAATGTCTTCACCTCCACTGACATATTATCTGCTCTTTTTCAACGACTGTACAATTCTATCCAAGAAACTTGTGCTGCTGGCAGATATTTCATAATAATAGATTCAATAAAATATTCATAGAAACTTGCTAATGATGAATCAAAGTGGTGGAAAAGCCGGCCTTTGGACAAACGGCAGAGATCTTCACATTTCAACCAGGATTTGGCAACTTCACACTTTAAATACTCTTTTATGTATTTACTTCTGTTCCTTCAGTACAAGATGAATTGTTATGGAGTGCATCCCTTCTACATGGGCCTTGAGGACACTGCTGATGCTCACGGAGTGCTGTTGCTGAACAGTAATGCAATGGGTGAGAAATACATACACATTAGTACAGACTCTAAATCAAAGGTAGATAAGGGTTTCATCGGTTTTCACATAACCCCAATGATTGACTTATTTTTAAAGTTGTTCTGAATTTTGGGTTAAGTAACTACCTATATTATGCATGCATATAACTACTACCTTCTATCAAGAAGATTTCTTCAAATCCAAAAAAACTGAGAGCAGAAACTTTGAAAACTGCTCTCTGAGGAAAAAAAATCTTACTCTTTACTATATCATTTTCAAACACAAATATTGGGTTACACACTTTATGTAATAGTTAAATATCTTTGAAAAACTATGAAAAAAATGTGACTTATAAACTGGAAAATATGATTTAGACCTCGTATACTGTAACAAACATCAGACTTATTCTTGGACAAAATAGACTTTATCTAAAACTTTTAATAGTCATTAATATCTTCGTATTTTGTGTCCAGATGTGACTTTCCAGCCAACTCCAGCTCTGACCTACCGCACAGTTGGAGGCATTTTGGATTTCTACATGGTCCTGGGACCAACACCTGAGATGGTTGTGCAGGAATACACCACAGTGAGTCTTCTTCTTTGTTTCATATATGTGACTTTAGCAGTGTGAGCATGTGTGTTTTGCACTTGGCCCTGGGCCGCTGGTGATGAACTGCGGCAGCTGGGAGTTTCTTGCTTCATTGCATTCTTTCATTTAGCCGGTCCAAACACACATGCACACCCACCCCTACAAACACTAAAGCACACAAAAAAACAAACAACAACAAAAAACTCTTTATGGGCCTTGTCCTATTTTCCCAAATGCAACTATTTTCCTTTGCTGAATTACCTTGACTTTCTTGTTTGTTTCCATCTTTACAGCTAATTGGACGACCTGTTCTACCTGCCTACTGGTCCCTTGGGTTTCAGCTGTGTCGCTACGGTTATGCCAATGACTCAGAAATAGCAGAGCTATACAGTGACATGAAGGCAGCTGGTATTCCCTATGTAAGTTTAAGAGACTTTTTTGGGTGTCTGTTGGTGTTTAACAATAATTATATCTACAAAAAAAAAAATCGGTATTAGTTCTGCATCAGCAATGCAACCAGCAATGTGAAATATGTAGCAAATATGTTGCTCTACTCAACAGTAGAGCATTTACTATTTAACAAGTATGTTAAATAGTAAATGCTCTACTGTTGAGTCTAGTTTTATTTCCCCACCTAATTACACCAAGTTAAAAATTCTACTTCTAAAATTGCAAACAATCAGCCCTCTTTTGCAAAATTTTTTCTAAGTGACTTCTATAAAAAAATGCATACCTTATTGATGCTTTTAACTCTAGAAATGTTAACAAAGGCCATGTTCACACTGCAGCCTCATGTGACCCGAATTCCGATATTTTTGTCATTTTTGCAGCATATATTTCGCACTTCGAAAATATATGCGACTGTGTTCTCCAGTATGAACTGCAGACGACCTGGAATTGTTCCGCTTGTGCAGTAGACTGCATAATATCATCACACATAGAGAGCGTTCTCATTGTTTCGCCAACCGCCATGAAAAAGAAGTGCTCAGTGTTTGCGGAAGTAAACAAGGATGCTAACGGTGAAGCATAGCTTACAATTTTGAAGTTGTTGTCCGACCAGAGCACTTTGACAACTTAATCCTCATTACAGTCCGCCATGGTTCCTGTTTTTCCTCCAGCTTGCGTGTATCAGGACGCAGAATAGTGACATTTGTTGAGTATCAGTGACGTCTAGGTCGGATGAATGCAACCTGGATGCTAGGTCACATTTTGAATCTGGTCGCATTCGCAGTCTACAATCACAAAAGTTGACAGGCAGTTTCTGATTTCTACATTAACTCCATGAATCTTGAACTAAAACATTTTGTGATCTGTATCTAAAATGGCAAAAATACTAACGAATTAAAGCTCTTCTAATGTGAGTTAATTAGTATTTTAATCTAACAACATTTCTGAGACCTACCTTTGACAAGTTTAACAGAGCATTGAACTTTGTAATCCCCAGAATGTGCTTTTATTTACTTTTACTTTAGGCACTTCAGTAAAAACCTAATAGAAGCAAAAGTTACCCATGTTTTCTTTTTAAATTAGTTATTTAAAAATAAAACAAGTTAGTTACTTTTAGAGATATGCTGGTCTTGAGGGAGTGTAGGAGAGGAGTCAGAAAGGCTGGGAATGCCTCTGCAGGCAACAGAGGTTTTGTAATTTTTAAGAAAAAATTTAAGCCATGTAAAAAAAATAATAATAAATTGTTTGCTGAAATATAACACTGTAGCAAATCTAATGTCCTTAGAACATTGCCCTTTCATTATTAAATTTTATGAACATTTTAATAATTTGTTGTAAGGATTATCAACTTTTATGAGTTTGTTAGTAAGTTAGAGAAACAATTATCATACATTAATATCAAGTTGAGAATTTGGCAAGAATTGATTGTCAGTCAAGCATAAACTAATCTGAACTTTACCTTTCATCTGCTGCAGGACGTGCAATACGCAGACATCGATTATATGGAACGTCAGCTAGACTTTGTTGTGGACTCACAGTTTGAAGGACTGCCACGCCTGGTGGACAAAATGAGAGGAGAAGGCATGAGGTTCATCTTCATTCTGGTAAACAACACTTAGCTCTTGCTGGCAGACACATGTATGCACAAATACGGCCTTATAGCTCCAAGGCATTTTTACAGTTTAGCAGATAGTGCATAGCATTAAAACATTTTAACTTGAGGCAAAAAGTACTTAAGGCTTTCGGTAAGGCATTAGGCTTACAAACGATGTATCTGATTCCTATAGTAAACTCAATATATTGTGAATCCCTGAAGTTGTTTATTACATGAACTGTGTATATGTGTATATGTGTGTTTAATTTCAGGATCCAGCCATTTCAGGCAATGAAACAGATTACAAAGCTTTCATCAGAGGAAAAGAAGCTGATGTATTCATCAAATGGCCCAGTCATCTGAGCAAAGAAATTGTGTGGGGAAAGGTAAGACTTAATTGATATCAAATCAAAGTCAGCCTGAACTACTGATAAAGGGAGACATAAAAAGATATGGTAATGGATTTTTTTTTTCCCTCGATGATTTGTGACATTTTTTGTGACCCTTTGTTTCTTCTAGGTCTGGCCTGATTACCCAGATGTCATAGTTGATGAAAGTCTTGACTGGGACACCCAAGTTGAGGTACGCTGCCTCCCACATTTACAGTGTGAACTTAGAATATTTTGGAAACTATTAGCTATTGAATCGTTTCCATCTTTGAAACCCTCAAAGTAAAACTGGTTTAAACAATTTACTGGAAAGTTTGGTAAACATATTTAAACTTTATCTGAAATGATAAATGGCTTTTACTTGTACAGCACTTTATCAAGACCCCAAAACGCTTCACACTACATTTTAGTCATTCACCCATTCACGTACGCATATTCACATACTGCTGGTGGCAAGCTCTCTGACCGCCACCAGCAATCAAGGTGGGTGAAGTGTCTTACCTAAGAAAACAACAACAGAGGCCGTCGGAGCGGGAATCGAACTGGCAACCCACAGATTATAGATTGTTTTTCTTGAAATTTTGTCTTGACACTTTCCTTTACATATATTTTTGGTCGACTTTATGTAAATTCATGGTACATCAATGTAACTGAGTGAATATTAGAATTTTAATTATGTACGTTCTTTTGATCATTTCCAGTTGTACCGGGCGTTCACCGCATTCCCAGACTTCTTCCGTACTCAAACCGCAGCATGGTGGAAACAAGAAATCAAAGACTTCTATGATAAGATGAAGTTTGATGGTCTTTGGATTGTGAGTATAAGAAAATAAATATATGGCTGTTCCATTTAGAAATTCTTCACAAAATTGTCCACAACATTTCCTCTTATACATTGCAATCTACTTTTTTTTTGAAGGACATGAATGAACCTGCAAGTTTTGTCCATGGCACAGTTGGTGGTAACTGTCTTGGTAATCCCCTCCTAGAAAACCCTCCATATATGCCACGTAAGAAACTAAGAATCTATTTGTGCTTGTTTTTTGTTTTTCTTGTAAACCCACCTAAAGTGACATTTTTAAATTGATTTTTGTGTGTTTTTATATTTTGTGCACCATACAGCCCTGGAATCCAAACATATGGGCTTAAAACACAAGACTCTTTGCATGAACAGTGAGCAGATACTTAGCAATGGAAAGGCAGTCAGTCACTATGACGTCCACAACCTCTATGGATGGTCTCACACCAAACCTACCTTCGAGTGAGTGTATATGTCTTCATGTTTTCTGGTTACATGGGTTAATTGTGTGTATTAACCCATGTATTGTTTGCAACATAGACAAAACACCACCATAATGTAAATTCCACATAAAAGGAACAGAAAGCTCTGACTGAACCGGCCTATAAAGGAAAATCCAGGTTCAGAAGATTAATAACTCAATCTGTCCTGCCAGAAATCTGTTCTCATCAAACCTTTATGACAATGTTTGCCAGTGCAAAAGAAAATTGGTCCCTGTAACATAATTTTCTCACTGCACTACGGAAAGCCCACGTCACAACATTTGTTTAGGTTGTAGTTCTAAGACTACAGCACAAGTAAGGTAACACTATTCTGTGGAAGAACTACAGTATAATCTCATTAGATTCTGACATTTTTTAGATATTGAATTTATAAAACTGAATTTTTATCCTGTGCAATTGTGTATATGAAAGTCCTGTGAAACATCCAGGTGAAAGACTTGATTGCAGGTCTCAACACTGCAGCACAAAATAAGTAGAGCAGCTTTTAGCTAGCCTGGTCATTGCCTTCCTATGCAATTCTGCTCAACGAAAATTATCACTTCCAGCATAGTCTGGGTTTTCTCCCCTTGACTCAGACTGGTTCCAGTTGATTTTTGACCGGGCTAATCAGCGAACAGAAGGAGAAGTTGTGAACGATGATGTCAATTTTCTATGCTGTTTTAGAATTGTGCTCTGCCTATAGATTTAGCAGCAGCAGCGGAGGAAGTGAATGAAGCCATTCAGTCCATGCTGGCCACACTTCCAAATATTGAAATAACATTAACAGCCGCTTTGCTCAGCTCAGCACTTCTCTCTTTGCAGTGGAAGACGGTTGTTTACAGCACAGGCAATTTCTGGAAAGCTTTTTGGCATTGAACTGGCACATTGCATGCAAACCCAAATGTTATCGATTGGGTAAAATGGAAAACTTCAACAGAGCCCACACCTCCAGGAAGCAATAGTTTCTCAGTAGCCAAGAGTCCAGACCCTCTGTACGAAACAAACACTATGGGACAAGGGGCTAGTTTTTGCCAGGCTAGCTTTTAGCCAATCAAATAATTCTCTTTTGATCAAGTGACACCATTGTGTTGGCCTGGGCCAGAGTTGTCCCTCTTAACAGTTTACTGCAATCCATTGCACAGGTGTCATGTGGTTAAAGTAATAAAAAACAACCTTAGTTAAAATGGAAGCAGATGACAGCAGCCCCAGTACCACTACTAGTACAGAACTAGTGATTCTGCAGTTGTGAATCTCTAGTTTACCTCTGGAGTCAAAATTCAGATATGCGAACAATGTCAAACCCAACAGGTGTTGTCCTCACTAAGCAGGCTAGTTGGTGTGAGGAATATACATTATGTCTCTACAATTTATGTACTAAATAGTAAAGGAGAATGATTAGTAAGAGAGGTTGTGCATGTTTGTATGTTTTGTAAAGATTTAGTGAGACATAACGGCTAGAAGTTCGAACTGTTTATTACAGCTATTATTGAATGCCTGTAAGTTATATTGGATTTTGAGGTCAGGGCTGCAAATAAACCTTTTTCTTTTCTTCTGGAATTCTGACTTGAAACTCGCAAAAATTTTACTGCAAACGTGCAGAATAAATACGATTTTTAATGTCTTTTACTGATAAGAAACAATAACGAGAAAAATAAAACTCCTGTTGCAGTACTGTTTTGAGAAATACTGATCAGTCGTAATTCTCAGTCACCAGAGGGCAATTAATATAATTTTGGGATTTAGTGTATAATTTTAAATGCCAAATGCAATGGTTCAATAATATACTGGTTTAGGTGATGGATCCAGCATCATTAACAAGTACTTTCCCAATGGAAGAATATGCTGTTTCATGTATATCCATGTCTGTGTTTTTAAGACAAACTGTTTGTCTTTATGCAGTGCTTTGCTGGAAGTCACTGGTAAGAGAGGAATCGTTGTGACTAGATCAACCTATCCAACTAGTGGGAAGTGGGCAGGACATTGGCTTGGAGACAACAACTCTAGCTGGGACCAGCTGTACAAATCCATCATAGGTGTGTGCAGATACAAACACAAACTATAAAAGATACAGTTTCTTGTCAATAATTGCTGATTATCTTTGCTAGCCTTTAATCTGACTGCATCAAGATCTGGCAGAAACTAGATAAAGCATTTCGTGTTTTTCTTTTTATTCTTGCAGGCATGATGGAATTCAGTCTGTTTGGCATTTCTTATGTAAGTACCAATATCTGATCTTAGTTATGACAAGACATAATCTTATTGATATGACCTTGTTCTTTCTAAATGGATTACAGCAGCTTAAGTGATCTGATTTTGTTTGCCCGACTCACTGATCAAAGGACATCTCAAAATAATATGTGAAACATGTCATTACAAGTCCCACTCCCTCTGACAAAGTTTGAGCAAGTCTGTCATGACCTATAAAGTTTGTCATTAATTAAGGAATCTTAGATGTAACTTTTATTTTCAAACTCTTGTGTTGATATTCTCAGGCTCCACTTATTCACCTCTTAGTCCTTGACTTATTTGTTTCTGCTCCTTCCTCTTGCTCACATATCGTTCTGTCGTATCTCATCATCTCATTGTGTCCAGGAATAATCATAATCTGACACCTTATTGATTGTCTTATGGAGAATCATTTGCATGCTCCAAGTTGAGCCACGGGGTCATATCACACAAAGACACTTGATTAATACAGTGCTGGCAACAAAAGAGGTGTGACCTCTGTTATTGTCGTTGGAAGGTGCCCTGTGTGTAGTTTCACCTGTTCTGATGTTTTTTCTGTCACTGTTGTTTTTAGACTGGTGCAGACATATGTGGTTTCTTTAACAAAGCTGAGTATGAGATGTGTCTTCGTTGGATGCAGCTGGGTGCTTTCTATCCTTACTCACGTAACCACAACGGCAAGGGCAACCCGGTGAGTACTTCCAAAACACTTGTATCGTACTGACATCGAGTTTGATTTTGACCACAAAAAGCTCAGCTTAAGGTGCAAATGTTTGTCCAGTCATCTCAGATAGTTCAATTTCTCTCTAACTTCTTTTGCATGCTTTAGAGTAAGAGAAATAAAGGACAATGCATTTTATTGCGCAATAATTCAACCTCACAAAAAGACAAGAAATAGAAATTTTAGCTAAGTTTTTGAGTTGCTGTCAAGTCGAATCATTGAGTTGATTATAATTGTCTGACAATAATTGTTTACAAAAGAACAGAAAAACACTCCAGTGTTGGTAAACAATTTGTTTGGTAAATTTTGGGTACGCTATAAAAATAAACAACTCAGTCAAAAATTAACTATAATTTTTAATCACTGTGGGAATACAAAAATTGCCTAATCTTCATCAGTTAATGATATTAAAGTTGGATGCTTCAGGACTTACTGATTGGAATAAGATAAAGCATTAATGACCATGAACTGCAGGTTTGAATCTCTATTTTGAAATCTTAGATATATACTGATCAAACACAGTTTAAGATCAACAAAACCATCATCTTTTTTGTGAAAACAGAAAATAGGGGAGCATTTTCTATGCTTTTCTTTTTAAATATTTCGTGGCACTGGTACGCTTTATTGTCAGTAATCAGACAGGAAACAGGCAGAGAGATGTAGCAAAGGTCTCAAGGTCAGGAACATCAGATGGCTGTATAAGGATCAGTAGCTTCCATTTAATGGAGAGCCTGCTCTACCACTATATTGCACACAACCCTCAGAATTTCCTGTTGTCTATCTTTTTTAGCATTAAAATTGCCTCAGTTTAAGACAAAAAAAACCACTCAATACATGGACTGGTTGGTTTACAGCCAGGTGTGAAGCAGCCAGGATGAGGATCAGTGCCTCCAAATCCGAGGCCATAATTTTTAGCCAGACGAGGGTTTCACAAATGAGGGACAAGTGGACCAGGACATCAGTAGGCGGATTAGTGAAGCATCTTTGTACCAGACTGCTGTTGTGAGGAGAGAGCTGAGTCAAAAGGCGATCTACGTTCCTACCCTCGTCTAAGGTTATGAGCTTTGGGACCTGAGCAAAAGAAAGAGGTCATAGATACATGTGGCCAACATGTGTTTTCTCTGCAGGGTGTCTGTTCTCACTTAGATATAGGGCGAGAAGCTCTGATATCAGGAGGAACTCAGAGTAGAGCCACTGCTTTTCCACATTGAGAGGAACCAGTTGAGGTGGATCAGGAATCTGCTTATCCGACCCTGGATAAGCAGAACAAAATGGATAAATGATGGAGTCTTTAAAAAGCTATTCTAAAATGTTGTCTTGCGTCTAATGCAGTCATGTTCTTGTGAATCCAGTAGCTATTATGTTTTGTCTTGTGAGATGAATGTCATGTCAGATGTCTGAGATCATTCAGTGTGAATAACCTTAGACTTTAATTTGAAAATTACAACCTGAAACCGAAGTGATGGCAACCAAAAGTTTAACAGAACAAAAGTGTTTACTTGAACCACTCTGGAATGTTTCACAACATTTTGTAAGAGCTTTGAAACCGATGTTGCTCAGAGGGCTATCCTTTGCAAGTGAGGAATACAGTGCAGATAAGTCAATAAAAGCTTACTTCAAAAAATCCAAACTATTATTGCTGTTGACCCCAACCTTGGGAGCTTACGGTGTCTGCATTAGCCTGTAAAGTCAAGTTGTACAAACAGAGTTCGAACAACAAACTAAATGTAATCAACCTTTCCTTCTGTTTTCCACATCGTATCTGTCTTAATTTGTGTCTTACACATACCTACGCTGCACACAAACACATGAAAAAAAAGAGACCTGTTTGGCTGTCTGGTGTCGTTGGCATTCATTTTAGTGGTGACCTTTAAAGGCGTTGGAACACATCTGAAAAATCCAATAACGCCCGTCCAGAGATCGATCTCATAGGGCGAAATTTCTCCACACGAGAGACTGCAATGCTAGACAGGGCACCTGCGCGTGCATCTTGTGTGTTTGTGTGGGTCTACATCTGTGCTTTTTAACGACATGGAGTGAGGATGTAATTGAATTCTCAAGGTGATCTGAATACCACAGCGCTACACCTTACCTCCACATTAAATACACACACGCAGCATTAAATTATGAACATTCAATAATGAGAATATAATAGAAAGAAATACTGTCACGGAGACAAAAGTATAATAAAAGTAGACTAATTAATTAAGCAATTAGTTTTTTATTTTATAAATGTATAAAAAAATGTACAGAAAGGAAAAGTGGGGACAGTATGACAAAGGAGTGATAAGGTGGTACAGGCTCAGCAGGTGCTTACGATTGCTAGAAAAAGAACAAAAGTCAAAATTAAGAGGTAGAAAGCGAAAAGGTCATCTATGTAAACTACACCGTAAAACATTTTCCTGTAGGTTTTATAAAACAATATTTTGACATGTGAAGAGTGTAACCTTAAAGACATACAACAACAACATCACCCCTGTAAACCGGATATGCTGTGCAGGGTTAGATGCTGTAAGGGCAGAAAGAGAAGAGTTTCTGCAGAGTCATTACCATCGCTCTGTCACACTGTCTCTTTGCCCTTAGCACTGACCTCCAGATAATTTTAGTGCACTGGCAAAACACTGCTAGGTCCACAGTCAAATCAGAGCCCAATTAATTAAGCAAGTTAAAAAGCACACTGAAATTCAGCACACTTTATGTTCACTCTTTGTAAGATACCACAGGATTACCACATATGGTTCAGTATCCATATGCAAGTCTTTATATACTTGAATGATTAAAAAAAATCACACAATAATGTTTTTAAATCAAGAGATAGAAAAAGCACTTTATTTTTTTTTCACTGCAGTTTTCATCAGATATCTGTATTTTTTCATTAGGTCACAAACTATATGCATTTTTACTTAAGAAGACTATGTAAGAAAGTATTTGTCATTTTTTAAAATTTTACTCTCAAAGGCAAAAATTTAAATTACATATGTTGCCAATCTTTGACTCAGAGAATGAAACAAACTGATTTTCTGTGAGCTGTTTATAAAAACAAATGTTTTTTGAAGAATTGCCTTTAACTGTAGACAAAATAAAAATTTTAAGACGGAGGGCAAAATCAGCTCTTTTTATCATGAAGACTGATGACCCTTGAGCTGGTCACCAAACAACTAGTGGCACTCATAAAATTACAATACATTTACAATAAATAAAAGCTTATGTCAATGGAGTAAATTTTACCCCCTTTTTTTCTCATGCTCATGTTCAGAGCAAAGTGCTGAGAATTACTTTCCAGTAATCATACTTGATCGTACAGAATTAGGGTGGAAAAAGGGCTCTCCGAAATTTGAAGCAGATAGAATTCCTTTGGTCTCCTGATAATTAGAAGTCTCAAAACTTACTTGGAAAATTAAATGATAATCCGCTAAATTCACCGGGTCATAAAATAATGGAAATTGTCTGTATTCAGTCGCATGCAGTTAGGCTTTCAATAAATGACCGCTGAGCTGCAATTAATTACCACTGCTACAGGTAATGATCACATTCAAGGTAATACTGGGGTGGAAAAAATTGTCTGTCGTTTCTTTGCTGATCCTAATAGATTCTCTGAAAACTATCATAGAATATTTAATTTCTCCAATCAAAAAAGGAAGGTGGCACATACACACTTAAAATCAAATTTATCTACTGAACACAAGACAATTTGCATATGAGGTACACATCCACGACACAAACACAAAGCATCATAGGGAGTAGCATATGGCCTTGGCCCGCTTCTTCATGATCGAGGGTGTGTGTGGGTGTTTACATGTGTGTACTCGACCAGATTGATTATTGTCCAGGCTGCAGACAATAGCTATAAGCTCAGTTTTATAATAAGCACTGAACAGTTTTATGTTTAACCCTATCTGCAGAAAAATCACACTACATCTTCTACTCTGTATCTCCGCTGCCTTTCTGAGGGGATTGTTCAGCTGTTTTGATGATAGGTTGCCATCACTAAATAATACAAACCTATTTACACCCTTTAACTTTTTCACTTTTTTTTACTTTAATGTCACACACACATCAGTAAACTGTATTATACTAAAATAAGTGCATAACAGTGAAGTAGTAGGAAAATTATATTTGGGTTTCAGAATTTTCTACAGCAAAAAGTGTGAAAACTGTGTTGCACATTTGCATATATTCCTTATTATTTTAAAGGGAACACACCAGAAAAATGCTCTATCGTAACATTAGACCAAAGTTTAACTTTTTGGCTTGCATATAAAATGCTTTTTTTGAGGTAGAAAACAAACACACATGCTGAAACATAGTGGTGGCATCAACATGCTTTTCTTTAGGGACAAGAAGACTGCAGTAATGGAACCTGGTAGAGTTTTTATAGTCTCTAAAACATTTCTAGCAGTTTTTTAGAGGCTCACAAACCAGTTAAAAGCTCTAAAACACTTGACACTGGAGCAGATTTTATCCTTTCAGCAGGTCAATAACTAAAAATACAGCCTGAGATACAAATTAGTGATTTGGACAAAGCCATATTTATGTGTTAGAATACCACGCCAAAGTCCAAACAAAAAAAATAAATATTTGTGGCAAGATATATAGAGATGCTCTCCATCCAATGTGTTTAGGCTTGAACTAATTTACAGTGTTTATTAGTTTTAGAGACAGAAATGCAAGAGAAGTGAAGTGAATGACCCAAATGCAAGTAAGGCAGCAGGAGAGAAGCAGAGAAAAATACAAAAACGTAAAACCGTAAATGGAACACAAGGAAAAACCCTGACTGGCAGCAGCAACAAACGGTCTGACCTGGACTAAGAAAACCAAATAGTATTGACATTGGGGAGCTTATTCACTGGACATGAGAGCAAATGAGAGACGGCTATAAAGTACACGGAGCTTAGACTGAGTTAAGGTAAACCAGGGAACACAGTAAGCTATCACTAACAAAACATTGTAAACACTAGCAGAATGCAAACCTTGGAATACACAGAACTTAAAATACTACAAATCGTGACATCACCATAATGAACAGAGTACAATCAGAACCAGGGAAATAAAGAAGAGTTGTTGGAGTATCAGTATTTACTCCACTGATATAAGCCTTTATTTATTTATTCATTTAATTTATTTCCCAGTAATATAACTTTTATATTATGGTCATAATCTACAAAAAATTGAAGGCTTTGTCTCCTGGTGACAAGGAAACGTTTTTATGCCACCCATGATTTATGAACAAAATACAAATGAGCAAAATAAAAAATAATGAACCCAAGAAAACTAACCAAAGTGCTTACGAGAAAGATCAAAGGGTAGAACAAATTTAAAATGTTAATGACACAAATACATTTTAAATATAATTGCTATTTGTGATGAGATTTAAATGCACGTATACCATATTTTGTACCGATTTGAAATTCACGTATAATCATTCATTCACGTATAATTGCATTTACTTCTTCCTCAGAGACAAGACCCTGTTGCCTGGGATGACAGATTCACTGAGGCGTCCCGAGATGTTTTGAATATCCGTTACACCCTCCTGCCTTACCTTTACCTGCTGATGTTTGAGGCTCACACCAAAGGAAGCACAGTTGTCAGACCAGTACTGCATGAGTAAGTACAGACATATTTGTTCATACTCTAGAGCTTTATTGCTTACAATAAAGTAGTCAATAACAGGTTTTTTTGTCATCTATTGATGAGAAGGTCCTCATTAAAAACCAATTAAAGGGTGATGTGTCAAGCTTTCTTTTAAAGGTTTTAAGTACTTCTGCTTTAAAGACCTACAATCACTAAAACTTTATCTATTCGATTTTTTTTATTGAATTGGTAGAAAGTTGAAAGGTTGTCTTGCCATAGAAGTTGCAACGTAAAAGCCTTGAACCAAGATGCTTTATTTCTAGTAGGACTGCCTCAAAGCCTTTTGCACAGAGCCCAGTGGCTGCTCTTGGCAGCTCCCAGATGAGATTGTTTGAAATTGTTCGAAAAAGATGTATTTATTCATCTGAAGAGACTCCTATAAAGTCACAGATGGTATTTAAGAAGCTGCCAGAACGAGTCTGGCAGGGTTATTTGGCTCGCATCTTCAAATCACTGAATTCTAGCATAAGTATTTGAACAGTCGGTGGGGCTAAGGACGCATGAGTAAGCTTTGGTAACATGCCTTCTCTGTCAGGATTAATAGCTTCTTTGCTTCTCTGTCGCAGGTTTGTAAAAGACAAAGCTACATGGGACATCCACAAACAGTTCCTCTGGGGACCTGCCCTCCTCATCACCCCTGCTCTAGACCCAGTATGTTTATACTCATTGTATTTTTCTTCCATTTGTCTGTTTTTATCAGAAATATTAAAAAATATGACACACTTTACCTTTATACTATAAATCGATCAGTGACTACTTTTTAATTTGTGTTTGTTTTTGTGTGAACAGGGAGTTACAGTGGTAGAAGGCTATCTTCCAGACGCACGCTGGTATGACTACCACACAGTAAGTATCTGGCTGACAATCATTTTAGAGAAAGACTCTCTTATCTAACCAACAATCTGTTTATGTTGGTAAAACAACATGAGACAATATCACTAAAAGAACTACACTGACTGAGCATAGTTTTGAATTTGCTGTTAAACTTTTGTTAATTATGCTCTATTAGAAGACAGACTTCCCAGCTCAGGGATTTATTAGAAAACATGGTGAATTAAAAAAGAGGCAAGAATTTATGATGAGGCTGTCCTGTTAGTCTCTGTTTATAACTTCAGCCCCCAGAATTACAGCAGCACCCAGAACCACTTCCTAATTTAAACCTTGACTAATGACAAAGTTTCAAATTTTATGAATTATACTGCTGCAGTATTAACATACCAAATCCATAGCTACAATTTCAAACCGTTCACTTTCACGAGTCCTTCTTCATTTTCTCCTTAGGCCAGGGATGTCGGTAAGCGTGCCACAAAACTCTCCATGGACACACCACTGGAGCACATTAACCTCCATGTCAGAGGCGGATACATCCTACCCTGGCAGAAACCAGAGAACAACACATTCTACAGGTGAACACACTCACACTTCTGTCAAACCACTGACAGCACGCAGTCAGTGATCAATAAATTAAAGATATTGGAAGAAAAAAAAGCATGCCTTTTGGGAAGCATTGATTTTTGTACTTATGTTCCCATTAAACATACAAAAAGAAAATTTGAATAATTTTATTCACGTTAAATAAATAAAAATCTGCCTCTAAATCCTTATCATCATACACTTTTATAATTAGAGATGATATCACATGTTGCAAATGTAAATAAATTTATCTTTAAAATTAGATTTTGTCAAACAAGTCAGTAAGTTGCTGTTTTAACTCAGTTTGACTTGGATTTAGTCACATGCATGCAGCATGTGGAACAACAGAATGACTGAGAGCAACACTAACAGTTCCACCAGCAGGTTGATCAGGTGGATCCCCTAAGCAGGAATGGAAATGTATTTGTCTGAAGCAGCAGGTATAAATAGAGAAGCTCCTTTAGCTCTAACTCTCTCTGTCTCATTCCTTTCAGTCGGAAGAATCCTATGGGACTCATCGTTGCCCTGAGTGACTCTGGAACTGCTCAAGGATCTGTCTTCTGGGACGACGGCGAAGGAATAGGTGAGTGAAAGGTCACCCATCCAAAGAGAAGCTTGCCATTTCACGTTATGTGTGTGTGTGGGGGGGTGTGGGCGTGTGTGTGTGTGTGTATTTATGAGGTACGTATTCATGATAGTCAATAACATATCAAAAACACAAACACATTAAAGAGTCCAGTTCATGTTGTATGTCTGCATACATACAGTGACATATGATCACCAATCCAAAATCAGATTTCAAATAAATTGTTGAATACAACAAGATTATACAGAAAAGCTTTTGTAGAGTTTTTTGTGAGGAGTTTATTCAGTAGTTTTCATTATTACTTTTCATGTTGTTAAATTATGTGCCTCGTATGAGTAATATAATGATATATATGAACAATAAATTGCCACATCATCAGCTTCTATAGCAATGACCTTTCCTCTCTCTGGAGGACGCAAGTAACTGCTGGACAACTTTGAGCAGCTTTCCCATGATTACTTAGACCAAGATTTCTGTGTAAAATATCTTATCAGTATTAGCTCTAAGCCATAAAAACATTAACATGTAAATTAATGGGAATATCAATTAAACCTACCACTTCATACACAACTTCAGAAAAATGGAAAAATAATTTTTTTTAATGGGAAAATGAATATGTAAGAACAGAATTGGTTGGACATCCTAGTAAACATTATTGCATCTTTTTGTGCACAACTTTGTTTAAAAGAAAAATTGTTATATTCATAGAAGATTTAGCTTTTCAAAAATTCATATTTAGTGTTTCCTGAGTACATTTAGAAATTTACAAAATTTACAACTATAATTTACTACAATTTCTTTTGGAAAAATTTGTAGCTAAATTTAGCAAAGCTATAAATTTTAATAGACCTTAGCAGATCAAGCCAGCCAGACAATTTTCTGTACACTTACTCATTCGTTCTTAGGTTGTTCTCTCACACAGTTAAACTAATTTAGCGTATGAAGTGCTTCTGTTAGAAAATGCATTACTCTGTGAAAGGCATGTTTGTGTTGGGACAAGGAAAGGGAGATAGAGACCAATCGACAAAGAAAGAGGGTGGTAGGTTGGGGAGGTAGTGACAGAAACTATTACAGTAATTCCTTGTGTCGCTGCCTGGAGATATGCTCTCCATCACTCCTCCTTTATCTTGTCCCTTGCTGTGTCTGTCTGCCATGTAGCCTGTCTGTGTCTTTTTATGTTTGTTTTGCCTCTTGGTTTAGACTGTGCTCACCTCTATTATGTACTATTCTCCTGTTTTAAGTCCTGAAGGCTTTAGCTTTATTTCACTCCGCCGTCAGTCAGGCTCTTGACTTTTCAGTCACACACTTATCTGTTTACCCACTTACAGAGCCAGCTAAATACTCAGTTTCATCCAGTTAGGCAGTTGTACTTCTAATTAACTTAATTTGTTGATAGAAGTCTGTCATTTTCTAACTTAACTCAGCCTGAAATCAACTTGGGGTTACCACTGAGCCAGTACTGTTTTACTCAAATACTCAATCACTGTATAAGTTCACTACTTGTTCTGAATCTCTCCATGACATTCATTCTGAAGTTACACACTAATTTAAACTCCATGTCTCTGCTCTGTACTTAACTTTCTCATTTTTTTCCCCAACAGACACAGTTGGAAAAAACCAATATCTCCTAACCTCCCTTACGGCAGAAGGGGTGAGTTCAAGGGCCAACTAAATTTCACATGTCCATAATCTTCTTCTGTTTTTCTGTCACCGATTATCTAAACACCATGCATCCTTATGAATAGATTTTGTGGATGACTAAAAATGTGACATTATTTGACAACGCTTTGTTACAAAACATTGAGTTCAGTTTGGAGGTATGTCATTTGCCGAAATATGAATAGAAATATTAAAAAATTAGCTAATTTTCAATTATACGTTTCTCTTAGGACAGTGGTTTATACAATAACCTTAAAAAGTTGTCAAGGTTGTTTTTTGTCCTCGACAGTTTACTAAAGGAGAATAAAATACCCACTGCATCATCCCAATGACAGACTAGGGTTTCATTTTTTACTAAAACAAGCCACATCAAGCTGGCCTTTTTCTTTAAACAGCCTCTTTTCAAATAGCTCTATTGTCCAGGGAGAATAAAATATGTTTCAGTGTGGACAGAGGACCAAAACAGAGAGGAGAAAGATGCTTTAAAAAATGTACTTGACTTTGCAAGGACATAGTCTCAGAGTATATTTACTGTCCTTTAGAACAGATACACTATGAGCTTTTAAGGGAAACAATACACTATGCAACCTAACCAAATCATCTTCATTATGTTTTTAAGTGGAATTATGACAGGATAATCAATTTATGAAAAAAAACAGATACAAGGTGGATGCAAACCTCCTGTTTACATCCAAGAAATTGTTGATTTATAAAAACATATTTCTGTTAATATGTGTGCCTACTTAAAGACTTGTGGCTAAGAAAATATTGACTAGACCTCGGTTTGAGTCAAATATGTCAGTAGCTTCCTAGTCACTGGGACTAATAGGACTATCACTGCTCCATTTGTTGTTTTATTTTGTTTTCCTGCCAAACAATCACAGGCACACACAAGCACACATTCATTGCACAATAATGCTCCAAGGCATACATGTGTGCGCACTTCTGCAGTATACAATGTTACAGTTAGCGTGGCCAAACATCTGTAGTTGTCCTCAGGTTCAGTCCAAAGCAATTTTACATGGCGATAAAAACAGACACATTATCTGACAGCCGATCGAAGAAAAAAGAAAGTGTGCCTGTGTGAATGCTTGTGTAGGCGTGAACAAACAGATGTGAAAAGATGAGGATAAGTTGGGTGATGCAGTCAGATAAGCAGATCATTGTCCATTTTGGATGGGCTTTGTGAACATTTATTGTGCATTTGCATGGGTAGGTGAGGGGGTCTGGTCCTGTAACTCGAGGACAACACTTTAGTCTTTCCAAGTTTTTGGAAAAGGTCAACATGAAGACTGGCCATTCACCTCTTTGTCATTCTGTGCTGTGGGAGTCATGGTTATTTTATTTCTTCAATCTGCTAATTGCCAACTGGAAGGAAATGGAGTTACCTGAATGAAGTAAATGATAAATGGTTCCTGGGGCCAAAATCTGTCATGCCAACATCAATCTATAGAAAAAAGGTGTATTATGCAGTCTTGTGAAACTGTTTGGAATAAAATAACTAATATAGAGTTAATTGCTTTTAAAAATAAATTGAGATAAGATGGTTATAGAACTGCATGCATGCAGGCAAATCGATGTGTGGAAAAGAAAGTAATTCTTAGTACACTGTTAAAAAAGTGCCACATAATGTATTTTATCAGATAAACAACCTAATTTAAATAGGTAATATTTTGTATTGCATTTAATAATTACGAATTATCTGTTTCTTTCTTTGTTTCTCCAGAAAACGTTGTCTAGTAAGGTTGTTCACAACGCTCTAGACCCTGCTGATCATCTGAACCTGGGAGTGGTGAGGGTTTGGGGGGCAGGCACTGTCCAGATCACCGGGGCGACGCTGACAGACAAGGATGGCGGGACGCATTCGCTAAATGTAGAGCACGACACCAACACTGAGGTCAGAAGTGTTTTCAAATTCTTATTGTTTATGATGGTGTTTTGATTGTTTTCTGTTTTTAAATAAGAGGAACAAAAATTGTATAGAACTGAAAAGAAGATTGGGGAAAAAGAAACAATAAATTACAGTTTAGTGTTGGGAAAGGAGGCTCTCTTCAGGCGCTTCTATATGCATATATATATATATAATCTTTTATATGCATGACAAGATTATTTCTGTTAAATCTTACACTCAAAATGCCACGTTCATTTCTGGTGAAATATAACTATAGACTTGTCTAAAGTATAGGGTTTGTAATTTATCTTTACCAAAGTAGAAAATATAATAAAAAAAAATAAGTGAAGTTCAGTTAAGTTTCAGTTGTATTCATAAACATATTTTCTTAGTGATTTTGCATGTGAATTTAGAGAGCTTTCTGCTCTAATAACCCTTGCCTAAGCAAATTAATCAGAGTCTGACATCTGCAGCTGCTTGTGCATCACTGTCATACCTCATCCAGCTTTTTTTTTCATTCCAGCACACATGTTAGCAGACAAGCACACACACGTTTGAGTTGACTGAGCATTTTCTAGTCAGCTTTAAATGCCCAGCAAAGCAAGGTTCACAGCCCATATCCTGCTGTGTTGCATTCTGTTGTCTAATAGCTGTAATTAATGCTGTGTTCATTTTGACACTATTGTTCTGTCTTCATTTTGTGATGAACACAGAACTTGACGTAGGACAGAGTTTTTAAAACTGCTTGTATTTTTAATTTTTGCCACAGTGTCATATCAGCTGTTGATTGGACAGAAATAAATGTTTCGGAAACTCATGAGCTTTCATAAAGGTTAAAGCAAAACCATTACAAATATCCAATATGACTTACGGTTCAGGTTAGTTTGATTTTTAGTAGTCGCTCTGCAACGCAACATTTGCACAGTTTTTCTTCTTCACATCAAAGTTACTTCACAGACTGATTTTGAATGAACCTACTCAGTGGTCCTGTTTGAAGCAAAAGGGTCATGGTCCACATGCCAGAACTGGAACGAATTTGGGGTTCAACTTGGGGACACTTCAGTGGGATTGTTGCTGAGCACATCAGGGCTTTAGGTGATAGAAAGCCCAAAATAACTCAAAGGTATACTGGCAACAATAGTCCAAGATAGGAAAATAAACAGAAAGGGATTTGAAAGTAAAGACCAGGCAATGCAAAGGTGGACAGTGCAGTGACACATACAATATGAAGAACTGGCTCAAAAATAAAATAAAAGTTGACAGGAGATAGTGTGTTACTTCTCACTTTTGGCTGCTGTGAAATACTTCTGTTGAGGTTGTGTACCTGCACTCGGTTTTCTTCTTAAGAGCATAAAAATGATACCCAGTGCAAATCCTTAAATAATCAGAGGTGAAAAAGCCTCCAATCTTCAGATTTGATCTGACACTTGAGAAGTTAGACAGCGAAGTAAGTCAAGAGGTTGAGAATTGCATATAAAGAAAGTCAGGACTTCTGTTGTTGGGTTGCACCTGTGATGGAGATGGAAAGATTGACTCTGAATAAAGAAACGGCAGAAATATATCCCATCTAAAGAGTGAGAAAAACATGCTGAAAAGGATTCATATGGGGAATGAATGGGCAGAGGGAAATAAGAGAAATGGAGTAAAGATGACACAGTTATTAATGGCAATAACAACTAGTTTTTCAGTATGAAACAATCTCTTACCTGTAATCATAGCCTGATTGGGTGATAACTTGAACATCAGTAAATGAATCAGTAAGCAGATGGCGGTGTCATCGAGGTACAGTGAGGTAGGAGAGTCATTTCTGCCCCGTATAAAACAAGGTACCTACAATCATGCAGAAAACTGGCTTGCGGTACTTTACATTAGGACTGATATTACCAACCAAGCAGTTTCTAAGCATGTATCTGTTATAGTACGTGCATTCATTTGTTTGAATGAAGTAGTTTAAACAAAATAAGGAGCAAGTCTTAGACACATGTCTGCACACTTATTATGCATCACCATGGAGATAGAAAATCATGCAAAGCAAATGGTTGTATTTTGAAATTGTTGTTTTTACACATACAGCACAGTGTCCTATGGCTCATTCATTCTTCTCTTTCTTTCTCTATAGGAGCTGACTATTGATGCTACATCGCAGGCTGTTCCTCTGCACTATACTTTCAGTATAACATGGAAGACCGGCTGAGAGCAATCATCACATTTTTTGCTATTTAATGATTTATCCAATTAACCAGATTTTAACATCAAGCCTTAATTTATTGTATTTGTGCCATTTTTTTAACAAAATGGTTTTTTTTCATTAATGTGCCTTAAAATGAAATGCTTAGAAACGTAAGAAAATATGTGATGACTGAAACTTTTAATGTACAAACTGTAATGTTTTTTTGTCTTTTTTCCTTAATAGTGTAATATTAATAAAAATGATTTGTCTAAGTATGTTGAACTGAAAAGTATGTTTTTGATATTCATACAGTCAAAATGGCTCCAACAAAATGAGCTTTGTCTTTTATGACAATGTCAGGAAGATGGATGGATGGATGGATGGATGGATGGATGGATGGATGGATGGATGGATGGATGGATGGATGGATGGATGGATGGATGGATGGATGGATGGATGGATGGATGGATGGATGGATGGATGGATGGATGGATGGATGGATGGATGGATGGATGGATGGATGGATGGATGGATGGATGGATCATTTGCATTTGTTAGTTAGACTGTTACATGCAGAGCATACTATTGAGTGAAATACTTTTTTTAATTTACAGAGTATTGCTTTTATTACCAGTATTAATTATGTAACTGTTTGTAATTAACAGGTCCTCTGAATATGCAATTATAAAAAACTTAAAGTACCCTATTTGTATATACATTTTGGTAAATTCTGATAAATCAAACAAAACAGCCTGTAACATGTAGATTAGTACAAATAATGCTCACTTTAGCAGTGATTTGCTTGCGTCTTCTCAAATATTCAGAAAGTTTATTATGTAAACCTTAGCTAATCAGTCAATCACAGAAATAAAATGTCTAAATCTAACCACATAGTAAATTAGAAAATGCTTTGCAGTCCAGACAAAACTGTCTCTGAATCTTATATCTGACATTAAAAGAAAGCCACGTTGTCTTCTAATACTACTGCTGTGTAACTGTAACTATATATGCTCCAAACTTTTACTTTTAAAACATTTTTTAAAGTTAAAAAAAGAAAACATTTAGCCCTCGCAAGAACTTTTCATCTTGCAGTAACATATTAAAAAAGTAAATAGATGCTCAAATAGCTTCTACTGCTTTTTAATATGCTTCTGTACATGTCTTTATTCTCTGCACAAATGATGAGGTCCAAAACTTTTTACACAATAGCTAATTTATGTCTTACTTTTTGTGGATCAATACATTTTTAGAGACATTTTTATGGAGACTGTCTTGCCAGACAATATGGTTTTAAATGAGTTGCAGTGAAAATGCGTCTTTGTCACCAGAATGACTGCAAGATGCAAGTGTGTCACAGACGAAGAACGAAACAAAAACATAAAGCAACATGAAAGCGATAGTGAAAAATACTGACATCTGAAGGTTGTCAGACATGAAAGGTGTGTGGGATGGAACGTGTGTTCTAAATATGTTTCTGGTATGCTTTTATATATTTATGTGAATCAGTTATTGAATGTCATTGTGCTTTGTGTCTTTTGTTAGAACTTAGGGGAGTTTTGCTAAATTATTGTCACAGTGAAATGGATACCAAAACTGAAAGATAATGAAGGCACACATGGTTCATCTGCATGCTGGTTGATGCTTCAGCCATTACTTTTGTAATAAAAGCATTTGCTTATGTGAGATTGCACTTGCAACTATTTACCCAGTAATTCAGACACAGATTTTCCAGTGACAACTTGCATATTGAAAATAATGACTTCTCTTCTAACATATGTCTCTTTTTCAGACTCGCCTAACAGTTAAATTTCCATAAAGTACAAACCAAATGCAAATGCAAAATGTGTAATACTAAAGTGTGCTGCTTCTGTCATGTTCAAGACATTATTTTGACAGTAACATTGCCTCATACCTGGACTGGTCCCCAGATTCCTATTCATAATTTTACAGGCTCTCACATTCCCACCAACCTACGCGCCCCAAGTCAAACACTCTAACAATCTGTTTGTCATGAGCAATTTCACCTGTTAAATACTCTGGTTATCCTCGCTAATGTGCCACTCACTCACTCAAACCGCCATGTACTAATTCCCACTGCAGGCCCTATCTTGCATTACAACCTGTAACTGATGCCTGTTAAATGTATTTGTTTCATGAGGGTGTCTCTAAAAATGCTATAGAGGCATAAGTGGTACCTATGGAGTCTGGAAGCACATGAAATTCTCTTGACTATTCTGAACGGTATCATGAAAAGGAAACTTCAGAATAGAAACATTCATTATGGAATCTCCTTTTGTACAAGACAAAATGTAATAATGTTAATAATGCTAAATATGTAGTGGATTTCACACTGAATTATGGGGTTTTGTATTTGATTTGCAAAATCTGACCTTGATTTGCAAATTTCTCCCATCAGTATTTAGTATTTTGTTTCTGACTGATCAGACATTTAAATATCAAAGAGGGCCATTTCACTACTTTCTGGACTTTAGCCTCAAATTCAAGATGGTAATCCAAGTAACAACAGAATGTACTTTGTTCCTTTAGCTGAATGTAACTAAAATAAAAAGAGAGAGAGAGAAAAGATCAACTTAAAGCTCTGTCTTCAAAATTCTTATAGATGAAACAAAACTTCCTAAGTTCACAAATTGTGGTTCATATAATTTACCTTTACTGTGGGATACTCCTCCTCCTATTTGCCAAACACAAGAGGTGCAGATTTTGAAATATAGGTTGCCTAAGTTGTCCTACAGCTGCCGAGAAAATCAGTGAAGTGATACTAAGTTGCATTCTACCCAAGACCATTCCAGTTAAAATATTGTGTTGTTTCATATATTGGAACCTGCAGAAAAGTCTTTCTTGTAAGCAGTTCCAGTTGACTATTATTTTGATCGTATGTCCTGAATGTTATTAAAAATTGCAGCCAAATGAAAATCACCAAATCTGAGCTAAAGTAAGAGGTTTTGAAATGAAAAAGGAATTCAATTCTATTTTGATTGTGCTTTTCTCCATTATGGCTCGTATGCATTTCTGCAAAGGAAGACATGCCCACAGACTGCACAGCAGGCTGCTTAATGTTTGGCATTGCATGACACGACACTTTCAAGGGAAGACATTCTTATTTATTTTCTGTTATATAAGCAGTATACTAGATGACATCGTATGACAAATGTTCCAAATGTGATGCCTTTATCAGCTTTTTCCCCTCACTCTTGTGTCACAATACAGATCAGCTTGTCGTGGATCACTTGATAGCCATGAGGCTCCTTTCAGAGCACACTCACAAAGTGTCATGATTATATAATACTTCTGTCTGCCTAAATCAACCTTTGTGTCAAACTAAAAGTATTAAATGTAATTTAATCTGACAAAGACATATGTTTTTTTTTTTTTGTTTTTGCACATTTTCAAATGTTGTTCCCTTGTACAGCAGACTGAGACATAAAAGAGATCAACTGTATTTGAGCAAATCTTCTGACTAATAGAAAAAAGTCAAGTTGCTATTAAACAATAACAGAATATAGAATGAAAAAACAGAAGCAATAGGCAGAAAAATTCAATCATCATCATTAAACACAAGGAAAAAATAAATATCTCAGCCACTCACTGCTGACGGACGGACGGATTGAACAAGATGATACAAAACAACAAACATTACACATCACAACAGCATGACAGCATTTTATTCCTCTTTAAAACTGGCATTAACTTTAAAGCAATCCATCTGTGGTTTCTTTGAATATAACTCGAAACACACGGATGATGCAGTTCATTCTTCACCAGTTAAAGTTACAAAAGGAACAAAGTCACTGTTAATGGGCAGTAAAAGTGGAGTGAAGCTGCAAGGTTACTTACGAGTCAGTGCAAATTGAGAAAGATTCCTTCTCTGGATAGAGCACTGATGAGAAAAATGCATTTCCTTCAATGGATTGTGGATTAAGCACCAAAGGATGGCCACACGCTCACAAATTCACAAATCTCATCAAAGGCCAAAGCGGCACACCCACACACTCACATTTACCAACATTCCTCACGCATTAAACCAGAAACAGGGCATGCACAGAACAAAGATTCACCAATTGGCTGGACCATCCATGCAGAAAAGGGTTTAAATATCACTGAAAATGGGGCCACACTGATTGCATCACTTCCGATTCAGCAGAGCTGGTCAAATGCCTCTGGTGACTAAGTAATTCAATACCCCAGACAGTATGCATAATGTCACAAATAACCTTGCATGCATGATCACCTGCTAGCCTAAATTAAGTTCACTCGCTACTATTTTCAAGGATGTAAGGTGAATGTTTAGGCTGTAAGCGCGCTAGGGTTATTTGAAGTTAATTACATCTAGGGCCAAACTTCTGAAAAACTGTTTGTTTCTAAGCTTCCTCATCTAAACATTAGAAAAATATGTGGCAGCTGCTCCCTGTTGCCATCAGCTAAAAAAAAAAGGATGAAAAAAAAAGATCCAATAAACAAATGAGTAATCTCCACTCATTACATACACAGAGGGAGGTAAAGATGTTCTGTTTACTTTGGCTATTTTAGGGTTGCCTTTCCTCGTTTTTGTATTATTTTGCTCTTAGAAAAACATTTACTAAAGTATCTACCTCTTTGATTCATTGTAGATTAGAATCATCCCTGATAAATGACACATATACATAATTTAGTGTGCACTCGGGCTCATAAAATTTTGTGATTGAAATATGTAACACATTTGGCTCACATAAAGAAAACGGGACAAGTGCCAACAATCATGTTGTGTGGCTAAAACTGGGGAAAAAAGGGGGGGAAATGATTTTATTTAGTTTGTGGGTTAGTGGCAACAAATTATGCCTGACTGACATTCATAAAACACATTGCTAACAGTTCTTTGTAAAAGTATTCACACCTTTTTCTCAAATTTGTATCAAACTTGAATATATTTCATTGGGATTTAATATGACACCATTATAACATATTGCATAGTTATGAACTGGAAATAAATTAAAATATTGCTTTGATTGTTTCTTTTTTGCTTGTTTTCTATTTTTCCCCTCTGCATAGACATTTTGTAGAACTGGGCCATTCCAACACATATAGACTGATCTGAACTAGGGTGACCATATTTTGAATAACAGAAAAAAGAATACTTGGTCCAATCCTGAAAGACTTTAATCATATTCTGTTGACTTTAAGACTTTTGATCTCAACATATTGAAAGTGTGTTTTCTGTGTGGTCAGATAAGGTAGCAAATTTCAAAAGTCAAAATGTATAAAAATGATGTCCTGCTAGGTTTGCCATTACACTATCTTTGATGGGTTACACAATGTCACAGAAGATGTTCTTGGGATGTTTTGTGCCAAACGGTCCTGAACTAATGTTCACCAAAACTTTACTCCTCACTTGGTGTCTTCTTCATGTTCATGGTGTTATTTTTTTTTTCAATAATGTTCTCTAACAAACCATTTATCATTTCCCAGAATGTGAAAAAGTTTTATAGGGTATGAACACTTTGCAATATGAGCTTATCAGCCAGTAAAATATCTTATATCAGTAAGATATCTTTGTCTATGTGAACCTCCTAAGAATAAAAACGAACTTAAAAAACAAAGAATCAGTTTCTTTGCAACTGATTATCACCACAGAACAAGACTGTCTATGATGACAAATCTAGAGTAATGTCAGAGAACAAATTGTGAAAATAGAGAGAGGTCCAAGAAGCGAGAAAGGAGCTGTGCGAGATGGGGAGCTGTGACATGTTGAGGGAGTGGGTCAGGAAAAATAAAGAACTGTGGATGAGAGTCAGACACTGTACTGAGTGCTGGGGATGGATGGAAGGACACGAAGTGGACGGGAATGTCCTTTTGCAAGAGTAGATCTGATTGAGGTCAGTTTGGCTACCAGATAAGACACCATTTTAATCACCCTTTGTCTGCCTCATCACCATGAAGGGGCTGGCCTCATCAAGAGGAAAGAGGAGACACTGCTTGGAGACAGAGAGAGAAAGAGAGCGGGAAAGAACAAATGTGACTGTGGAGACAATGAAAATGAAAAACACTTTGCTGAATAAGACAGTGGAAGAGGCAGTTCCCCAACGAGAGAAAGAAAAAAAGTTGGAAAGAAGTGTTGCATTATATAAAATCTCGAACTGAAACAATGAAAGCAATGGGTGCAATAAATATAAAATAAGAGACAGAAAAATGCTTAAGTAACTCACCAGCAATAAGACCTAAATATGCAATATTTACAGAAAAAGGTTTCTGCATCCAGGAAAGTCCTTGTTTAGTTATTGTTTGTTGTTTAGTGATATATTGGATTGTATTGCATTGTTAAAAAGCTAAAACAGGCTGAATAAAACACAAAACAAATAGTCTGTATTTATTTAAGCAGTCATATCACTGCAATACAATAGTCTCTTTCTAAACCTAAACAAACCTTCAACCAGGTTTTGAGCAATTTGTTGAACTTCACCATATTGATGTCTCCAGTGAATTCAGCAGCAAGTCACTCACACAACGACCGTCGGATTGATCTGTGTCAAGCACACTCATTGACAGTGTGAGGGCAAACCCCATCCATTCAGTGCTTAAGGTGGAGAACTACTGCTAAACAAATACTAGACTGCCAGGTAATGGAAAACATACTGCATTTCGGCTTTGTTAGAAAAGACACCTAAAGTAGATTGTTGTCATAGGAACAACAAAAAAAACAGGGCTTCCATGGTAAAGTGTTTATTCCAGATACCAGACTGCTTTAAAATAGAGAAAAGTGCCAGAAGTAGATGCAGTCTTCATTCTTCTTTGTTTTGTATTCTACGTTGTTCTTTCACTGATCTTGTTGCTGTTTTTGATTAGGTTTTCACATGCATAATGTTCGTGCAGTATCACATACTAATGCTGTTTACCTTTTAAAGAAATTCAATTCAGTTTCCATTTACGTTGTCTAAAGAGTGCTAAATCACAAAAAAATAATAACCTTAGGACATTTTACATGAAAACAAACATGTCCAATTTAATCTAATTTACAATCAGATTTAAACCAATAAGAAAAACATCTTTCAGGGATATGAAGAAACACCTCCCAAACGATACTAAACAATTTAATACCCATTTTGGAAAAAAAAAAAAAGGTTTAACTTACATTTTCTTAAAAATAACAATTTGAAGAGCATCTTTACTCTTTTCACTTATCGATGGTAGTATCTTTATTCATTTCACGGTAATCAATTATAATTGCTTACTATTTACTGGTATTTTGACATTTTGTTTGGTTATCACTTCATGGTCTTTGAGATTGAAAACTCCCCTTGCCATTTAGCCTCCATGGTCTCTATCTGCAGTTGTTTTAGGGTTTTTTTTTTTCCAGCTTCTACTTTTAGAACACATGAAATGAGCAGGCCTCTTTCATCCTGCACACACTCCTACAGGCGGCTGTCAACAGCTTTATTACAAGAACCTGTGTTGGATCCTACGTATCAATTGGGCTCCTCTGCATCTAATGATGACCTTTATAATGCAGAATACAATTCTATCTAAGGATTGTTTTAGCAAAAATTTTGTTAAAGACAGTAGAGGTTTTGTAGTTAGATTTATGACTCTTTTCTCTTCCACGTGTATACTGATGGAAATTCTTATTAAAAATAACATGTAATATAATACAGTTATTATCACTAATAATATTGCACTCTGGAAACAATATGGTGCAACGCTTGCCTGTGGTTTCTGTGTGATTTTGCTTTAAGTTTGTGGCCTGCTGTCATCACATCACCACATACATGTGTGACTCTTGGAGAAATCTTAGGAGCTAACACATTAGGGGAGTGCAGCTTCACTGAAGGATTAGTTTGCACAGCGGGAGCCTGCTTTCAGATGTGTTAGCATAATGCTGGAGACAGCTGGGGATAGGAAAAGGAGCCAGAATAAGAAGACAAATAGAACAAGAGATGGGTCTCTGTGAAAAGGAATTGAAAATTAGAAATGAATCACATTGATTCAAACGATATTAGGGCTGGTAAATTATGACTTAAACGCCCATATTTTATATTACTTTAGACTCTCATTGATTCATAAAGCACTGAGATTATTCATGACTCAATGTCACTAAAATAAAGCAAACGTGGATTAGAACTGTATTATTTTTAGAGTTATCGTCTTTAATCTTTCACAATAACTAAAAATGTAACTGTGGGAGAATGTGAGCGATAAACAGGATCATTTCAGAGATGTGTGGCATGAAAAGAAAATGCTCTCCCCCTCCTTCAGCCCTGTAGCGTTGAGCCCTTAACACCTCTAATAATGTTACCAAAAGTAAAAATAGCAGTTATTGTAGTGTTTTGTTTTAGTCTGCTAATATACAGGTTTCTCTCTTCAACCATCAATGTCAACATTGGTATTAGGAGTAAGGAGGCCACAGTACACCTTTATGATTACCTTTACTTAAATTTATTTTCACTCTGCTCTAATTTCTGCTATAGTCTAACAAAATAGCTTTGGTAGAAATTGAAGCTCAAAGTAAGATTGAATTTCAGAATAATTTAACGTCAACCTACTTTTCAAAAATGTACATTTTGCAGTGTTAGCAAACACTATGATCATATAAACACAGCAATAGACAACACTATGCCACTAAATTATGTCTGTTTACAATTATTTTGGGGGGAAATTCTTATGAAAACAAAGGGAGAGGATTTTGGCCCATGTCAGTACCTGTTATGCAGTTTTTGTAATGTATTGGCATGTAGTTAAAAAAATGCTTGAAAGAAAGAATTGATTTTTCGCTCTTGTTCGTCTCCTTACTATGTCTTTTTCAAGGTTCTTTCAAGGTTTGTCTATTCATAAATTAAACAATAGCATTTTGTTTTGAATTTCTTTCCTCAGAAAGAATAACTATCACCTCATTGTTTGCTCTGTTTTCATATTTGATCATCTTTTCAGTCAGTTTAAAAAAAAAATAGTTAGAGAACATATAAACTATCTTCAGTTCACAGATCAAGGCAATGCCTAAACTTCTTTGTGAGTACAGCAAGGCCAATGATAACTAATGACAAAAACGTTGTAGCTGCCACTTCTCTTTAAATTCCCTTTGATTTTAGAAAAGTGAAAACTGTTGGAACTTAACAGTTTTACAGAAAAAGTGACCAGCTGCTTTGCTTCTGTTGGACTAGACTGTTTCTCTTTGTACAAGCTCCTGATGTTGTTTACAGCACTGCAAGAGAAATGGAAGTTAGAATTCAAGATTTCTGTTCAGAAGAAAATTAAACATCAAGTTGGAAACTAAACATTTGTTTGAAGGCTAAATATTTAGCTTCCTAACTAAATATTTAATTTGAAATGTAAATATTTATTTTGTACTCTAAAAGGTGTGGATTAAATATCTAGTTTGGAATGCTGACTTTTACAAATGTATGAATAATGTGAGAAACCATAAACGGCTTTTATTGCAGCAAATTTGAATACATTTTATTTTTGCCAGTCATTTTGATGTTTATGTAGTGAAGTCCTTGATTTCTGTTTTGAGCTGTATACATTTCTTTTTGAATTTGCGCTCTGTCTAGTGCTGTTGTATAACAGTTACTTGGTTTTTCCCAAATAGAGCAGTTGGTACAGGAGTTATGACAGTTACAGCAGTTACAGCAGTTAGTGCAGCACTTTGTATTTCACTTTGTATTTCACCTTGCAACAAGAAACATTGGCAGCCCATGCCAATACTGAAAAGGTTTGTTAATTGTACATTGTATTTACTTTTAATGTGTATTTTGTCTGTTGATATGTTTATTTGGCATAAACTTAAAGTAGCGTATGAATTTAAGCATTGTAAAATGATTAGCTACTCACATCTTATATGTGCTTCAGCTTCTACAGTGGTGATATGTGGATTTTAATGCTATGATGAATGGAATGTGCTTTTAAAGGGATTAGATCTCATTAAATCGTAAGTAAAGCTATATCCAAACAACATGATGAAATTATGACTTTGGAAAAAAAAACAACCCCTTTTTTTATGTGACAGGTTATATAAACCAAAAATATTACTGTTATTTATTTATTTTTATCTTGTAACTTTACAAGTGGTACACCATAATTTTGAGCTCCTTTCAGAATGAACTGCTTTGGGCACTCTTGTCACTTTAAATTGAAACTGACACCCAAATCAACTTTTATTTTTGCTGATAAACTATCTAAATATGTTATTCAGGGTTCTATCTTTATGTTTCTGAGTGAAGTTTGACATTTTGGTGCAATTTGTTGAGTCCAGCGTTATTTTGCCCGAAACCGTCTCATTTGCTGGCCTCGTTCTGTCAAACGGTTCTCTGGCAGTTGAATATTCTCCTGTGTTTACAAACAAATAATCCTGTAGTTGTCATGTGACGCCACACTTCCGGAAACTTTGTAACTGACAGTCTTTCTGGAAGGCAGCTGCTACGGAGTTGCTATGACAACAAGAAACAATCCGCAGGCTCAAAACCAGCTCTCATCTATCTAATTTGAAAACAGCATAAGTACACTACAAATATTACTCGACCACTATTTTTGAGTACTCTTCCACCTCTCTGTAATACTAAGATAAATATCAGTGGTATTTACTGTAGTACTTACTGTCGAACTAGCAAAATTAGCTTAGCTAATGTAGCTTTTATCTCCAAGCTGAGACGGACATGTGTACGTTACTGTATAACTATGTTCCAAGCCGCACAACTCCTCCATGCTATGCGCACTCTTCGTGTTCACTAAGCAATGAAATGTCATAGAGCTCGGAGGCGGCTTGTCCACATTGACTGACCTGTTTTCCTTACCTATCTCAAAAGGGTTGATCCCTTCAGCACCGATTTTGTTGATTTCTCTTGTACCTTGGTCTAGACCAGGAGTGTCAAACTCCAGTCCTCAAGGGCCATTGTCCTGCAGTTTTTAGATGTGCCACAGGTACAAAACACTGGAATGAAATGGCTTAATTACCTCCTCTTTGTGTAGATAAGTTCTCAATTATTACAGATAAAATAAATAACATATGGCAGGAGACATGAAATTTAGAAGAAAGAGGAAGGAATTTACATAAAACATCTAAAAGGTGCAGGGCAGAGGCCCTCCAGGACTGAAGTTTGACGCCTGTGGTCTAGACTCATACTTTCTTTTTGTTGATCTGGAAGCTATGGTTCATCTATGCTTTGTACAACTGCGTTACAGTCCCGTTCGGTCAATAAGGTTTCTCTACAATTGTGTTAGTAGGTTGTGTAAGAGGATTAGATAATTAAAAAAAATTCAAAAACTATTATTTTCTTGCACAGTGCGTACCATAGTACAGCTGCATGGCTCACGGTGTTTCCACATATCAACCAGACAGTCCTCCAATTTTGATGTCCACCGGACTCTAGTTCCACCATGTCAGTTATTTTTTTGTCTGGGATTCCCCTCCGTGTTTATTTCATCATGCTTTCTGGTTGGCTTACCTGTCAAAAAGCTGCGTTCTGGTTTGCAGTAGAGGGACACCACACAAGACGCGATATTGGGCCAAGACAATCCAACATGTTGTCAGAAGGGGAAAATCGGGAACAAAAATCCTGCCCTGTGGACTAAGTTTAAAGGTACTGGCGTTCTGCTTGGGTTGTGAGAAAATGGGCTCGGCTGGGGTTGCTATAGGTAATCTAGGTAATGGCGGAGTTTTATTAATTGTAACTTGAGATATGGGGATTTTTGAAACGGCTCAATTTCCAGACAGCAAAAAAAAATTGGTTGAAGTTAATTCATTTTTGTCCTCACAGTGCTTGGTAATGTTTGTTTTTTTCCACAACAAGCGATTCAAAGCATAATATACTCTAACTCTGTTAGTTTCTATTTAAAGTGAAAAGCGTATGTTTTGATTCAAGTGATGTTTTTGTGACAAATTTCACATGACAAACATAGACTAAATGTGCCAGAAAGAATATATAAAATATAAATAAATAAATAAAAACTACTAGATATAGAGAGATATGGATATTTAAACAGAACACAAAATAAGATCCCATAAAAACAGACAATGAAAGAAGTGAATATAGTTGAATAGCAAGGAGGATAAAATCAAGTAAAATCACTGTTTAATAAAAGTGTTAGTTCTTGAATGAATAATAATGGGTATCTGTTCCTTTGCTTTGTCCTTCTTAGATTTCCCATGGCAGACTTTCAGCCTTTGCTTCTGCTACTTCTCATCCTGACTACATCATTTGCCAATGAAAATGAACGTATAATCACCACCGTAAGTGGAAAGGTTCGAGGGAATGTTTTTAATGTGCTAGACGGTCAACTTCAAGCATTTCGTGGAATTCCGTATGCAAGGGTGCCTCGCTCTATCCTAAGATTCCGTCCTCCAGTGCCTGTGAGTAAATGGGATGATGTGAAAAATGCCCAAGATTTACCAAATTCCTGCTACCAGCTGCGAGATGAAATGTTTCCAGGTATGATTCAATACTACACAAATAAAGATATTTCAAAATATGTTTAATTCACCTAAATATTGTTTATCATTAAAAAACTTGTCTTAATATGATGGAAGTTCTGTCCTTTGCATTGACTAAATTTAGGAAAATAAAACAATAGTAAAAAAACAACAAAAAGATGATCTGCTGCTGTTGCAAGGTGGATGTGGGGGACATTTGTAAAACTGAGGTAGCAAAACTGAAGTGGCCAGAAATTCTCAATGGAGGAAAAATGCAATGACCTAAATGTTAATGCCTTTCTTTAAACCACAATTATCAACTAACCCTTTAAAAGTCCTTTAAACCAGTAATTCAAAACTGTTGGCTATAACACTGGACATAGGAAGAGAAATGTCAAATGTTAATTACCAAAAATCCCACAATGGTCACTAAAATAACTTGAAATGGACAAAATTGAAATTAGTAGAGTTTTAGGAAAAATTAACCAATGAAAATCAGACATTGTTTTGGAATTGTGGCTCAACATTATCATTTCAAGCAACAACTAATGAAAAAGACCTTCACAAAAATTATGATACATTTACTGATAACTTAAATTTTCAACCTCCCATTCTTCAGCAAAATTACTGAAAAAGTAATGTTTAAACAGTGAAATAGCTTCCTAATGACAACCAACAACTTTGGTTTCAGGGCTCAGCACAGTACTGAGACTGCCCACGTCAAAGTGTTCAATGACATCCATATAAATACAGACTGTGCAAGAACCATAATTCTGGTTCTGTTGTACTTCAGTGCAGCACTTGACACTGTTGACCATGACATATTACTGACACGACTGGAGAGTTGGGTAGGACTCTCCGGTCCAGTACTCAGCTGGTTCTAATGTTACATAAAGAACCGAGATTTCTTTCAATAGTTAATTTCTCATTGATTAGGCTAAAAAATACTACAATAGGCTAATAAAATAATTTACAATTCGCAGGTTGAATGCAACAATTCAACTCACTGCATTTTAAATTTCTGATGACTTAGTTTATCGCCTGCCTTGATAAATTCTGCAACATTCTTGTTTTCCCTCTCAATGTGACCAAACTAGGAAGAAATTATTGTATTTTATTTGTCCTTTGCATGGTAAATATGAGTATTTTTTTTCAAATTAAATTACATTTTAGGAAATCCCTGTTTTGGTTCGATATTGCTGACTACCTATATGTTGATCTTATTTGGAGGGACTCAAGATATGATTGCTGATGATCTTACGGTGAACAAATTGATTACACGTCGGTATTGGGTAATGTCCGTCGTTTGGGCCATTTTGTCTCGTCGTTTATTGATTTATTAAATCTAATATTTATTAAATTTAATGCTTATGGGTCATTAGAACTCATCTCATTCACTAATGTCAATGTTGTAGCATAATTCATTTTATCACACTGTGATAAAGAGTTGTAGTACACTGACAAAATGCTGGCTATTGTTATAACAGCAAGATAAATGCGGGTAACCATGGCAACCAGTGAGCTTTTAAAGGCCGGCCGACCCTTGCTGCAGTCAAGCTGAGCGAGCATCCGCTGTGTTTGCAAACAAATAATCTCTCTACAGGAACTGCTTGATCTCTTTGTAAAGACTGGACTAGGTAGTCTGTCCTATAAGGATGCATTAAAAATATTACCCATACAAGACATTGTCATCAGGAGGATTTAGTGGAGTGACCTAATCTGAAGTGGTTTCGTATATATATTTGTCTAAACAGAGTGACTGTCCAAACGAAAAATGTTTTGCATAAATAATACTTTCATTTTTTAAAATTATTTCAACAAATCAAACATATCATTGACACTCTTTGGTTACCATTCATATTATCCTTCCCTTCAGTTTGTCATCAGTTTCCACCTGCAGCCACAGCCAGAGAAGTTTACTAAAGTCCTGCGTACCTTAAACTTCTAAATAAATTATGTGCAGCTGTAGTCGCAGGAGCATCATTGACTGACTACAAGCTTTAAGATACCTTTAATACTAATTAGAAGACACACTTTTATTGAACATATCTCTATCTGCTCGAACTTTTTAAATTTTTTTCTAAAAGTGCCATCATTTTTGTCCAGGACTGTTCATTAGTTTATTATTCAAAATGATTTAGTTTAACCTTATTTGAAAAGCATTGTCTGATCTTTGTTGGTTAATTTTCAATAGATGTTTATTTATTATTACCTTTTTAATTATAATTGTAGTTTTCAAGTTATTTAAATGACAGTTGAGGGGTATTCTGTTATGGACAGAGGGATGCCAACAATTTTGTCACATGCATTTTAGCTAAAGGTAGAAATATTCCTAATTTCAACTGGTTTGTACATTTTATTCTTTCAGTCATTATTTATGGGGACGTTTTTGTCATGACAACTTTGAGCAGGAATATACTCATGTTCATGAGGAAAGTTACTGAACTTTTGCCTTATGTGCTGATTGAAATTCGTATCCTAATGAACTTTATAAAGCTATAATTATAATTATCAGCCTTCTACTGAGTGATGAACAGCCCAACACTAAACTAAAAACTTTGGTGCTGAAAATAAGTGAAAAAGCAGCCGATGTCCAATGAAAAGCTTTAAAAGACATTCAAATAATCTACAGGAATTATTTGCAACTGTGAAAACTTGTAAAAAGCTCTCTTCCACCACATGCCTTGTTCCTAGCTTGTCAATAATCAAAAAAATTATAGAGTGATTCATAACTTTGCACATTATAGACTTTAGACTTTAAATAGACTTTAACCTTAAGATTAGAATAGTTAAGAGCTAGTTCAGCATATCTAATCTGTGAAATGCTTGTGATAAAGGCTAAGGATTCAATGGACTCAAAGGTTTTATAATCTTGCAACTACTCTGGCTGTAATCAAACTTTATTGTTAATAACAATGTGATATTGTTGCAGGGTTTGAAGGTGCAGAGATGTGGAATCCAAACACCCCTGTGAGTGAGGACTGTCTGTACTTGAATATTTGGGCCCCTCTGTTCAAGACACCCACACCCAAACCGGAAGATAGTGTTCCTGTATTAGTCTGGATATATGGAGGTTCCTTTATGTCAGGAACATCCACCCTGGATGTCTATCAAGGCCATTTCTTGTGTAAAGCTCAGAAGGTTGTTGTGGTAACTATGAATTACAGGTGAGAAAATATTTCAATTGAAATCACGAGTGTACCCAATCCTAGTTCTTGCGACACGGCTTTCTGTATGTTTGGCTGTTTCTGCTCAAAAGCATTTCATCAAGTTTTCATTGTTTTCAAAGACAAAGTTTATGTCAACAGAATCAAGTTTTTACAACTCTTTTCTGACTCATTTGGTCAGACATGAGAGTCATCTGGAACATGGAAGTTAAAAGTGAGAACAAAAGACCAGGATTGGAGAAACGCTGTTACAAAGTCTACAATAGGCATCTCATACATCTGTTTGACTGAACTGTTTATCTCAAATACTAGGAGAGCAAGTTCAATATTCATCTTTGAAACATTAATATAAACATGTTCATATTCACTCCATACAGCCAGAAGAAGTGAAATCACTAAAAAATCCCAAGATGTACTAGTTGATGTTTATCTATCTGAATATACTACACTGCCAAAGTCAGCTTATTAAAAAAAGAGTATCAGTGCTATTTTTTATAACGTTTCCTTTACATCACTTTATCTGCAAAAATGATAACAATGGTCAGTTTTAACATAAGGTGGAAGCGACAGTTAAATATGTTGAGTACAGCACTGACATATGGTGAATGCTTTTAGTATGTTTTTTTTTTTCTTGTGGTCATGATTTTTAGAGTGGGACCACTTGGCTTTCTGGCTATTCCTAACAACCCAAACATCCAGGGAAATCAAGGTCTACTGGATCAGCGTTTGGCACTTAAATGGGTGGTCGATAACATCGCTGCATTTGGAGGTGATCCTAAAAAGGTAAAATAATATTGTCCTTATTTTTCCTAAAATCAGAAAGTAATATTGTATGGACCATGAATGAATTAATGTAAATGCACTGGCCTTTACTTTTGCTTCCAGATAACACTATTTGGGGAGAGTGCTGGAGCAGCATCTGTGGGGTTCCACCTGCTTTCTCCAGGCAGCCAGGGCCTCTTTCAAAGGGCTGTGATGCAGAGCGGCTCCCCTAATGCAGCATGGGCCATAGCAAATAAAACTGAGATATATGACAGGTATGTGTGCTTAGTATTGAGCTAGTTGTTCCTGGATATTCTGTGTAGATTATTTAATTGTTTTTTTTTTTTTCTGAAGTATGATAATTATCCTGCGACAAACTGGCAACCTGTCCAGGGTGTACCCCACCTCTCATCCAAAACGTTAGCTGGAGGGAGGCACCGGCACCCTTCCCGAACTCACTAGGGACACGGGTGTTAAGAAATGGATGTATGGATGATAATTAGCTTTCAAAATATCTTATAGCCATATAGTAAAAAATATTTGATACTGAAGTTTGAACATGAACATGTTTTGAACATGTTCTGGCAGTTCTGACACCTGGTACTGAAGGCAACCTAGAAATAAAAAATAAAGGATTACATTCACATCAAGCTTTCTTTTTGATTCCAAATATCCACTCACATTGTCAGAAAACTATCATTTTGTGTACGAAATACAGTGTCTTGAAATAGACAGAGCTTTCTTCTCTTTTGGCTTTTTTACTGCACTTCATAGATCACTAAACTATTTGTAATATCAAATATGACCTTAGGAAATATAAAAAAACTGTTTTCAAATGTTGATTTCAATTAATAATCCAACCCAACCTAGTTTTATGTGAAAAAGTAATTCCTGCTTGATATAATAAAAATAAATGGTTGTGCCACCTATAAGTGTAACAAGATTTCCATTAGCCATTTACCTTCCAAGCATCAGTGACATTTAAAATCCTGCCACAGCATCTCAATCAGATTTAATGATTGAGATGCAACTACAAATAAACATCAACAATTACAATGAACACATATCTAAAATTTGAATCTAAACTAAGATAAGTTGATCAAAGCCGTACCATACCCTTACCATATATGGATATTCTGATTGGGGTAGGAAAAGACGTGCTAGCTTCTGTTACTAGCAACACAAGATAAATACATGGGTTGTTTGTTTTTTTTATATAATGATCAGCTGAATTTTTAAAAATAAATAAATAATCATTAGTAATACTAAAATAGATACAACTAAGATAAATACTACAGGCACATTTGCAGAAGTAAAAACATCCATCATGTTATTTTTTGCAACAAACAGGACAAACAGAGAGGGAGAAAATGAGGTGAGGGACATAAAGCCATAACTTTTTCATATCAGGAAAAAATTGCATGGCCGCACTCTAAACTGACTGACTAACATTAATATTAAGTGAAATAATTGCTTCTTTTAGTTATCTTTTAACTTTAAGAAACACCCCAGGATAACATTCTTTCTCCACCAATTACTGTTAGATTTGTAGTCTTAAATAAAAGCTTACCTACGTGCACTGAAAAATTGCTCAATTCAGTGTCATTTAACTTGAAGAGGATCAAACCCAATTTTTATGATTTTAATCTTATATTGTTTAAAGCTAAATTATGAAATTGAACCACTTTATTTCCAAAAATAGTGTAACCCACTTTAAAAAAAAATATGGGAGACCTCAATTGGATGTAAATAGGATATTTTCTTTTTTTGTCACGTTATGTAGATGTAAATGTGCAACTCTGTGCCCATATATTGAATTAATTCAAATATTGAATTAGAACTAGAAAAATTGCTGCTCCTAGCGAAACAGCCATAAGAATGCAAATCTGCAGAATATACAATAAAGAGCATAACAAAGCAAAAGATTTAGGAAAAAAGCAGAAGAAAGCTACAGTTATGCATGGCAGAAATATTCTGCTAAATAGTAAAGTTCAGCAAAAGATATAGCATAAGTCATCAGAAGCAGAAGTTTCTATGCAACCTGAAATATTTGAAAAAGTTCAAGCAGAAGTTTCTATGCAACCTGAAATAGTTGAAAAAGTTCAATTGTAAAATTTAGTAAAAGATATACTGTAGTTATTCAGCAAAAGAAGCAGAACATTTTGATATATGAATTGCTAAAATTGATGAAAGTTTGCAGAAGACTTTTGTAGACAGTAAAACCAGTAAAAACAGAAGGCATCTGACAAAAGGAAGACAAGAAGAATGCTGACCCTTACAAAAGAATCCCATGAAAATCACATGTGCCACATGAAAACTGCACATGTGGTTGACACAACTTTTCACATGTGAATGATGTGTGACTGTTGTGAATCACATGTGAAAGCACATGTTTACAAGTGATTTTGGAACGTTTCATGGTAAAATCACATGTGATTCCCATGTGATCACATGTGATACACACATTTCTACATGTGGAAATATGTGATATAAATGTGATGCACATGTGAAAACATGGAAATCACATGGGTTTTTACCACAAAGTATTCCAAAATCACATGTAAACGTGAGAATTTGTGCGAACCACATGTGCATTTTTTATATGGTACGTGATTTTCAGGTGGGATTTTTACATGTAAAAGTAATGAGATTTTTTATTACATATTCAATACAATCACCCAATCTTTACATGGAAAAAAATATGATCATATGTGCTGCATATGTGAGAAATATGTGATCGCATTTTGAATAAACCGTGGATCACATGAACAAAATACGTTATCACATGTGGAAAATGGGAACCACATGTGACCCCATGTGAATTTCATAGGAAAAAGGATTTTTTTGTAAGGGGAGACAAAGATAGAAACAGAGCACAAGAGAGAAACACATTGAAGAAATAGGAGAAGCTGTAATGTCTGTGCTCCAGAAGAGTTTGACAGAAAACTGTAAGACCTGTAGCAATAATAGTCATAGTTCCTTAAAGTAGACATGCATGTACATGATGCATAAATTATTTCTGTACAGATAAATATGTATGAACAGCATCATTTTGTTTGTCAACAAGCATGAAAAGTTCAAAAAACGTCCAATAATGTTTGAGACATTTGAAGATAATTTGGTGTCTTGTAACTTGTTTAAAGTTGAATGAAGTTTATATGTTGAAGTAGGCAGAAGTAGTAAGCTGTGAAAAAGCAGATGATTTTAGCAGAATTTTGAAGAATTTCAATGTATTTCAATGGGGCTGAAATTTGCACAAAAGTGAAAATATTTCAAAAAGTACAGCAAAAGATATAGCATGTCTCTCCAGAAGAAGCAGAATGCTTTGATATATGAATTAGCAAAATTAGTTAGTAGAAGTAGTTAAATGTAGTAAAATGTACCAGTTGTATAAGAAAGAGAAACAGGAACTTAATAAATGAGAAGGCACTAATGCCGTAATGCATTCTCACTGATTAACAGCCACCTTGTTCAGATTGGCACTTCACTCACTATGCACACCATTTCCATTAATCATCAAAGTGTCAAACTGCTGCATTACACATGAAATCTACAAATAGTAATATTTGTCCATAATAAAGAACAACACGATCTTATTAATAAGTGAGAATGCAAATACATTCTAATCTAAGCACAAGAAATAAAAAATAAACATGATCTAACTAAATTAACCAAGGACAGACTGATCTAAAGCACAAGATCAGTCAAAATAAACAATAGCAAACACAAAACACACAAAACAAATCAAAACTATAAATCCAAAAAAAACCACCAAGACAACCAACATCCCAAAACCCAGAACTTATATTTTTCATTCTAGCTTTTGTCCCATCTTTTTTATTTCTTTTTTATAAATGTTCAGTATTATTTACGTTACATAGTACTGTCATTCCTCTTTGGTGCTAACTAGTTGCTTTATTGAACTTCTTTCCCAACAAACAGATCCTTAAAACTAGCAAAATTGATAGACTGCCCCGTGGATGATCCTGCTCGTCTGGAGTATTGTTTGCTGAATGCTGATCCTGAAAAGATGTCACTCAAGCAATTTGAAAATCTTGTTCCGCCTTCAGTTTTGTCCATGCCATTTGTCCCACATATTGATGGAGACGTCATACCATCTGATATAGAAGTAAGTCTCTACGTGTTTGTATAAGAGATTTCTTCAAAAAGGGAAGAATTGTAAATGTTTGACATATTACTTGCAATATTTGAATTATATTGAATACTTTGTTAAATTACCATTTTGAAAAAAAAAACTTCTCACTAAACAACAACAGCAAACCTTGTCTCAGTGACCAAGGATCTCTAATTCTCTCCTCTCTTTCAAAGGGAAATGGAAATCTTTTAACTCCAGTACATACTTAAAGAAAAAACTTATCTTTTTAATATTAAGATTTTATGGTAAATTCCTGTAGGTTTTCCACCGTATGGCACTGTAAACTTGTGGTCCCAGAAATATCTTAAGTTGGATATGGACAGACAATATTTTGCTCATGTTAAATCAGTAGTTGTGTGGTTATTGCCTGTTAATGTTCTACTCACTAGGAAAGTGACATTCGTTGCCAATAAACAATGCAATTCAACATAATTTCTAAACTGGTCTTAGTGTAACACAAAAGCTTGACTTGTCAATGAATACCTAAGATCAAGACATTTTTTAATTGAGGATGGGTCCAACATAATTATTTTAATCATGTCTTTTTTCTTCTGCAGACGTTGCTAAACAGCTCTACTCTTCCCAAAAAAGAACTGTTGATAGGCTTGAATAAAGATGAAGGAACCTACTTTCTTTTTTATGGAATGCCTGGTTTCACTCGCCAGGGTGAAAGTTTCATCACCAGGAGGAACTTTATGGAAGGTTTACCACTAGTAATGAAAAATTCAAGTGCGATTGTTAAACAAACCGTTATTTCTCACTACACTGATTGGCAAGATGAAAACAATACAAAGACCAACCGTGATCAAATGGGGAGGATGGTTGGAGATGTGCTGTTCAATTGTCCTGTAATGGACTTTGCTACTCGGTAAGTTCCAGGTTAAGTGATAAATGCTTTTATATAGAAAAACCATCCTCTGTTCTAACTGTGGTCTACATATGTTTGATCCTTCAATCAATCAATCAAATTTTATTTGTATAGCACATTTCAGCAGCAAGACATTTCAAAGTGCTTTACATCATTACAAACACAGAAACACAAATCAAGTTCCATAATTGATTACGTTTCAAATACAATTCTAAACAGGTGGGTTTTTAGTTGAGATTTAAAAGAAGTCAGTGTTTCAGCTGTTTTACAGTTTTCTGGAAGTTTGTTCCAAATTTGTGGTGCATAGATGCTGAAAGCTGCTTCTCCTCGTTTGGTTCTGGTTCTGGGGATGCAGAGCAGACCAGAACCGGAAGACCTGAGAGGTCTGGAAGGTTGATACAATAAAAGCAGATCTTTAATGTATTGTGGTGCTAAGCCGTTCAGTGATTTATAAACTAACAACAGTATTTTAAAGTCTATTCTTTGAGCTACAGGGAGCCAGTGGAGGGACTTTAAAACTGGTGTTATGTGCTCTATCTTCCTGGTTTTAGTGAGAACGCGAGCAATACCAAAAAACTTTATAGAACTATTTATAGAACTTACTTAATTTCACTTTGGGATTAAAGTATTTTTGAATTGAAATGAGAACCAAACACAGGTTAACTTTATAAAATAATAAAAAAAAACAACATCATTTTCCCTACACTTCAAAATTATGTACTTGTTGTGTAAGTCCATCACATAAAATCTCAAACACATACAGTCATATTCAACAAATCTAAATGTGCATTTCGATGAGGCTTGTTTTTCAGAATAGAAATGCCTTTTGAAAATAACTTTTAAGCAGTTATTAACATACCTTTCTTTAGGCCATTGACTTTTCATTATTTTTTTAGGTATGCAGAACGTGGCGGTAAGACCTTTTTGTATTTTTTTGACCAAATGTCATCCCCAAATCCCTGGCCAAAATGGGCGGGTGTTATGCATGGCTACGAGATAGACTATGTATTTGGAAATACTCTGAATGAGTCCCGTAAGTTCACGTGGGATGAAATGACTGTGTCCAAGAGGATTATGCAGCACTTTGGTGACTTTGCCCGGACTGGGTAGGCTAAACAGATTTTCAGTCAGTCATGCAGGGATTGTGAGAACCTAAAAACTTTTTTGTTTTACCTTTTCAGAAATCCAGGGTTTAACGGAGGTGATTGGCCATCGTTTAATGCTAAAAGTCAGGTGTATGTCATTTTGAATGACGATAGCAGAGGAGTAAAGAAGAATTTAAAAGCTAAAGAGTGTTATTTGTGGCAGACTTTCCTGCCTAAATTACAGAACATGTCAGGTGAGACACACACTAACAAGTCAATCTATACAGTCTGACACAAATGTACACGTTAGGTTTCATATAAAGCATCTCTAGTTGGAAAGTTTTTGTTCATATCTCGAAAAGAGATGTTTTACCTGTTGAGATTCGCCATTTTGGTTTGCTCTAATTTTTTAAACAAAAATTCAGCTCATAGAGGAAATTAAAGCTTGCAACTGAAGCTATTCCTTGTGAAAGATTACTTAATCCCACACACAATCTCTTTGCTCTTTGTCTTTCACAGATTCCAAGCCGCAGTGCACTTCAAGTGGGATTGTTCACCACAATTGGGTGTTCCCTCTTATTTTGTTAGTTATCAGTTTAACCCATTAACCGAGCTCCTGCTCTCTGTTTAGTTCATGTGTTTAATGTCTAATGTGTAACAGGTGGGTGCTTGCGTTTTTAAAATATGTCAAATATTATCAGAGCACCACCTGAAGGCTATATGATGTTCCTCGGGCCCTATAGCCTGTTTTACTTAAAGGTGTCACTGAAAAGCATAGTTTGAAAAAAGGCTTTTAGAATGTTTGTGCAAAAAATATATTTTTTTTACACTGTTTGAATAACTTGCTTCCTATGCTGATTAGAAATGGTTTATAAAGTGGTTTATCATTAAAACAAGTTTATGCTGTGTGCCCTTGACTGTTTTTTTAAATTTGTTATAGACACACAAGAAGTCACCCATTCTTTCTTGTCCTTTTTAACACATTATTATTAAATACAAATGTGACAATGGGGAAATAGCAACAGCTAAGCTTGTAGTTTATTTATTATTGCTATAACAACTGCCTACAAAGATGGCCATCAGTTACAAAGTTCACTGAAGTGTGACGTCACATGAGAACTTTTATTATTAACCCATCAAAAGCTTACAAAACTATTACATCATCCTCAGGGTTTTCAGATATTGTATAAATGCAGAGTAATTACTTCATGTCAATTTCTGAGTTTCAAGAAATTAAAACTCAAGGGTTCGAGCTTACTGGCTCTAACCCTATACTATTCAATCTTGTAGCAAACAGACACAACTCTGGTCATCTGAACTAACCTCAAACATGAAAGCTGACTCAGTGTCTAACAAATGTGACAAAAAGGTTTGTGTCCACAATGTTTGATTCTTAAGCAATACCTTTCTCAAAGAATATGCTGCCCTTCTATTGTCGTTACTATTTTAGGTGCTATTGTCCATAGAAAAAATAATAATAATAAATTGTCTGCTGATCAGAATCAGTAGATTAAAACTCATGTATTAAAATCCTGTAAACACATGAAAACGGTAAAACATCCAAGAGGGTGAATGCATCTTTATCTGCATCGTAGATCAACAATGACATTCTAGAAAGCTGACAGTTTAGACTGACTATTCTCAGACAGCGAAGGGATATCAGTTCCATTATTGGCTGCAGAAGCCGGCTACAAGTAACACAAATGACTGTGCTTAAATTTGTGTTATGCAGTTTTGGACCCAATGAGTGACATTATCCGAGTTGATTTATATTTGTTTTTTCAGTTGATTTGTGTTCACATGATTTTGGAAAACTTAAACATTACACTTAATATTGTTGAGTATATGAAAGAAATATTCTGAAATATCAAGAAAGTTCTATGTCGTAGAACAATGAATTATTGACTGTTTAAGAGGTATGGGAATTAAAGCTGGAGAGAAATTATTTTCTTGAGGTAGTTCTTATGTTTGTCTCCATTGCAATGCAAAACATTATTTGTTTGAGGCACCATTGACTCTCTTTACTTCAAAGGATTTTTTTTCCCAATATGTGATAAAAATTTCAAATAAGCAGTAAGGATTTCGAAACCACTGTTTTTTTTCTATCCCAGATTTAAATAAAATGAAGCAGCAACTAAAGCAGGTTTAAACCGAATGCAGGCTAACTTTGCATTAACCCTATTCCTGATCTTCCCCTGAACATTGGACATTTCCTGTCACGAGGCACAAACACCAACCTCTCTGACACAGGGGGACCCAAGGCAGGCAAAGCACTCTGAGATGTGCTTGAAGTAGAAGGGGCAGTAGAAGTACCTGGGGCCGAGCGTGACTGTTCCTGTCGTAATCGCTTGTTGTCTGCTTTCAATTGGGCAATCAAGTCCCGCATTTCTTGGATCTCCTCCTCCTCCATGACCTGGATCCTTTGTGATTAGATAGGCTCGCTGCTGTTTTGCCTGTACACACAACACAATTCTCTTCCAACGCAAAAAAAAAAATACAACGCCACTACACAAACAGGAAAAAAAACAACAAAACACAACAACCAAAAAAAAAAGAAACAGCTAAAGAATCAAGTCTCACTTTACACAGCAGATCCTGCCGACAACGTCAATTTGTGGCAACCTGGGGTGGATTTTCTTTATTTTGAAACCCAAATGTAAGATGTTAAAGTTTACGATAGGGGAAACCGACAACGCCACCTGGAATAACTCCAGGAAAATAGAATAGTAATAAGGACACAGGTACGTTCTACAGGAAATGAGACAAGATTCAGACAGTTCTACAAAAATTTTATTAAACTTTAATAGGTTGTTTAAATTAACAATAACCTGAAGTTGAATGGTTAAAACAGTGAATGCCTTTTTAATAAAGTTGATTATAAAATGTTTAAATTTCAAAGGAAACTGAGGCTTACCAGTGGGGGGAGAGTAGTGAGGAAAGGGGCAACATCCAGTGAAGAAAAGGGATCACCCTGGACACTACAAAGACACGGCAAACACACACACAAAAAAAGGGGTGTTCCAACAAAACACACGAGACAAGACACCGCCACCAGGGGTCACCACCGCCACCACAGAAGCCTCAGTCCCTAAAAGAAAGGCAAAAAAATGAAACAATACGAGTAAAACAGTGATACAATAGCACTACAATATTGCTTTTTATCCCGTTCGTAGTGCCATCAATGCTCCCGGCAGCGGGGGAAAGTTCATACAAATCTTTTAAAACAATTCATCGTAGGCAAAACAGCAGCGAGTGTACATCCAAATATAATAGTCGTCAGGGACTCAGCAGGAGGCTAAAAAATAAAGTAGATTATTAATACTACTGCTGATAAAAACTATAACTTACGGTAGCTGCTTACCTGTAAATTACCACACTGCCAGATAAACAGATCCACAAGTTCGCCTATGGAGCGCAGCTGTAACAGAATACTACATAAAGGCTTTGTTTACATGAGGTGGATGTTACCTAGCCACGCTAGCGCTTACCTTCCCGGCAACAAACAAACAACCGAACAGATTGGTCCAGGAGTTGGAGGAGCAGCAAGGGAGGCTAAACAGATCAGACCAGCTTGCATTAATTGCTACGATAAAAGCTGACAAACAAAGAAACAGCCACGCTTACCCAGCACAGTTCAGCAAACAAAGGAAGCAGAATGAGTTGACGTCATGACGCAAGTAGTCTTGTGGCAGGTAGAGGCCTGCTTATATGCAGCAGCTGAAATTGGTCTTAAAGTGGCAGCGTACCATTTATGCTGCTACATATATACTAGTTATACTGGGAATAAACTGCTTTGCCCTGGAATTGATTGAGTTTATTACCATCGATAATACCATAAATAGACACAAAAACAAACAAATGTCTAAATTCAGTGTATAATGCCAGCTCTCACACAATATTTGAAAATGTTTGAATGTTTTTCCAATGTTCCAAAGTACATGGTCTTACCACAGCTTCTTAAAAATGACTTGATCTATTATATGCACAAAAATCCAATTATACAAACAGTGATGCACACACACACACACCCACGCAACCCCCCCCCTACAAACACACACATATACCTACACTTAAGAAGGTTGAGTGAGGGCTGTCCAAGATGCTGAGAGCAGAACTCATGTGTTGAAGTTGGCAGCTTTATTAAGGCTGCTGAAGTGGCAACATGTTCTTAAAAAATACTGTGTGTGCAGTGTGTACATAGCAGCTCTAATATCAGGTAGGTGCCATTTTTGTAATGTGGTGATTTTCTGTTCTCAGATGCTCCTAGATTCAGCACTTTCAACCCAGCTTCTTACTCAAAGAGGCTTGGACTAGAAAGAGTATAATCTTCCTGAAAGCATGACTTTCCAACCTTTTCACGCTTCTAAATGACATGAATAAAACATGCTGTAAATAGCACATGTACAAGTTGTATTTCTCAATTTCTCTCTATTTTTACTTGACTCTGCCTTTTACCTGTTTATAGGACATGCAAGCCAAATGCAGGCGTCTGGTGCAAAGTGATAAAGGCATGAAGTCCTCTGACTCCATGACCTTGCACATATCTTGCCTTTCAGATGCCCTCTTGGATCATGTCAACCCCGCTCCATCATCTTGAATAGACATCAGTCAAGTCCTTGACAGCAAATCGGGGTGAATGGCAGACTTGGCCTGTCCGCTCACTTTCCTACGGCTTCCTATGTAAATCTCAACCTGGTGGTGTGGAGACAAGCCATAAAAAACAGACATCTGAGACAGGGAGGAATGTGGATGAACCAATAAAGGGGAAAAGAAAAAGGCAGATAGAGGGATGAGTGACAGATGGGAGAGATTTGAAAACAGAAGAAATCAAGAAAACAAGGATGTGGAAGAGTAACATACGTCGTATCAGGGTAGAGAAGGGGAGCAGTCATAAAAAAATGAAGACAGAGAAGCAGTTACAGGGTAAGATGAGAACATAAAATTTTGATATTTAACAAGAACAATGGAAAACATTTAATAAAAAGATTAAAATGTAAGTAGAATAGGCGAAGAATGGGCAATCTTGTTTTGGCCTCGTGTCTGTTGTGAGTGATTTTCATATTTCTACATTTTTACAAACTTTTGATGATGTTTGACACAACAGCACCTGTCGACCGACCAACAGATATAGAGACCTATCATTTACAGAAATTGGCTTTAATATTAAATGAGTTGATCCTATACAAGCTGTTTTATTTCACTAATTTAACCATATATTTAATCTTTAATTATTGATGATGTTTTATCTAATTGCTTTTCTAGAAAGTGTTTTCAAAAGTCCCATTATCCAACTTTATTCAGCCTGTTCTTAAAAGGTAAAAAAAAAATTCTTTTAAGGTGATGATTTGTCTGCTAAAAACAAAACAAAAGAGAGATTTGAAAAAGGAGTGTGAGGCAACAGTTTGAGGGACAGGAATTACCTCTGACTGATGCAACAACAGACTCCCTGGGCTTCTTGTTGGTGTTATTTATTAATAAATAATGGACAAACAGAGTATTCATTTCTCTTTTCTGGCAATTACTTTTAATTGGATAACCTTTTCGTTTGCACTATTTTTAACTTTGAAAGCATCGGCTGTTAAAGAACCACACTTTCCCTGGGGAGCAGCTCACACAGATAGCTTGACTGTTAATATGGAAAGAAGATGCAAGAAGTGGAAGTCAGACAGAAAAAAGCACAGACATCAAACGCATGGAAGTTCCTTGTTTAAGGGGATTTTTTTTTTCATTTATAAAGAGGACTGAAATATAAGGTTTTGAAGCAAATGGATAAAAATTCTCCATACATATTAAATAAATTCACCTAGTTGAATAAAACGTTATTACCCCAAAATATGTGCATTTATTGAAATGTATCAACATTGCCTACCTACTGTGTGTAGTTAGCTATTCAAGGCATCATAGCTGGAAGACCTAGGATAAAAATGACCACCTGCTTCTAAGTTTAAATTATCACATTTGGAAAAGTATTAGATTATGGTTTCAAAGGAACAATATTTAAAATATGGAGGATCTTAAACTGCAGTTGGTCCTAAATAACATCTGACTACATTTGAAAGTTTGAAAGTCGGATGTAACCTAATTACAATTTTAGAATTGTGCCAGTCAAGGTGGCAGCATGTTGGAGTACGCCTGTTATTTCCATCTTAGTTTATTCTTTTTAAAAACTTTGTTTCCTCATTTTCTGGCTAAGAACTTTTTTATTTCTTTATTTTATTTATTTCTTTTAATAATGATTCCCTCTGGAATCTGGTGCTGTGCAGCTGGAAGGTTTTTAGCTGCTAAGTTTTTACTTTTTGGACAGTTGTTATGATTCTCAACCAAAGTAACAAGGTGGCTTTTTTCTTATTTTGCTTTTGTTTGTTTTAACAACAGGGAGCAGATTATTAACATCCCAATAGCTCAAATAATACCTTAACTATAGCAACAAATCCCAGATGATGTGAAATCATGGATGCAGATCAGTAGTTAAGAGAAGACAGAGAAAGAGGGAGTTCAACCCATGTCTTTCATTAATCATATAGGACAATCATCATCATTGGCAAACAAAATGGAAGAACTCCAAGCCCTAATAAGGACCCACTTAGAGTTTTGGGAATTATTTGTTTCACTGTTTCATTTCCTTTGGATCTGACACCGACATCTCTCTAACCAGGTTTGTAACCGTAAGACCTGACAGATTTTAAGAGAAGCAGTTAAAGCAAAGGAGGTTGATGGTGTAACATTAGTAGACCTTCAGCCTTACCATAACATAGCGAAACATAACATACAATAACATGTTTATTTACACAGTCCTAAACAACACAACGATGATCAAAGTGCTGCACAATTAAAAACAGGGCAAAGATAAAATGTTGAATCCTGAAAACACCAGCATATATAAAAGTCAGACTAAGTGAAGCAGACGGTGTCAGGCTCATGCTATGTTAAAAGCCAAGTAGTAAAAGTGTGTTTTACATGTTCTACGTACTTTTAATACAAGTACTTTTCCATTAGTAAAAGTAAAACACTTGTAAAACTGTTTTCTAAGTTAATTTAAACCCTACAGTTACAGGATTTAAATCAACCATAAATCCTACAGTAAAACTGAATGAATAACAGAAGTTTAGCTTCTGAGTGTGCCTGTTGTGACAAGAGAGACAGAATGTACTAAATCTACAAGAGATTTTTTATAGCCATTTTAATAAAAAAAACTGATTTACAAGGAAACCTCAGTCAGATGTATTTTCTGGCCTTAATTATCTAATATTAATGCAAATAAAAGTGTGTTTAATTGTTAAAATGACCATTCATATTTGGATTACGCTGGCCTTGTCATCGTTTATGAATGTATCTCAAGTGCACACTTCATATTTAACATGCAACTCACAATTTTTTAGAATTTCCCAGATCTTGCATTTATAATGATCATAAACACATACCAAGGGCACAAGACAGATGATTGCAAATGAAAACAAGTCGAGGATGTCCATTAGAAAAATTGCTTAAGGCAGTTTTAAATTTAAGAGAAACTTTTTGTCAATTTGCTTATTAACCAGCTGTGAGTTTGAATGTGAACATACAGGGCTGTTGCTTTGTTAACCACTGCAGACCTTTCTCTAGCACAGTTCTAGTGTTAACACTAGAACTACCAAAGATTCCCAAAATGGGAATCTTCGTCCAGGTACCAGTTTGGCCCTCCAAGAGAGGGTGTGAAGAGGCGCCTTTGTTATGTAAATAAGGCCATTACTATCCTGTTCCAAGGACAATCAGCGTGAAAGGTGATGTAGTGAGTTTGGCTCTCCTCCCCCCTGCTCATCTACATGGATGCTAATTAGACCATTCAGAGTCGTCAGTTTGGCCACATTTGGATGCTAATAACCCAGTTTGGCCCTCTCTCGGTAGTTCTAGGAAGATACCCAATTTGGCCCCTCTTGGTAGAGATAGGAATTTCTCAAAATCCTGGTAGTCCTAGTGTTAAAAGACGCGGGTTGATAGCAGCTCACCGTGGCTGCATAGCAACCGTCTCTAAGCAACCGTGACGGGGGGCGGGGCGTCCTATTCAGGTACCAAAACCTCCTCAGCTTTCCTGCAGCTCACCTTTCGAAAGACGATTGCTTCCTGGGTCCTCCGACCTGAACAAGCTTCTTCTTTACCAGCGAAGTGTGAAGTTCAGAAGTTTACATACCCTGGCAGAAAAAGACAAACCCAATGACTTCAATCAGGTTTAAATGCTGTAATTACTAAGTTTTGTTCTGTGACACGAACAAACTAATATTTACCTCAGAAATTGTATATCTTTGTTATATTTTTCACCTAGCTGGCCCGACAAAGCAGGTAGATTATAGTGGATTATAATCTATAAACAAAACATAATAAGTCATGGCTAATGTTGCAGGAGTTTCTCGAAACACAAAACGTTTGGTTTCAGCTAAACTCCTCAAACTTTCCATGAACCGTTAGACACAAGATATCTACTGAAACATGCTAACGTGATTAGCTGGTGATCTGCTTGTTCACTAAGCTAGCTAGAGCTAATAAACTGTAGCTAACGCCATTTTCAGGAGGTAACACAGGTAACAAATAACAAACACTGAAACATTTCTGCTGATAAAAATTTCTGGTTAGATAAAAGTAAAAACGGGAATTAATGGAGAAAAACTATTTATAATAAGAACTACATGGTGCCTTTAAAAAGCTAACAAAAACAAACTGAAAATATAGATTACAACTTTCTTTGTTTTAACTGACAGCCATCTTGGTAGGCAGTTGCTATGGCAACAATAAACAAGCCACAACAATACTAGTACATTACAATTATTACTCATTTACAATTTTTGAGTCTTAAGCCTGATATTAAAAACGAGGTTTAATCAATCCGACTCAACTTTCAACAAGATTTAGAAATCAATAGTTATAGTTTTTATCTTTTACTTTGTCATGTTGTTTACATCTATTTATTATACATTTTCTTTCCCACTCTCTTTTTCCTCTGTACAAAAGAAAATAAATGTTTGACTAAACAAGCAAAATTAACTTTCCAAAGTATAGATATTGAAAAAAGTTCTCCAAATTATCATATATGGCAAGAATGTCAAACTCAAGGCCCGAGGGCCAAATCTGGCCCGCCATAGCTTTCTATGTGGCCCTCGAGACTCCAAATTACAGCAATAGGCCCCTCCAGTTTTTCACAAATAACCGAAAATTCACACAGAAATCAACAGATCCCCACATTTTTCTGAGTTTATCAACATTTTTTCTCAAAATTGACCAAAAACATTTTGGTTCAAGTGACCGCTGTCTCAGCCTGACCTGATGTCAAGTTATAGTCCATGACCGATAGAGCGATTAATAAAAGGTCACATTTAACATCATATATTAGAGCAAATATCGTAAAAATTCCTTACGAATATTTCTAAATTAGTGCCACGAAATCTGTGATGTTGATGGCAGAAAACCACAAAAACAATCCTGGATGGACTGATTAGTGTGAAAAGATGTTCAATATCATGTTATTTTAAGGAACACTTTTAACAATTGAATTGGTTTTTATCAATACGATCCGGCGCAACAGGAACTTTATGAACATTCAGATTTTGGCCCAAAATGGAAATGAGTTTGATGCCCTGATATTTGGGATAAAAACGACTGAATCATGGACTATTTTGAATGTAAACAAGAATAAAGAGGAAGATATTTGGTGGTGGAATTATGTCACTCCACCAGCAAAGGAAGATTCTGTGATGTCACTGGCGATTCAGTCTGTGATGTCATCAACTGTAGGATTGTATGCAACACAATTCTGCATATTTTTCATTGCTTGCAATATCACTGACCAGTTCAGACGCAAAGCTCTTTCCGGTAGTTTACCAATCGAGGATTTTACTGATTGTATTTAGGAGAAAATGTCTCATTATACGCCGAGATACCACAGTGGGATGATGGGACCCCACGCGAGAAGGGGAGGCCAGCAAAACCCCCAAGGCAGGTTCCCTCCTGCACACCCGAATGCCTTACACGGGGAAATCCACAGGCTGAGTTACCTTCTGGAAATGGAGAGAGCCGGGAGGTTTGAAGACAACCAGAAACTGTCCCACCTGGAGGCCGAGCTGGAAGAGACCAAACTCCAGTTAAAAAAGCAAAAAGCTCTCAAAGAAACTTTTATCAACCAGGCCAAAGACGCAAAGAGGGAACTTGAGAGAGTAGAGAAGTTCAGTGATCCAGCAGTCCGTAACGCTGCGGTCATTGCTTCCAAGGTTCACAACAACGTGAAGTACATGAAGAAGAAGAACTTGCAACAAGACTTGGAGGAGTTAAAGGTGGCCCACCTCCTCAGCCAGGAAGCATTTGTGGCTGAAATACAGGCTGAGAGGAAGAAAAGTCAGGGACTCCAAGAAGATCTGGACAAACTCCAGACTTCCTACGAGGAACTGCGCTCTGAGTATGAAGCAGCCGATGCTCTGCTGAGGCAGGAGGCCGAGACACAGAAGCTTTATGAAGCGAGGCTGAGTGAGGAACAACGACTGCTGGAGAACTTGAGAGCTGAGAAGGACGACATGTTTAAAGAAATGTCCCAAAAGATTTCATTCCTGCAAGACGGCGAGAAACTTTTGCAGGACGAATTAAATCTGATCAAACGTTCATATAATGAACTGACCTGCAAATATGAAAGCGAAGTTTCTTCACTAAAGCAAGACTTGGAAAGATGTCGGCAGGAGGCGACAGATGAGAAAGACGCTAACATGGAAAGAACGAAGGAAAATCTGCAGCTTATTAACAATCTGAGAGCTGAGAAGATGGAGCTCTTTCATAAAATGTCCAGAGAAATCACAGTTCTGCAAAAGAGAGAGAAGCAGATGATAAAACTGGACCAGTTTAACTTCTTCTACGAAGAGCTAAAATGTAAATATGAAAGAGGCATTATGGATATACAGCAGCACCGTGAAAAATACCAGCACAAGATAAACCAGGAGGAAACTGCTCTTTCAAACAGAGAAAAGAAAGAGAAGGTTATGCATGAAAGAAACAATTGTGAGCTGCAACAACAAGTAGAAAACCTTCAGCTGCAGATAAATCAGGAGCGAAAAGATCATCTGGAGAAATCAGAGGAGGACAAGGCTCGTTTAGACAACCTGAGAGCTGAGAAGGAGGAGCTCTATCAAAACATGTCCAGAGAAATCACAGTTCTGCAAAAGAGAGAGAAGCAGCTGATAAATGAACTGGATCAGGTTAACGTCTTCTACGAGGAGCTAAAATGTAAATATGAAAGAGACATTATGGATATCCAGCAGCAGGCTGAAACGTACCAGCAGGAGAGAAAAGCTCAGCTGGAGAAATCAGAGGAGGACATGGCGCGTCTAGACAATATGAGAGCTGAGTTTGCCGTCCTCCAAGATAAAACAACAACTGAGATTAAATTCCTTCAAGACAAGGAAAGGAGTGTCCAGGCTGAGTTGGAGAAGGTTAAGAGTTTGTACCTGGAGTTAAACCGGCTGTATGAAACGGATGTCACTGCATTAAAACAGGAAGCAGCAAAATACCAGCAGGAGATGAGTTGTACGATAAATGATTTGGACGGAGCAAGAGAGGATGTACTGCTGCCCGACACTGTGACAGCTGAGGAAGAAGATCTCCATCAAAAACACATCCCAGTTTTCAAAGAGGAGAAAGACTCACAGAACCAAGTCAACCCGGTTAAAGTCTTCAGTCCAGAGGTTTCTTCGGAGGAGGAACTCTCAGAAAAAACATTATCAGGTTGTTCCACGGATCCAGAATCCACAGGAGAGACTGAGATCGCTGGAGAAACCATCCTGGAGGATTTAAACAATCCAGATACTAAAACCCTGCAGGATGGTAAAAAGAAAAAATCAAAATTTTCAATTTGGAAAAAAGTCCAAAACATTCTGCGATTGAAAAAGCCAAAAAAAAGCCAAAAGATTGAAGACGATCAAGAACATGTTTAATGTTCTTGATTTGGATATTTAGAGGAGAAAGACGTGAGAGGTCTGTGAACGGGGCGCCATGCCACGCTCCGTCAAGAGGAAATTTAAAAACCATGAAGTTTTTTCCCCATCGACTAACTAGAAAATAGATCCCTTCCCGACCCGATTGGAAAAAACGTGGGCAGCACGGTGGTGCAGCGGTTAGCGCTGCGTCTTCACAGAGACCATCTGTGTGGAGTTTGCATGGTCTCCCCGTGTTTGCGTGGGTTTTCTCCGGGTGCTCCGGTTTCCCCCCCACATCTCCTAAAACATGTAGGTCAGGTCAGTTGGTCACTGTAAATTGCCCCCAAAACACTTTAAGAAACTCCAACCATGTCCAGTATTATTGTTAAACTTGTAAAATGAATTGAATTAGCCGAACGTTAGCCCTTTTCCCTTCGCTGGTTTAGTGTCAGGCGGCTCAGTGCCGCAACTAGGCTCAATATTTATAGCAACGTATTGATTTAAGAATTAAAATTTCTTCTTTTAATAGTAATAATTTCTGTTTATTTTCACTGTACTTGTGCTTTTATGGTTTGTCCTTTAGTTTACCTTTTCTACTCACTTTTTATATTAAATTGCACTGAATTGTAGCTCGTTATTCTGTTTAAATCTGTATTTTAAAGAAGATTAGCAAAAGGATCATGCAGTGGCTTTTTTAGGGCGGCTGTGGCTCGGTGGTAGAGTGGTCGTCTTATGACCAGAAGGTTGTAAGTTCGATTTCAGCTTCCTGAGCCACATGTTGAGCTGCCCCGGGGCGGGGTACTTAGCGGCAAGTTGCCCCCCGACCTGCATGTGGGTGTAAATGTGTGTGTGTGTGAATGTGACTGTAGTGTGAAGCGCTTTGAGTGGTCAACATGACTAGCAAGGCACGACACAAGTTCAGTCCATTCACCTTTTTTCTTTGATAAATCCTGTTTTTCTTTTTATACCAAACATAAAAAAGCTGATTTAACAGGTTTGGATTCTTCAGGTTCCAGGATGTTAAATTAAGATTAGAGTTAATCTGTACATAATATTAGATGATAATTGTTATCATAATTTAATACTCCGGACCATGAAGAAGCTCAAACTTGTTATATCTGGTTTGTTTGTTATAAGGAAAAAACAGGTTTTATCAGAAATAAAAGTTACTGTGATCTTTCTGTTAGTCTTTATTTAGAAATACAGATTCAAGATAGTTTAACAAACTTAACAAAAAAGTGCAATTTAACATGAAAAACTGTAGAAAAGGTAAAAAGAAGAACAATCCATGAAAGTATGAAAACAGAAAACTTAATCAGAAATTATTTCCATTACAGGAAGAAATCAATTCTTAGATGAACATTTTGTAATAAATATAAAGCTTTTGTGTTGTTGAGCTTATGTGTTGTCTGCTTGTATAAAAGAGAAGAAAAAGGGGCAGGAAATGCCTAATCCAGTTTTTCTTTTAACCAGCTTTATAGCTGGTTAAAAGAAAAAGTGTTTTATTTCTGATGTTACTTCTAGGTTTGGTTTGTCAACCTGGGTTCAATTCCCAGTCCTGGAGAATCTGCTGCATGTCTTTCCCTTCTCTCTCCTCCTAATTTCCTGTTCAACCTGTTAAATTACGGCCTAAAAAACTTTATTCGAGCCTAAAAGACTAAAAAAACTAAAACATACATTTCACCTCACAACTGGACCAACAGTCAGAATATGCTTCCCACCACATTGTGCTCGTTTCCTCGTGTTAAATAACAACTTTCTTCCTCTCTCTCATTTTCTCTCTTTCTTACATAATTAATAGGTTACTTAATATTTACACACACACACACACACACACACATTTACACGTCCCCTCCATGGGCTGCCACCTTATCGTGGTGGGGGGGTTTGAGTGTCCCAGTGATCCTAGGAGTTATGCTGTCGGGGCTTCATGCCTCTGGTTGGGCCACCCAATGCAGACAGGTCCAAGGTGAGGAACCAGAACCAAGTGCAGCCCAAAGATCCCTTATGATGAATACGACCGTTGGAAACAGTGGTTGTACCCGCCCCTACATGAGGTCCCACCCTGGAGCCAGGCCTGGGGGCGGGGCACGTTGGGGAGCCCCTGGTGGCCGGGCTTTAACCCATGGAGCCCGGCCGGGCTCAGCCCGAAAAGAGCCCATGGGTTCCGGCTAGAAATAGTCGGACTCACTGCAGTGCATGGCTCTGGTTCTGGAGTCGGTCTCCTTCAAAGGGGTTGGATGTTCTCCCACCCTGGAGTTGCCCCTTGTGAGAGGCGCTGGGCAGGAGTGGGCTTTCTTGTTGCCTCCATCTTGGTGCCTGTACGTTGGGGTGAACAAGAGGATAGCCTCTCCCTCTACCTACGGGTTTGGGTCGGGTTCTGACTGTTTACCCACCTTTTTAAGTCCTTGGAGGGGGTACTGGAGAGTGCCCCTCCTGGGAGCTGCCTTGTTAGACTGGAGGGGTTTTCTCCGTTGGGTCTCTGGGCTCCCTTAGAGACGGGGTGAGAAGCCCAGGAATCCAGGAGTCACTGATGTGTTTACATATATCCAGGGTTTCCCCCAGGGTATTATAAGCCCCCTGACCTCCTGCATCAAGGTAGGAGTCAAGATGAAACCCCACTGCGTTGCTCTGCTGTGCAGCTCGATGTGAACTGCAGGTATAACATGTGGTTGTGCTTGAAGAGGTGCGTTGAGTGAGCAGTGAGAATGATTTATCTTTGTGAACAAAGAATCATGTTGCCAAGCGTGGCTCTGTGTCTGCGCTGTAAACTTTATGTCTGTGTCTTAACATCTTTTCATACAAAAACACGATGGTGAGGGAAGAAACGCAGTTTAACCTAATTTGGTTCTAATTACAAAGACAGGAAATCCACCTGCCACACATACGGCTGAGAGAGAGCGAGACGGGGAGGCCGAACAAAACGAAACGATTCTTTATGTGGGAGGATGACAAATAACCTGACTGTCCCAGTGTCGAATACTTTTAAAAATCATATTTTATAGGAAAGTATATTAATGTGGCAATAAATGGAACAATAATACCAAAGATGTATCTTGATTTTGACCTTGAATTTTGATCCAAACATCAAAAATGTAACATGGACTGTTTGGCATATGAGAGATTATTTTAAATACTTGACCATTTTCCAATGCATATACTGCAGCATATCACTGTAAAAATCTTTAAAATTTGGATGTAAACAGAAATGTGCTTATTGAATACAACTTGATTCCTATTTACATGTATGTTCACATCTAAATACAAGCTGCTCTTTAATATTCTATCAATCAATCAAGTTTATTTGTTTTGCAAATTTCATCAACAAAATGGCAGATTAAAGGGCTTTAAATAATAAAAACACAAAATATGTTTAATGTACAATTAAATTGTACAATTAATGTACAATTCAGTTCAAATCTTTACATTTGAACTGAATTGAAAACAAAAATTAAGTCATAAAAACAACATATAGTCACCAACTGAGGAACCAGAAACTAATATTACATTTTGTCATCATTGAAATCATCAATACATCCGATAAGTTGGTCAATAGACCTTATAACAGGGGCCGCTTTTCATTGGCTGATGCCCATTCTACCTGGTCTCACAAACACACTTAGCTTCCCATTAGCTAAGTGCAGCATAATGGCAGAACTGATACAACTTCTACACCTTGAAGCCTGTCTGCTACACAGTCTGACGTTAGCTAAACAGATCAATATGCAATGTGTGCTGTATCTGACATACACTAAAGATTTTATTTTAGCAGAAAAGGCTTTGTACTAAACTGTTACTCGTGTTAGCCGCGTTAGCACCAAGTACAGCTAGTCAATCAACCGTCGCTGTGTTCAGGGAAGCGCTGATTAATAATCGAGAAATAAATATCAAGCCTGGAAACTTGATATCGTAACGGACTGAATGTTATGTTTTTAACGTAATCTTTGCTCGTCTTGCGGGGCGCAGGCGGTTGCCACGGTAACAGGTGTGCTTAAACTACAAAGAGAGAGAGTAAAAAGGTAGGAGTGGTTTTGAGTTGATCACCTGTTCGGGTTATTTTACCTTTGTTTACCTTTGCTGTGGCGCATTACAGCCGCTGTAGTTTCTAAACGTTGGACTAATTACCTCGTTCGTTTGTGAGTTTACATCATTCACAACAAACATCAAACAGAACAAATATATTTCATAAAATTTTAACAAACAAATGGCTTCTACCGCGGTAATTATGTGAAATTAAATTAATTATATCCCAACTTCGGAAGATTTGCCTTTACCTTTACAGAGCTCTTTGGTTCCTCCTATCAGTCTGTAGCTTCTCATATTGAGGTCAAAGTTCAGATCTACCATAACTGACTGACACCTGCTGGCCTCAGGTTTGCAACCAGCTTGTGACTGAGAAACCAGTAACCTCCTCCCAGTTGATGACATGAACCTGTTAGTTCCTCTGTCCATTGTAGTAGCTGATATATTGTGAAAATCCGGTAGAAATGATGCACTAATCAGTCATGTTTACATAGAAACAACTTGTCATGTTTACATAGAAACAACTTTGTTTGTGAGACTTGTGGTCAGGTGGGTCGGTTGTGGGCGGAGCTTGGTAAGGTCCATTTAGCTGACCTTAATATTTCTCGTGTTTGAAATGTTGTTTTCTGTAGATTATAAACCTTTTATTTAATTCCCATGATGATTTGAGATTATTTTATAGTAATGATGAATGATTCTCCTTCCTTGGATTGTTTACATCATTTTCCTCTGGTTTTCAGAAAACCTGCGTCTCCTGCAGGAAATTACGTCCAGCGCTGCCTTTCAGGTTTTCTGCTTCCTCGTGAGTGCTAAGGAAAATGATTATTTAATGCTAAAAATACACTTAATCTTACGACATGTGTAAAGGGATAGCCAACACTTTATTTGGAACAGTTTTCTGTGGAGCATGGGGGAGCTCACAATAGCAGACATTCAAACAAAGCAGGGCCCTTTTCCTCCCCCGCTGACACACAGAGCAATAAAATTTACAGTCCGAAAGGGGTCAGAGACTTCTTGGCGCCTCTCGGCCCGTGTCGGATGGAGATGGGCACGAAGTGGTCCGCCTTTACTTAGATAAAAACCAGACATCGGAGCTGTAATCAGGGGAGTTTCCGGGGTTCTTTGGGGGGCCGAACAAGGTCTCTAATTGGTCAAAGAACGGAACGCCTTCTTTGCATATATTAAATAGGGAAACTCCTCTTCTGTTTAAAAATTCCAGGCCAGCAAACGGAGTTAGTTTTTTTCCATCTTTTCTTCACGTGGGCCCTTTGTCTGTCTTATGTGTTTTGTGTGTGTCTGTTTTCCCTTGTGTGTGTTTTATTTTGTGATCAAATGTATATCTTTATACCTCTGCAGCTCTGTTAACGGATTCATGCGGTGCTTTGTATGAATTAAACTCTGTGATCTGTGACGTCATTGTGCCTTCGCCGTTGTCTTGCAGCCGTGACGACATCCGTTCGGGATCCCGGGAGAACTGGAGGAAAAGAGAGCCATGCTTTTTCTAAATTTTAAGCTAACCTAATAACTTTCCTCTTAACATGAGATTTCTCTTTTTTATGAAATGTTTGCCTTTTCAACCTAAAGGAAGCCATGACAGCCAACGGGTTTGCTTCTAAAACATGAGGAGGAAAATGTGAAGCCGTGTGGAGGGTCAGCATGTCTGAGCGTTTCCTCTGAATTACTTCAAATCTGTCTCTTAACCGTACATTTTACTACACTTTACTTCCTACCAGGGTAATATTGCTGTTTATTTTGCATGATCTTGGAATCAAACTGCCTAAATTCCAACATTCACAGATAAATTTGAAATAAATGTATATTTTTATTAAATTGGACTGTGCAGAATCTCCCTGTTTGTACTTTTTCCTTGTAGCTTTGGTTGTGATTCTGACTCCTTTTTAGAAAACTGCTGTAAACAGCAACATTTTCTTTCAATATTTTAAATATTGCTCTTATGATATTGTCTATTCCTATTCGTTTGATCTACAATTTTGTTCCCCTAATTCATGTTTTTTACCTGGAAATAACTCATTTTGTGTTTTAACCGTTGCACATCAGTTTAGTGTTAGATAAATAATTTCATGGATTATGGAGAAAAGTAGCAGAAAAACATGTTTAAACCTGAAACATATTCAGATGTATAATTTAGATGTATAATTTAATTTCTTTGCACAGGTGACTCCTTGTACTTCATTGCTTGGATTGTCCTCTAATGCACCCAGTATTTTATGTTGTGATTTTGCCCCTACAGTATATTATTCTTTTGGGGTTTTTTTGTATATTTTTACTCTTTCGTCTTTACATGTTTTCATTACCTGAAACTTTGCTGCTGCTACACTTCAGTTCTCCGACTGTGGGACCATAAAGTGTATTTTTATTCCCTTCTAACTTGGAAACGTTTTAAAATGGTGAAGGAATATGAAATATTTGCATCTAGTTTCTTTAAAATGTGTGAAAATACATTTAAACTAGGAGTACTAGGTTTTCGACTTCTCCCCAGACTTACTGAAACAGGGCCAAAAGGCCCTGAGTCCAAACTGACGACTCTGATGGCTCAAATTAGCATTCTTCTTGAATTGTAAATGTGGCCGTTGACCGTCAGGCCAGAAGGTAAGAATGTGAATAGTCCATGTTGGGGGTGGGTATCTATGATACCTACAACTAGTCAGTTTAGTTATGAAGCATACATGAAGTGTTTTTGGAGAGATGTGACCTTTTGCAGCTGATCCATGATGTTGTGCTGCATTATCCAGGTCATTTTGCCAAATGTACATAGAGTTTGCAAAACATACAATCTGTTTCAAAAAATATGCAAAGGTTTTTCTAAAAGAAATGAGTAATGTTTCTCTTTGAAATAAAGCTAAGAGGGTATAAAATGACAGTTTAGAAATAAACTAACCAAATTAATTGTGTTGATCCACCTCAAAAAAATCATGCAAAAAGTGTAAGCAAAAGAATCTGGGAGACTTTGCACATGCAAATTTGCATGCAGCCTTTTGTGCTGTGGAGGATAAATAGGTGACTGCTTCACCTATTTAGTTCACAAGAACTAATGGCATTTATTTCAGTCATAATCTTGCGGGGGGTGACCAAGGTTCCATCACTATGTGACAGCTGGTCAGCAAACCTGGCAAACATGGAAACATTTATCAGGCATGCATTGGGGTGCAGGAGAGACGGGTGGACTTCCTGGTTGAGCTTGCAAAAGAGTTCGGTAACTCTCATGTGAGTGAGAAGAAGGCACACAAGGAGAAACTGCTTCGGCAACAACCTTCCACACCCAGCTCAGGCAAAAGGGCGAAGTGTCAGGTCAACCATCGATGCAGGACGCGTGTCCTGAGGCCGAAACATCATCAGTGACCCCTCACACCCCCACCATGGACTGTTCTCCCTGCTGCCCTCTGGAAAGAGGTTCTGCAGCATCCGGTGCAGGTCCACCAGGTTCTGAAACAGCTTTTTCCCACTTGCCATCAGACTGCTGAACTCTTAACTGGACTGCACTCAAAAACTGGTCTCCACTTTATACCTTGCACATGTACAGAGCTAAATAACTTCTATTTTACTGTCAGTCCTGCACTTTATATTTTATATTTAGATTTATATTCATATTTTATACTGTATTTTATTTTACTCACAACATTGGAACCTCAAACATTATCCTGAGCCGTATGCAACAAAATTTCGTTCTGTATACACCCTGTGCATTGAAAATGACAACAAAGTCAGTCTAAGTCGAAGTCGAAGTCTAAGGAACAATTGTGCAACTGTGAGATGCGTTGAGGCCATTACCAGGGTACTTATAAGGTAATGGCCTTATTTACAGAACAAAAGCACCTGCTAGATAAAATCCTTCAGGTCATTTGGCCTATCTCTAGACTGTATAGGTAGAAATGCTCAATGGACTAACTCCAGTACTTCCAGTGTTTTAAGGGGTGTGCATAAGACTGACATGACGCTGTCACAAACATGACATAACACTTGTTATGAACATGAAGGAGTCTTCATGAATGTCAATGACTGTTGTCACGAAGTGTAATTTGAAGTGTCATTATTTACTAAATAATGCTACATTGGCCATTTTAATGGACTTCTGATGCAACTTTTAGTTTTAGCAACCTTGCATTAAAAGTGTCATTATTCACCAAATTTATGTAATGTTTTGCTTTTTTATGCAATGTTCATGACAGTGTCATGTCAGTCTTATGCACATCTCTTCAAACAAAGTGTTGCCGACTAAACTTTCCCTTTTTCATTGACTGATATCTTCACTACTCATCTACCATTCTGAGAAAATTGTTTGCCCTATTTAAATTTTTATAGAAATTGTGTAAAATTAGCTTTACATTTTTTTCTCCCCTTTTGTGCTACAAGATTATAATAGGCCTTGCCAATTTTACAGTTTTTTGTAAAATGGGAAAAGAAAATCCTGTTTTCAGATGTTTAACAACTCAAAAAACATGAGTTATTTATTTAATAATTCATCCATGCAATATATTTGATTCTTTAACAAGTGGCATCAAGTGACGGCATGTTGTGTTCACTTCTTTAATCTGTATGTACTTTCATCGTCATCCCTTTTATCGTAAATTTCATTATCAAATAATTCTTGAATCCTTCTAACTTTGAAAGGCATTGGTTTTTGTAAGATCAAACATGACGAGGTTGAGTGTGCAGCAAGAATATAACTTTCACTTTGTATCCCATATAATTAACTAATCTGACAAAGTAATTACATATTCATGCTTAAATGCGAACGTATCTTTTAAGAGGCTGTAAGAAAGTATGACAACTAATGTGTTTCATGGGAGCTGAAAAATGCCAGCATTTCGTTACGCTCAGCTGTGAGACAGGACATGGTGACATGTATCGCAGAGAATGAAAGGGTGTGTTGTTTATTTATTTGATATATTTTTTAATTTACTATTACTCTCCATTTTATGATGAAAGGTCAGGGTAAACATTTACACAGGCGTGGCTAATTGATGTGAACTGAAAAGGGAATGCATTAGATACACTTAGCTGAATGAAGATTAACTCTAAGCGTATGTGTTTGTGTGCAAATGTTACTGAGAAGGGAGGCATCTCTGGGTGTGCATCACTGTGATCATTATGTGTGGTGTCTACTAGCGTGTCCTTTTGCTTGCGTGTCAGTGTCTATCCTGATGCACTTTGTGTATTTCGGCCCAGGGGAGGTAAGTTATTGAACTGACCCCTGTAGTGTGACAACAGCCAAGTCTGAGGTAATCCAAAAGCCTAAACATCAGTTGCCACCAGCAACCAAAATGTATTAAAGATTAAAGCAGTCACTCAGAACAAAGTACACTTTGTTGGTATCATCTTTTCAACTGGGGCAAGTGAGGCCTTGATGTTTGTCTTTGTGTGTTCATTCTTTTCTGCGTGTGTATTTGGGGGCTGTTTTGCAGTTTGCTACTATAGAAGGATGAATGTGAGTTAAGCTGAATCCATAGGGAGCTACACTGAAAGCCACTTATGAGAATAATAGCACGTGTGTTTGTGCTGCTTCGCTTATTTTGCTAAGCTTACACAGGCAAATTTAAGGATCTAGCCAGTTTAATTAGCTTTTCTTATTAAATTTGAATTTAAAACATGTTTTGATAAATAGGGTTGTTCTATTATTTGCATGCTCAAACAGCAGGTGTGCTTATCTACTTTTGTTGAAGACAGTTTGATAACCAGTGAGACTGACAAGGTCTTTGTGTATGTGTGGAGATCATGGAGGAGATGATTTGGCAGAGCTAAAGGCAAATAACACCTCCTTGTTAAGTGAGAATCTGCCTCCTTGTTAACAGCACAGAGAGGGTGACTGAAAGCAACACTTTTGACTGCCTTGTCAAAAAGTGACTCAGAAAAGCTTTTTTTGTGTAGTATGACTATGAATTTTGTTTATACATTTGCTACTGTCATATGCAGTTGTTTGTACTGCTGGCAAATTTTTCTACTTTATAAAAGGAAAATAGTGAAACTGGTAATTATTTTGAAGTACAAAGAAGCTGAACACTCTTTGGGAACAGAACAAAATTAGCAAATTGTCCCATGTTATTTATTGACACATTTTTCTGTATAAAAATCTTTGATACATTAATTTCGATTAATTAATTACTTAGATTTTAATGTGTTAAAATTTTAAACAAAATTAATCGTTTTTGTTTTTTGTTCATACGACATTACAGGTTTCAGTTACAAACCTGTAACAAACCTGTAACCTGTTACAAAAATGTAACGCACAAGCTATAGCCGTAAAGAAAGCATTTGACATGAATGCCACGCCCACTGGGGTTAATTTTTGCTTTAAAAAAAATCTGAGAGAATGCTGGAAAAGACTATTGTTGTGTGGACGTTGTGCAACATGGAGTTGGCCTACTACCGAAGCTTCTCACACCTAAAATACCATCTCAATACAAAACATATTGCAACATGCACAGATGTGTCCACAGTGCACATTTTTAAAGAAGTACTTTTCAAAGGAAGTTAAATGAGTGAAGTGAACTGATAATTTTTCACAGGTCTTTAAATTTTTTCCAGAGCTGTGTATATATAGATTTTTTTTATACAGAAGAGAACACGCTTTCTGTAACTTTTTTAATCTGATCTCTTCTTTGTGCAGAACTTTCTTACTCCAAGGCATCCTTTTGACAGCTTGTCAGGTTTTCTAGTTGAGAAAAGCTTACAAAGCATTTACTTCATCTACAGGGTGAAAAAACAGCACATGTTGTGACACACACACACACACACAACTATACACCCGTAAACGTACATCAGTACACACATTTTGCAATATTATCAATTTTCCCACTTTGTCATAGTTTTGATAGGTTGTGAAGAATATGGTTTCTGTTGTGACCTCTGAGCCAAATGCCATTTGTCAATGAGGCAAATGTCCCCAACACAAAGAAGTATGAAGGTCTTACTTTTATTTTTTTCATTTCTCTAAAACAAGAAATGCATGTTATCATTCAGGCTTAATGAGCACAAACCTATGTATATTCTAACAACATATAGGAAAGTTTTTGCAAGTCAGAACTTCAACTAAAAACATTCCCCCAAACAAATCTAGACTCAAATCCCATTTCTTTAGATCAGAAAAGATTTGCTAAATACCTAAATACTGAGAGAGATAATGTTTGACAACTTGCTTTCAGATTGAGGAGGTCTTATAGATGTCCTGAGCCTCTGCAAACTGTAGTTCAGCTTGTTATACTGCTTTGTAGTATTAGTGTCCTTCTCTCTGAGTGGCCTTTAAGGTCATGTCAGTAAAAAAGCAAAGGAGACATTTTTCTGTGGATAATGACAGTCTTACCACCTTCAGCCAGTATCTTCGTAAGGTCTTTTTTATTTTATTTTTTTGTAGGGTTGATTATGGACATATTACCTCCTCCTGAACACTGTGCTGGCTGGACATTCCTAGTGTATACATTAACATGTGCTAATGCAAAAATTAGAAGCTAACCTGAAGTGCCACATAAAAGCAGTATTGTTACGACACTACCCCATTTCACTGCAGGACAAGGTGCCACACCAACCATTTTTTTCTGCACTTTTAGTGTACAAACTGCAGTAAATTACAACCCAGAGAATGTTATGGAATGTTTCTGCCAGTCCAAAAATATTTACAATATTTTTATCTTCACCTGTTTGGTTCCCAGTTCCTTCAAAACCTATTTTTTGTGCCACAAATGCGATAAGACTGCTACATTTTACATAAGTTTTTAAAAAGCTAATTAAAAGCTTGATCAAAATTTTACTCAGTAATAAAGGTCGGTTGATACCAAGATTTAAGGTTTGAGCCTGATTGATCATTTTAGTCAGAGGGGAATTTAATATGAGATTATTCATCAGGTTAAAATTTGCTCCTTCTTGTTCTGATATATAATATTCACCTTAGATAAGCACTGGTTTAATTAAAGAGCCCACATTTTATCTGTACCATAAGCTGAATATTTTTAAAAACTAAAACACATCCATTTAACAGGCAACATACCCACTCAGGTTTTGTTTAAAAACTAAAAACATATTGTGTATTTATGGTTGGCTGCAGTTTGGCTTCACAGGCTCCTACAGAATCACTACTGGGACTCCAGACAGGTGTGCATGCTCATGTGTTTGTCAGTCTTTGTACTTTAGAGAAGCTGAAAACCTCACTCAATGACTTGTGTGTCTGTGCTTAAGATAATTCTGCATGAAGAGTGTCGGCAAATCCATGTCTAATATCCAGATATTCCATTTATAAAAGCATTATATTTGTGTTGTGATTTTTTTTTAGGTAAATGTTATTGTAACATTAAAAATTGTTTACACCCTTTTCTATCAACAAGCCACATCTCAATTTTCCCCATTATCTCAGGACAACATTTCTGTTTTTTACTTATATATTTTTCTTCCTAAGCTACATTGTTTTTTTTACTTGAGTTGCAAACATATATAGATTTATCCTGTAAAAAGTTGGACATGTTTTATTGTGGTCTCCTTTTTTTTTAACTCAAAAACCTTGAATTTCTTTTTACCAGGGATGTACAGATTTGATGTTGGAAAGCCTTGATTTCATTAGCCAGTCATCAGAGTTCACATTTCACAATTTGTGTTCCTTCTTACTCTGCTGTCCTTTCTGTGTCCCTCATTGCATGACTAAACACACAAACACACACATGAAGAGCCCACAGAGCAACTGCTCTGTCACAACAGTCTCCAGAGATGTATGCCAACAGACCTGTAACCGTCGGCAAATGCTCTTGTTTACGCTGAAGATGAATGAGACAGATCGTTGCTCGACTTGCCTAAATAGTTCCCTAAACGCCTAGACAGGTGGCGTGAATGTGTCTGTGGTTTGGGTTATGTGTTCTAGTGGGGTGTGCAAGTGTGTGTGCGTCAATAGTTAATCGTTTTAGAGTGTGTGATTGCATGTATGCTTCGTGGATCTAGTGGCAGATGGCATCGTTCATTTGTTTATTTTTGCTCCTCTTCCCTTTTGACTCCCTATTCATCTCTCACATTCATTTTCTCTCATTTCCCATCCTTTTACCTTTGCCTTTTCCTTATATATTGTAATTTGGAACACAAACACCGAGGGAAGCCAAACCTCGCAACTTTCAGCTGTGGTTGTTTTTCTTTACTTGCAACTTTGGTTATATGCAAAAAATGTTCATCTCATGAAATGTAGGAGAAGAGCATGCCCATACAAATAATAACTACAAAGGAAGAACATTCATTAGAAAGGAAAATTAAAGTTAACTTATAAAACAAAAAGTTTATGGTTTCGTCATTAGATGGATGATCAAAATTGATCAAAGGCATACTGAAGTAGACCAGATAATTTTGTAGCAATGCAATTATAAAGTTATTATATAAACAGGATTTTCAATTTGACATAAAACACATAAAATTGTGAATGAAAATGTTTTTTTTTTTATATATAATTTTGAAATTAAATGTACAATGAAGCCAGACTTTCGCATGTTTTTTCAGGACAATTTATCTTCTGTGGGTCTGCCCCCTAGAATCAAAACAAACACAGGAAATGGTTATGTAACATAAATCATGTCGTCAAACATTACGTGGAACCTTCTTGCAGATCTGAGCCTTTCACTGTAAATGTAGAACGTTCTCCCTGGGTCTTCTATCAAGAGTTTAAAAGCATGCATATTTTGCACAGCTGTACTTTAAATTTGCCTAAAGTATGACTCAACCCATCAGCCCTGGTATGGATTGGCAATTTGTGCAAGTTAGTGGCAATTTCTTACTTACGGGAATAGCTTTCAGTTTAAAACCAGAAAAGCAAGTCCAGCCTTGTGCATTAAAGTCTGCTCCTTTGACTATTGAAGGCATCCATCACCCAAAGCAGGAAAAGTGACTCAGTTAATGTGCCACCTCTTCTACTTTTGTACGTTTGTCTGAATTACCAACAAGGATCTCAAACATGAAAAACATCACTTTTGATGGAGAAACAAAGCCTTCTCTGAAACACATTATTAACCTCTCGTACCATTACCTGGTATTTGATCATTTGATTGGAACATACTTATAATTCACATGAGAAGTCCATTTTAATGACTGATGAAATGAAAGTAGTACATAGCTTTTCTATTTGATAGTATCATAATAGAAGCGCCATCCAACTCCCATGATGCATTATCAGCACACACACACACGCGCGCACGCACATCCACGCCCACACATGAGATGCTGGATGAGGCAAGAAGACAGCTGAGAAAGAACATCTGCTTGTGGGACAAGGGAGAAGGGTGTCGGCATACTTCATGGTTTCATAATGATGCTTCCCCTTCCATAGGTGCAACAAACACAGCTCAGGCAAAACGTGCACACTTTGTAGTCACGGTGTCAGCCCTGGCCATTGTTAAACACTTAAAAAGTAAATGTCAAGTGATAAGAATTAGCTGCTGTGGTGAAAGATGATCTGTATCAGAAGAGCATGCTCAAACGGGGAAATCCTTAACAAGAGATACTGTAACAGTGGCGGATTAGCAGGGATGAGGGAGTTTTTTCTCTGTCTTTGGACACAACACGGGTATTTCTGCTTTAGCTGACACACTAAAATGGACTAGGAAAGATTGCGTCTGTGTTGGAGCAGTGAGATTTTGGTTATTCATTGGCAGCCCACGCACATCCTGAAGGGTGCTCGGCCGGGTCTCTAAAATGTGACAACTCATGATCTCGCACCTGCTTGCTCGAGTCGGCCCCGGGTCTGGAGTCAGATCTTGAAGACAGGTGGAAGAGGTCAGCCCGCTTGCAGGTGCCCTAACCACAGCTGAACTCGATCAATTGCAGTGCATTACCCACAATACCTCACAACAATATTTCTAGTGGTTGTTTTGATGTCTAACTGAGCACCTCACCGCACAGCGGGGGGCATTTTAGTTGTTTTGCTCCACCGATTTGTGAGCGATTTGTGAGGAGAATTAAATCTGGATCTGACTGAAAGCTGGAAAAGTGAAAGTAAAAGGTTTGCAGAAGGCAGGTCTCATGAAGATGAAAACTAAACTTGATTATTAGAACTGAGAGGAAAGTAACAAATACTGCGCCCAAGATAAGAGCCGTGACACATTCTGTGTCAAGTTTGAGTGAAATAAAACACGGCAAACGATAAAAGTAAAAGTAAAACAAAAGTCCCTTCCAGTAAGCCCAGCATTTACTGTCTAGACATAGACGGGGCTCTGAGAAACCAGCAGTGCTTTAACAGAAATCATCTGCTTTGGTTTTTCTTGGCACTTAAATGTTTCAGACCATAAGACAAAAACATTTTCAAATTCTGATTTAATTCATTAGTTGAAGAAGATAACTGGTGGTGTCCACCTTGACAGCAACAACTGTGGATGGATTTTGACCCACTCTTCTTTGCTATTTTTTGGATAACAATGTTTTAAGGAAAAACTTCAGCTGCAGCAGGAAAGCTAAAATGATTACATACAGTTCCTGTGTTATTTTCTAAGCCCTCAGCCTCCATCTGCTATGGAGCAGAAAGAAATTTGAAATGCTGCCAGCCTGTTAAAAGACTGACAAAGGTTAGAAAAATGTACAATCTAGAAAATACACAGAGAGACTGCTTTTACACTTAGAGATGCTAGCTTGCATTAACCCTTCCACATTCTTAGCTTGATGCTCAGGCGCAGCAAATGCGTGGGCGTTTTCCTGTCAGACTGTCAGTTTCCGAAACAAAAAGAGCCCTCATAAAAGCGCACACAGGATCAGTGTGACTGTGCCGTACTGTCCAGAGAGCTAAAAACTTGCGGGGTCCAAATGATCCACTTTTTAAGACTGTCAGATGGTCTAGAAGCGCAGTTGTCAAAAACAGTTGAGAAATGTCACCATCATCTGGTAGTTTGTTTCACTGAAACTGCAAACCACTGCAATGGTTTGTTTGGCTTATTTTTGAATCACATTCACTCTTTTATCAGTCACTTAGACACATAATGTAGGAGTCTTCCCTTATAAATGATTAATAAAACATTAATGAAATTTTAAGATTTTACAAGTGATTCTGTGGCTGAATGTAGGAACTTGTCTTATCAACCATCTTTTGTCATCTAAAAATACTGAGTTGTCACAGAATCGACAACAGGAGTTTTTTCTTAAAGTATGGCTATGCGATAAAGTTTGTTGCACTTCTTACTTCCTTCTTTTATACAGTGTGTAATTAAGATTTAGCAGGATCACAGCTGTATGTGTATATAGAAGAATAATACCTTAATAACCACTGATTGACGGTGCGCAGCCTGAGCTTTATCTTGCTTTATTTTACAAGTTCTTGTTCCTTCCATAAAATAAACCATACACCGCTTCTGTCTTTGACCTTGTATTTATATGTGGAAAGTGCAAAACATGTTTTTGGACATAATTGTTGCCCTTTTTGTGGTGCCATAATTTCATCCTTGTGTAGCTGTGTTGTAATAAGAGTAGCATGAAAGTTACAATAAAATAAAAATAAAAATCTGACACAAGCTTGTTCTTTGTTGCTAAAGGTTTTTGTGGCACTGGTGGTCCTTTTTTCAGCAGTAGTTGGACAGGAGGGAGGGGAGACAGCAAAGGGTAGGACATGCAGTAAATTGTTAGGGCTGAAAATTTAACCAGTTGAGGACCGTACTGTAGTCTGCTCTACCAACTTCTAACTGAAAATTGTAATAATTGTAAAACTGAGAGGTTGATTTTTTCAGCCCTTTATGTTTTCAAGTTGAGTTTCAAGGATGTCAAGGGAGAGTGGGTTGAGTTGTTCCCGTTTTTAAAGTGACTTTAATGCAACGCTATGACACTCATGCCTTTGGCACAAATCATCCCATTCCTGACATTTTGTGAAAAATGCATCACCCATAAGTTTTAAGCTAGAATCATTGCAGCTGTACAGACTCATGGTGTAGCTTAAAGAATGTGTCAAATGCTTTCAAATTTGTGTATAACTGTTCAGACACAACAATCAAAAAACCTTGATCATAGAAATGTTGCAGCATGTCAGCAAGGTATGTATTAATTACTAATCATTATGATTCCCTTTACTGTGTAATGATTCAAATAAAAAAAATGTGGACAGATTTAGCTATTAATCCCAAATATTCAAAAAGGAAAACTTTACACCCTATTAAACTTACATTTCCACTTCCAGAATTTTCTGACCCGACCCAAGTTAGTTACATCCCAGCATTACTTTTTACTACATACAAAACAGAATACTATCTCATGACCTCCCTTTTCACTACTTATGTTTAATACTCTAATATTTTATACAACAAGTAAAATACTATCAAAATTGAACTTGAAATAATACAAAATTTGAGACTAAATAATGCAATGTTGTTCAGGTGACAAGTTATTTTATATGCACAGGGTCCTCAGGCTAACTCTTTGATTTACCTCTGTTTATTAAAACTCTCCACAGTGTTGACCAAACGCAGAACCCAAGGCTCTAGTAAAAAAATATCTCAAATCATTGGGCCATATCATAGTGACAACATGCATCTTTAATTTGCAGTTTGTGCCATCAGTAAAACCTTTCTTGTCGTTTGGTAACAAAAATGAAACAAAAAAAATATAATTTTTTAAAAATCTGTGACTAAACATGTATGCTATTTGGTAAATGAAAAGCAAAGGCATAAGCTCAGTTTTTCTTAATAAACCATAAATATTTGAAGAGGAGTCGAAATAAACAACATAGGTATGAAAGGAAAGATGAGAAATGACAGAGCTGTGGCAGGATACCTTAATCTTGGTTGTCAAGACCCTCAATGCAGTATTTTTTCTGCCCAAGCATGCTTGATGTGTATTGAGGGATCAATAACAAGCTTCTGCATCACTTGATCACTGACAAAAATAGTAATTCATTCATTTAAGCAAGGCGTTCTAGAAAAGTGAAATATTGCAAAACATGCAGTGTACCAAATCTAGAGGACCAGTATATAGAAACACAATAGGTTGAAAAAAATCTTATTTTCTTTTTAAAACCTTTACACAGTAAAAATGACAGGGTGAGTGACAGTTTCACACCTAAAGTATGAAATGCACATATTTTACAAGATTCACAAATATTTCAAATGTAAAAAGCTTTAGAACTTAAAATCTACACTTATTGCTGATGAAAGTGTTATGAAACTTTCAGCGAGGATTCTCTACTATTCTGAGAGAATATTGGAGAATTCTCTCAAACTACTGTGTTGGTAGTTTGCTTTGATTCTAGTTTCATTGTTATGTTAAATATTGGTGAACTGACCAGAACAAAGCAAGTAAAAGTATACTTTTAAAACAAACATCTTTAATACTCTTTTATTCTCACCATTGCTTTTTCTGGTCAGAATTTAACATATATACACCACACAATACCAAACTTCGCCGTAATAGCAAATAGACTGAATGGCTGATGATAAGCTTAAATGCACATTAAGGTCAAACTGAACACATGACTTAATACAAGGATTAATATTCTACTTATGTTGTTGAGTTTTACTCCTTATCACACATTCTCTTTAAGCCTTAACGTTTGACTAAATGTATGATTACCAAACAATGCCTCTATGCCACGACAGTGTGTGGTCGCTTACACCACGTTTTCCCCACTGATTTCGCTGAATGAAAGTAGAGTAGTGGGTAAGTGCTGTGAATTGTATAAGTTGAATCACAGTTCGTGCCTGGATAAAAAATTCTGCGCTCTCACTACTTCTGTATCTGACTCAGAGGCATATCAACAGGCTGTCAACTTTGACCCTCACTGTGCAACAAAAGCACATCAGAGTTTAAAGTAGTGTGTTTTGACGCACAGCTGCACCCACGCCAAGCAACAAGCTGTTTTATGTGTCCATCTGCAGTGAACATTTGTGGCAGATGGGGGACACTCTGAAGAGCCATCGGCCATTACACCTCCCAAAGGAGCTACTACCTTACCTGAAATGACAAATCACTCCTGCGTTTATTCTCCCTCCTCCTCCCCGGTATTGTTTAATCCTCTACGGGCGTCTGGCACAGCAGGAGAGAAATTTAACATGACACATCACTGTAAGTGACAAAAACATCAGGTGAAACAACTAGAGGAAGGGCAGATGGGAAGAATGCAAAGAGGATTTAGATATTTAGGTGGATTAAAAAGAGAAATTCAAACCAGAAGATTGGTGTTGTGCTCAATATCAGACTTGTCACAGCTCTGTAGGGGGAAAAAAGTAATCTTGCTTGGATTAGCAATAGCAGAGAAAATGGAACAGTGAAGCAAAAAGAGAAGGGGGGGTAAATTCAAAAAAGTCATGACTTGTTGATGCTGATATAGTGATTCTCAAATATGTGGTTCTCGTCCGAAGCAATCACTGCTCTCAATGAAACTTGCCGTTGTGTATTTTGTTTTATTTTTAAAAAACACTGTCAAAGTGACACTTAATTTGGTTCTACTTGATTATTAACAGTGCAGATATTCTTATTATGCCTCACAGTAGTTTCTTGCCACAGTGTTTTGCACATTAGTCAGAATACTCGACTTTGTTCTCATTTAGCCAGATCACCTACTTTCACATTTGGTACTACTTTGTGTTCTTCTACCACCTAAAATCGATATAAAATACATTTAAGTTCTTGGCTGTAAAGTGACAAAATATGAACAAGTTCAAATGGCAGCAATACTTTTGCAACAAACTTCTCATTGGAAAGCACTTTATACAAACCTACTGTTATGGCAGAAAGCACTTTAAGCACAGTTGTTTCATTGTTCCATCTGTTCTTTAAATGAAACAAATCTCCTTTAAAATACTGTTTCATGAATAGTGTAAAGGCTTGGATTGCGAGTGATTGCTGTAATATCTTCAAAAACATTTCTTTTCTCCCTGTTTCCAAGACACAACAAAACTGTACAACGTTTTGGTAAATAACATGAAATTGGTGGTTATACATAAAAGTTTTATTTTTTTTTACAAGCAAAAGCATGCAAACCTTTGAGAAAAGTCTATTTATGTGCATGCAAGTATAATGATGTGAAAGAGACTGTGAAGCAGACAAAGCAATGGTTGAGGGGTGACGATGGGCAACGTGACAGAGACAGATAGAGATTTCAAAAGGCTACCGTTTCTTATCAGCAAAGGTCACTCAAGCAATTACGTGACACATTGATTTATATTCCTGAGGGCAAACACTCCCAGCACAATAACAGCAAGTGAAACACAAAGAACATCACATACACAAATGGAGGCATGGTATTAATCTGTGACCCAGAGCTAATTATGATCATTTTCTGGTGGAGTTTAGTGGTTGGCCAAGATCATTAAAGTTCACCAGGCTGTTTTAGTCTCTCAACTTGTGTCTCACATTACAAGAAATCTTCATTTTTTTTATGGAAATTATGCACCATGTATTTAGTTTATTATTATTATTATTATTATTATTATTCAAAGTGCTTTTTTTTACACATGAAATGTCTGTTGAGCTTTAATTTGCTTGGCATACAAACTATTCCACAATCATATTCTCAGGTCAGGGAGATGCAACAAGTTTAGTTAATGTTACTTACTGTCACCTTTTTCTCATGCAAAAAGTGACAGTAACATGCATACAACATAAAACTAATATTGTATTTCTTATGCGTTTTCTTTTTATTTTTTAGATGCAATATTAGAAACACTACTTACTTTATGAAGCCATTGATTTATCTCTGTCTCTTGCCAATTATGTCAGGATCTTTCCTCCATACTTGTGCTCTTTTTTTAAACATTATTATTAAACAGCCATGGTTTTACTTGGAAAGATTCCTTGTAATTTTAGATTTTTTTTGTTCAGCTTAGCTTATAAAGCACATGATTAGATTTTAATAATCAAACAGGTTCATAATAAAGAGGTCATAAAACCCATTAGGCTATAACCTCTAAGGACCAAAACTATCTACATTATTTTTTATGCTCTAATGACTAGCTTATAAAATGTTTCACAATGTTCAAGAAATTATTCATATCCTCCCTAATAACCAATAAATCTTGAATCTACAATGGATCTTATTAGGTTATACCTGGAAGGCCGTACTTGAAGTACTAAAGTAAGGCCATTATTTTCAGCATGTGTCTTGAACCATCATTAAAAATCTGTGTGAACACTTAAAATAGTTTAAACTCACTTTAGATGAACTAATTATATTTATTGTCTTTACATGTAAAATGCTAAAGTGATTTGCCACTTTAGGCATGCTTTCATTGCAGGAACCTTACCAAGGAAAACGGATATTTAAGGGAGGGAGTATTATTGCCAATTTCCCTACCTTATCCAATGGAAAAAGTACCAACACAGAACTTTACCCCTGAAATGGTTGGAAGGCAGCACTTTCTAATTTATCAGTCACTTTTGGATAGACTGTTCTGGAAGCACATTGCTAAGCTTATCAAACCGGCACAAGATTTTCAATATTTTAATAAAATGTGTATGTGAGGTAGCATGTGTGAAGTTTCCAAGCACATACTGCCATTTTATAGCACAATCAACTATCTTTAATTGCTATAAAAATGCTGTATATCTCAAACATTGCTTAAACAAAAATAGGCTCAATTATTTTAATGCTTTGAAATTGGCCTTCTGTCTCTTTAAGAAGCACCTACTCTTTCCGACACTCCGCCTCATGACAACAGTGCTTCTCATTATCCTGCTAACAACCACTCTTAGGAGTGATGGACTGAGAAGTAGTTTATATGATAAGCTCAGCGGACTTGCAGTTGTCGGCAGAACCTTTGCGCAGGGCAGGCTGCTCTGTGAGGCGGACGTTCGACTGGAGGCTGCAGAACCAAGGAGGAGTTTTGTTGAATTAGGTGGCGCCAAAGCAACACTTCGGGTATGTTTTTGATGAGGGAATAACATTAGAACATGACATAAAGCTTAAAAAGAAGTTGATTTTATATATTACTTCCTCACCCTCTTAAGCAGTTAAGTCACATTAGTTTAATGTCTGCAATTCATATTTTGTTTTACCCTTAAAAGATTTTAAATCATCAAAAGCCTGTTTACAGCAATCTGTTGCTAAAGAGGGAGTAAATCCTTGAGTTTTAGTTTAATTTTTTATGACTGAACCATTTACCTCCTCAAGCAAAAGTTAAAAAAAACAAAAAAAAGCCAACAAAACAAAAAACATTTCTCCCATTCACTTAGTTTCCTGCAGCAGATTTTCTAGCGAACAGAAGGAAAAGTTGTGAACAATGATTTTGTTTTTCTGTACTGTTTTAGAATTGTTGTCTCCTGTAGTTTCAGCAACGGCAGTTGAGGAAGTGGATGAAGACTTTCAGTCTGTGTTTTCTACACTTGCAGATATTGAATTATCATCAACAACCGCCTCGTTCAGCACTTCTGTCTTTACAGTGGAGGATGGTTGTTTACAGGGCATAAAAATTTCCGGTAAGCTTCATATTGTCAAACATTACAGACATCAGGGTCAAACATTAGTGATTGGGTAAAATTTAAAACTTCAACACAGTACACGCCTCCAGGAAGGAACCGATTCTGATTAGCTGAGAATCCAGTCCCTCTGTATGAAGCAAATTGTGGGTAATTATTAAAATACTTTTTTTTAAAAGAGTCTTAATTCTAAGGACCAAATGTACAGGATTTAACCTACAACATTACAATCAGATAGGAAGAGTAGAACATTTTTATCTAAGTGATTGGACAGCTAATAGCCATCAGACTTTGGGGGAAATATTTCATACTTGAAAAATGACATCTCTGGCTTTCACATTCATATGAACAAACATCTCATCATATTCCTTCTCGAAGAATCTGTGCTATTTCAACGTCTTTACTAATTAACACCACACATTTATAATCAAGTCACATATCCCTTGTGCTTTATAAGTTATATAAAGGTGAAAACAGACATATGTTTATTCTACTGAAAGCAAATAGAGACTGATTTTTTGCAGATAATGTGAGAGAGAAACTCCCCTGTTCACACAAAATGATGAGCTTCTCTATAGTATCTGCTGTACTAATCTATTTAAACTTGGAATGAGATGGGGTGTAAAATAGCATATGGATTGCTTTTGAATCTTGTAATTTAACACACTTAACAGTATTGAACTCTTTCCTCTCGCCTGATTGACTGGCCATTGCAAAATCGAATGTGTACATCAACAGAGTGCCGTAATTGTTAATACAAGCTTTGAGCTATGTTAGAATTATTGGACTGACTGTTAATAATTATTTTTTTTTTACATATTAAGAGAGATAGTTAGTGAAGCTCATGCAACAGATTATTACTAAGGGTTGTCCCATACACCTAGACGCTGTTGATTGTAAGCAATGTGGATGCAACATTTTAAGACACAACATTAATGAAGGACTGTTGGTAAAAATCTGCTTGTATTTCTTATGAAATTATGCTTAAATTGTTTTATTACAGGATTAAAGTAAACAAAGCTGAAATTCTCCATCATATCATTCTAAACTCTGACAGTACCTTTAAAGAGATGGCAGAGAAAGAGTCCAAGGGCCCATTGTCTTCTCCAGCTAGTGGAAGCATGGAGCAACAGCATCACCCATATGTGTTACAAAGGTAACATTCTTTTAAAGCTATGGTTCAAAATCAACACGCAACAACATGTCTATGAAAACAATAACTGAAATAAGATTATGTTCTGTGGTGTGGTGTCATTATCAGTAATAGTAACTTGTCATAGCCTCATGAATTTGTTGTAGAAAATGAAATATACAAATATACATGAAGAAAATCAGACCAGTGGACCAATAAACAGGCCAAAAACAGCAAGACAAGCAAAATGTATTCCACCAATTCATTTAACTCATCACTCCGTGTTATTCTTTAAAAAAGCAGAATGGCAATGGGTAATATTTTGTCCAACATACGCTTATATTACTAAATGCTCTTTAGCTTAATTATAATGTGATTATTATTTAGAATAGGTGTACCTATCACAATAAAAATAACATTGAATATATTAATCTAGGTAACATGTTAATAATCGACACGTTTAACTGATTTTGCAGGAACACCAATAATTGTTTGTTCTGTTAAGAATGAAACCAGTTAGAACCAGTTAGCAATTTGTTTTTATAGTTGGTGCAAATATAGTGAAATCATGACACACTCAAGAGTAATCAGCATAATCTCAAACCACTGTGTCTAGTTTCAAAAAAGAGGGGAATTTTTTTTTTCAGAAAAAAGAGACACATTTCAAATTTGTTTTCATTATACAGGTTTTGTAGGAAGTGTTTTTACAATTTGATTCATAAGTCACATTTTATCCATGATGTGATGGAAAAAGTTGTAGTAGCCATTGTCAGCCATGTTTTCCATCCTCCAAAAAGCTTTGTTGTGTTGGTAACAGCAATATCAGTTAAATGCATACACACTACAAACACCTTGGAAACATTACAGCTTATCTGAAGACAATTGTACAAGCAGGACAACTATTTGCATTCATGTAGTTGTTACACCATGTTTAAACTGCAGAGGGAATAAATACTGTTGTGTCATATGCTATCAAATCTGCACTGTAGTCACCATGCGCATGTGTAAATATAGCATGAAGGAAAAAACTGCATTCATACCCATCCCAGCCAAACATTTTTATCACACATTCACCTCTCCTGCCGTGAGCTTTAGTTTTCCATAGCATCTGTTCTTCTTGGCACTTGATGAACAATTAGGCCGGCTACTTCACACTGAATTCATTTCAGCACATTTTGCATAAATGATAAATAAAGATACATGTTTTGTACGCTTCCAACTGCAAATAACCATCCTCACACAACGCAGTTCCAACCTCACACATATAACCTGCTAAAGTGACAGTGAATGTATTTTTTATGACACAATTATACAAGGTAGTTTTAAATATTTACTGAGCTTGAAAGTATTTAATTTACTTGTGGAGAGGCCACTTCGCTTTTAGCTGATTCACTATTCAAAAACAATAGATAACTAATTGAATATACAAACCAAATGGAAATAGTGGAGAAAGCAAAATATGTCCCTACAGTTGTTGCTGTAGTGTGCAATGAATTTCAAAAGCGCAAATATTCCTCCTGTAATATAGTAAATAGCAGAATTTTAAAAAGTATGTTTTAACAAAACTAGTGAAAGTGGCTTGTTAATAAACAAGCTTAGCAACAATCATTTTTCTGGTATTTGAAGGAGACCTGAAGTTCAAGAGTAAAGACAAGACTCATTTGCATGTGAACTTCTTTTTTATTCCTTGCAAAAGTATTCACATATCTAAACTTTTCCATATGTCAATATTCTGTAGTCGCAAACTGGACTGTTGTTTATTTGTATTTTACATGATGGACTAACAGAAAGTCTGTAACTTTGATCAAGGCGATCCTTGTCCGGGATATCTGTTCAGTTGAATGGCCATGCTTTGGTTAGGTTGCAGTTGTGCCATGCTCTTTCCATTGTAAGTTGCTGGAGCAAACAATGCTCCGTAGCGTTAAAATACTGGGATTTTTTTTTTATAATCTAACACTGCATAAAACGTGTGTGCTCCTTGCTGTTTTTTTTTCATGCTGCTTGCTCACTAATGTTCTCTAAGAAACACGGCAGGGTTTTGGAGAACTGCTTTAGTCATACTGTGATTAATTACACACTTGTGGACTAATTTAATAATCAGAAGAGTTCTCAATGCAAAGAGTTACACTAGATTTTACTAGAAGTGTCAGAGTTAAGCAGCTACAGTTCATCATAGATACTGCTGCCAGAGTCCTAACGAAAACAAAGAAAATGAGTCAAATCACGCCAGTTCTTAAATCACTGCACTGGTTCCCTTTTATCAATGTGAAGATTTTTTTAATTGTCCTGTTTGTCTCGTAAGCACTAAATGATATTGAATAGAAATACAGTGGCGGTTCTAAAGAGCCACATGTTGGTCTCTGAAGTAAGCAAGGTGAGGCAGCAATTAGTCCTCACCTCTGCAACAAACCTGAAATGTGCAGAAACAGTTGCATTTAAACCAGGACAGAGAACATTTCTTTACCAAAGCTTTTGAATAAACAATTTGAGTAACGAGTCGTTTGAAACATTTGTTTCCTTTATGCTTATAATATCTGCATAGTAACATATGTTTTATGCTATTTTTATTTTCTGTCTTTTCACTGATATCCCACAAAACACTTTGGATTGGCTTGTATAATAATGGTGTTAAAAATGAGTAGAATAACCTATACTTGCTCCTTGGGCTAATTCCCCATGAACAGGTTTTGGCTATTTTAATCAGGAAGCCAAATGAACATTTAGCTTTGTAGGCAAACATAAAAAAATCTGTGAAAACAAACCTGACTTTTTACCAACTGGCAAACCTTGGCAAAAAGACAAGAGAAACCAAGGGTAGGTACAGAGTGCTGAGATGTGGAGTTGAGCAACAGCAACACCACTGGCAGGGATCAAAAGGTCATGCCCTCAAGGTGCATAGAGGGGAAAAAGACAACGGGGAACAAGCATATAGACATCCAAGGGGAAAAACAAGAGGAAAGACAAATCAAACAACCAGCAGGAGCTGTGACACATTTTTGTTTGAAGGACAAACAGCTTGACCACAAAGTATGTCAGCATTGTCAATAATACAAACACAAGGCTTTTGAAGTGAGTATAGGTCTTGAAAGACCTATACTTACATAGAACTTTTGCCTCATTTGCTCAACTATATACAAATTTTAACCTGCCAGGTGTTCACTTTTTTAGATGGAAGTTAGGGACTTTATTTGTAATTTTTCTCTGGTTTTCTGATAATCCCTGTCAGAAAACCAGATAGACTACTATCTGGTAGATAGTCTATGGCTGATAGACTACTAAAAATTAGTCACATTGCAAAAACATGCAACATTTTAATGTCCAATTTGACTCCTGGATCTAATCATCTTCACGCTACTTGGTCGGACAATCTTAAAATAGACATTGATGCTGAAATGTGGCAAACTATTCTAAAACACATTCATGCTTCCTGTATTTGTGCCTGACAGAATTACTCAGTGTAAAGTAGTCCTTTGAGTACACTGGTCCAAAAGTAAACTGACTTCATTCAAGCTGTGTGAAGTGTGGTTTGTGTCCAGCCTCTCTCAGTCATATGCTTTGGACCTTTTCCTTCTTATTCCACTTTTGGGACTCTGTTTTTGACTCACTTTCTGTAATCACCTCGACCATAGCGCAGCTTTCTCCACTCACTGCTTTATTTGTGGTCCTCCCCAAAACCCAACTGCTGACACCCCACCTTGCTGACTTTGTGGTTTTCTTCACCCTGATAGCTAGACATGTTATACTGATGCATTGAAGGAATCTTCTCCCACTCACACATTTTCAATGGATAAAAGATTCCCTTTCTTTCATGAAATTAGAAAAAATTAAGTATTCTCTCAAAGGCTCTGAAACCACATTTTTAAGAACCTGGTCACCATGCTACGTCTTTGATACTCAACATAACCCAACGAGTGGTGTTCCCCTCACTTTCTATTTGAGATGGCATACACAACTATAACAACTGTAGTAGCACAGGATACATTAAGCCCTATAGATGCTCCATTTTATTTGCTTAATTGTTTAATTAATATTGATTTTCTGTAATGTCTCTTTGTTATTTTCTGTTTATTTATTTATTTGTTTTACTTTTTATCTACCTGCCTCGGTATGGAAATATTTCTTTGTTGTTTTTTGTGTACTTTGTTTTATCTTTGGTTTTTGTTTTGTCATTTGCTGTTTCATTATTCTATTCTATTCTGTTTAATTAATTATTCTAATTACTGTTCATGTTATTACTTGAATGTCTCTATATGGTGTGCATTGTTGTGCTAAAAATAAAAAATAAATCATACTTAAAACAATATAAAAACAATTCTAGAATACGGACGTGACAGTATATTTAGTATATTTATTTACTAGGATGTCAAAATAATTTTATTTCATTTTATTTTTTGCACAAACAATAAAGGTAAACAGCATATATCTCAGTAAAAACTCATACTTAATATGATTAGAAGGTGTAATTAGACTCTTTTGATTGATTTTAACACGAGGGGAAGCCTATTTTATCTCTCTGTGCAAGAAATATCTCCTAGTTATGTATACAGTATATGTGAGCAAATATCAAGCAGTAAAGCCCAATAACATCAATTTGCAGAAATACATATTGAGATGGAATGTGAAAAAATAGAGAAAAATAATTCATGTTTGATATATCCATCAGCGAGACTTGACCAAATAAATGAGTAGGAAGGGATTATGACAGATTCATGAACATGATTTTTTTCCCATCTTGTTTCTCCTGCTGGCTTTCTCATTGCTCTACTTCTTCTTGGACATTTCACTGACAGCTTAAGTTATCACAGGGCCATACATCAAACAAGGAAACCCCTTTTCAATAAAACCAAATCAGTTTTCACTCGGTGATAAATTTGCAGAAGTGAAGCTTATTGAAAGGCACTGCTGCATACAGCAATTTTCCTATGGTTAATGCTAAATCAAATAGGCCACAAAAATAAGCAAATCAGAGAGAAAAATGCAAAATCTGATCACTAGTTGTAGATTAAGTTTTGAGAACTTAATGTAGTCAGGCTAAAAGGTCTATCTGTCTAGTTAAAATATAACAAAACCATTCCTTTTGATTTAAATTATGCAGGACCGAATCTTGTTTTACCAAAAGTACAATACAGATATTCAAATTAATCTCATGGAAGACATTACAGTAGAGCCACAAGAATTTTACATTTCTATTTGATGCATGTAGAAATAAAATTAGATATACATTTTCCTGAAAACACAAAGAAATCTTTCTTAAGGAAATGATCAAAAATATATATCCAAAAAGATGCTAACCTAAAATAAGAATGTCATAATAAATGCTTAGAGTACTTATTAATCTAAGCATTAAAACTGACTACTCATGAATCATCTCATAATCTGACAATCAGGACAAAAACAGATTTAATAAAAGAAAGAAAGAAATGATGCACATCATATTCCAATCATCCAATATTTTCTTCTGTTTCTCATTTCCACTTCAATAACAAATTCTCTGATGACAAACGTATATTTAGATAGACTCACTTTCCCTACTCTCCCCTTTTATCATTTTATTTCTTTTGATTCCTTGCTGTCTCAGGCTTTCAGATCTGACAGATATAGCAGAGTTTCTGTTTATTACAGCTGTCAGTCATCACTGTAATTAAGAGCAGCAATGAGGAATTGCCTGCATAGGCAATGATTCACAAGCATACACGTGCGTGCATAATCAGTCATGTGTAATTATAGTGCGGCAAGGAAAATATCTTGCAGTCAGTAACGTGTCTGCATAGTGAGAGTCACAGTATGACAGAATAATGACTGTCATTAGTGTATAAAGACACAGGCTTGTAGTTCTAACAAATTTCGGCTCCTCTACCCGTCATTAGCTCAGTTGTGCAGGTGTGTATGTAAATGTGTGTGTGTCCTTGCATGTGCCCTGTGTTCAACTGTCTATGAAGTTTTGATGTGAGAGTTTGCAAATAACAGGAATATTTTTCTTCAAACATTTTCAACTAATTTATCTCGAAAACGTAAAGATTTTACTGTTTTAAGGATCTAACATGCTTTAAAGATTTGCAATGAATAATCTTAAGGAAGTCTGAGAAAGTACAGCCGCTTGTTTAAGTTGCTTCTAACAGGAGAGTAGAATCCTGACTTGCTAGCAGATTTTTCATTATCAGAGCTGTAATTGTATTTTAATGCTGTGTGAAATTCCCATTGTAAGTCAAAACTTATTTCCTATGATATCCTTCTTAATTGTAGCAGCCATAGCTGGGAAGCGTGTTTTAGGAGTTATATACTCTGAAGGTCAAATTTATGGAACAATTTATACAAATTTATACAACTAATATTAAAATAATTTGCTAGAAATAATTTATATAATCATTAATTTACCACTAATAATTTAACAAAATGAGTTAAAACATTTTTCCTGTAAACTTGAAATAATCCAAATAACCAAACCTTCATCTGTGTGGGCATTTGTAGGGGTGCTCCGTACATTTGTTGGTGTGAGTTTTCCTTTGTTGGACATGAAGGGTAATTGTGGCTTTGGTTGTCTGTTGAAGGCAGGTTGTGAGCCATCTGGTGACAGCAGGTAAGAGATGGATGGAGAGGCTTTGGGGAAAGCTGAGTGGTGGAAATGGGGAGGGATTCATCCCTCCATCAATCACGCGTGAATGAACAACAGGCATGAGGCAATAATAGGGACTGGGGGATGGAGTGAGGGATGAGAAGGGAAAGAGGAATATATCACAGAAGTTTCAGTATGTTCACAGCCATTTTTTTCATGTGAATGTGCAAGAGTGATGAGAGAAACAATTAATACTGTTAGGTAGAAAAAAAAGTGAGTTAACTGCTCAAATAAAAGTATAGTTTTAAATTTCATCATGTTTTAAAGGAAACCACATTTGTGGCTCCCTGGCAAAAATGTTGAGTAATTATTAAATATAAATTCTATATATAGTCTATTATATCGTCTTAACAAATGTTGTTGCAAGGTTGTGCCCATTTGTTTAAGGTTATGCCCATTGACACTGTTTGCAGCATTAACATCCTTGAAAAAACAAAAGATTTCTCAGATTTTTCTGTGGGCTGAAAGATGTGTGTTCTTTCCATCTGCTACTATTCTATGGTTTCAAGGGATGATGAATTATAGAATACAGTATTATAGTGACACTACATGCTGCAAAGATCTCCAGTGGGTTGTAATATTGCTAAATAAGAGTACAAGAGTCTACTTATTGGGGCTGCAATGACTGTTGCTGAATTGAAAGATTGCATTTACCAACAACTCAGTTTAGGATATTGTAATCAGAGAAGGGTATTTAAATGACAGTGTCTTATACAGATTTACAAAACTCCTGTTTTAATGTCAGAATACTGACTGCAATAAACCCCCCACAATTTTTTAAATATCTGTTTTTATTTAATATTGCAAACCACGTCAAAGATTATGCCATAAAATAACAAAGTGACAATTTTCTAGAAAATAACTATTATGTTAACTTAACCAGCTGATCTATTAATGCTATTAGTTAGTTATAACTTCACCAATCAAATCCTATCCACTATGTATAACCTTGTCTGTGATGGATTATTTTGTTTTATTTATAAATTGTGTCACTGGATGTTGCAGAGGTACTGGGTGGATAGATTCAGAAAAGAGTGTATTTTAGACCCTTTCCTGCTCTTGCATGCAAAAGGAAGCACCATTAATCCATCACATTTATGGTGGGGCTCAAAGGGCGCAGCTCTGTTTCCTTTTGTTCATCTGGTTACATACACTGTCTCTCCCAAAGTTACAGTTTTTGTCCTCTTCTCATTACTGACTCCAGTTTAGTTCCTCTTATTAACAATGAGACAATTTACTACACTTATTAACAAAAAGTGTCAATCCTATTAGTAGCAAAATTTAATACTGGTGAGGCAAGTTTCAACTCCCACAGAACCTCCACTCCATCTGTCCTCAACAACACAGAACAACCATTAGATTAAAAGAATAAATAATTCCAAATATTCCAACACTGGAAGAGAATGGGTAAAAAGAAGAAAACACCCTTAATGGAATAAGGCAGGCAGTTATTGGGTTAAGGACTTTGGATTAAGAAACAAAGCAAAGTAAAACATGCCTTAGCACAAGTAGACAAGTTAAAGAAGTTTAAGCTGCAGTAGGGAGTTCTGAGGAAAGCGTGGGCTTAGAATGAAAATTTGAACAAGTACACCTTACAGAACCCTCCCTTTTACACTCTGCTACACTACACACCCCACAGCTCTTTCCCCCACAGTGGAGCTGGCTGAGAACTAAAGAAATTGTTAGTTTTCCTGTAACATTGTCTTGTTTCTTGGCATCGAAAATTTTGAGTTAGAACGACTCGCTGAAGGGGAAAAGGGTGTGAGCAGCACACATACCGAGAATGATTGGTAGTGCTAAAACATTCCTTCTGGTTCTGATTGTTTTTTTCTGACTGGGAGCAATGCATTTCTGCAGATGGCAATAGAACTACAGGGAGTAGCTAACGGAGGTCAATTTTTTCAGAGTACCTGTCTCATATTATACTATGAAAACATAGTGATAGTTTCAACAAATACGTGAAAAAATAATTTTTATAAAAGTTACCTACTGCAGCTTTAAGGAACATGCGAGTAGTGGGACAATGGTGACGTTTGCACTAAAAGTAATCAATGAATTCAGAACGGTGGTTGGACAGCAAAAGGGATCTAAAAACATTCTTGACAGGTTAGCAGATGTAGTCGGGAAAAACACCTCCTAAATAATAATGTTTGAGGATGACATTGTGATCAGTGGTGAAAGTAGGGAGGAGTTGGGAAAGAGCCAAAGGAGATTGAAGTATTCTCTTGAGAGAACTGGAATAAAAATCCATGGAAGCAATACAGCAAACATGGCAGTAGGTGGAATAGTGAAGTTGCAATTTGTAGAGGAATTGAGTTTAGATATCTTGAGTCAACCATCTATAATAGATAGTTCAGAAGAGACATTCAAAGAGGCACAACTGAAGACATAAGAAGTAACCAAAATGGAAAGAATTATAAATTAACTTTAAAGAGAAACTTAAGGTTAAAGCTATTGCTTGCACATTGCCAACATTGGGATAACAAGCTAAGACATTACTTACAAATATGTTAATATTTAGGTAAATGCTACAAATTGCAGTGTAACCTGATACTTTTAATTGTGATTTAATGGCAAAATTGTAGCTAGTACTTTAGCAACTCTTCTTATCATAAATTATAGACTTAAAGGTTGGTTTTGTTGAATGGACTATACTTCAAGGGATAGTCCATACATTTCTAATTTGACCCATTTAAAAAGATTAACCTCCTTCTGACAGAAGCAAATGCCATCGGTTCATCCAAGGGCGCAACTGCATACTTTCTGAGGTGTATGCGAACACATGTCTCCCCCACAGCCCCTCTCCTGGCGCAGGTTTAATATGTCCATACGGCTCTCCCTTATTCATGCACTTATAAAATACAGTAGTTCTATTATGGACTTTCTCCAGCAGAATTTCAACTGGGCCAATTAGAAAACAGATGGAGAAGTTGTGAACGACGACATCTGGCTGCCTACAATTTTATCAATGGTAACGGAGAAAGTGTGAAGCTGTTCAGTCCGTGTGTTAAAAGTGGGGGATGGTTGTTTACAGCACTGGCAATTTCCAGTAAGCTTCATAGCCTCCACAAGGTTTGTCCGTACATCATGGGCAAACGTTAGATATTGGGTAAAGTTTAAAGCTTCAACAAAGTCCACACCTCCAGAGAAACGATACTGAGAAATGTTTCTGAATATCGTTTCTCAATATTGAGAATATCTTACGACGATTCAAATTAAAAAAAAAGAAAGAAAAAACGAGCCTGAGTGCGTTCTTGAAGGAGCGCGTGTGTGGAAGGGCGGGTGAAGCATCGGAGGGCCCCTAATCAGTGCCGTTCCTCTGTTATTGATCATTTCATACATGCACAAATAGCTGTTAAATACAGAAAATGCCGACTAGAAAAAAATTTCCCATTTTGGCGCCCCCTTTAGTAGGCACCCCTATGCGTTGCATATAGTGCATACCCACTTTTTGCGCCACTGGGCTCGTCTGACCACCACCTGCAGGCAAGGCAGGTGAAATGTCTTGCCCAAGGACACAAAAGACGAGGGCGGACGGGGAATCCACCGATTGCAGGGCGAACTCCGACCACCGTCGACACTGTATACTTTAGGAGTACATGTTCAGTCTGTTCAATCTGTTCTGTTCAGAAAGAACGGGCTTCTCAGCATATCTGTATGCGCATGATGTGGAGTCAAGTTACTGTTAGTGTCCTTCAAGGATACAGTCAAACCAATTAAAATAAACTAATGGTAGAATGGGATGCAGCAGAAATCTGTGACAGCAAGGAACCGTGAGATCAAACGAAGTCAGAATTTAAATTGAACAATTAGTTCTTGCAGACTGCCTAGTGAGCACAATAGAGCTAAACTGCTCTAATGATGTGAAATAGCATTTTTTCATAGACAATATTTCACACATGAATAGAATGGATATAGAAAATTACAAGAAATAATGCAGTTTTTACTGCTTTCAGTGATAGCACATAGTTTGCATATTGAACATTAAACATGAATAAACGTTTCCGTACAGAATAAAGTTGTTGCTTTGAACTGTCAATTTGCAGTTGTTCATTATATAAGAAGTCAAAGTCCTATACAGTTGGCCTAAGTTGCAATGTATAGCATTTAGAGTGTCACTGTAAACTTCTACATATCCAGTACATAAAGCACATCGATTAAGTTAGTTCACAATACATTCCTAAAGCCCAGTCTAATAAATAGAATTAAAGAATATGCATCATTCTTCGAAAAAAACTCTAAAGTTCCAGTTAAAATGAAATGTCATTTCCCAAATTAAGTGAGGTGTCAGCAATCAGACATGTTTTGACACCAAGCTTATTTCTAGCTTTATGCTAATGCAGCACCGAGATGTTTGGGTTTTAGTGGTATTTCACTCTTGCTGAACTTTGCATGGCAGGTCTTTGATTGACAGTGTAGTTATGAATAAATATGCATAACATGAATGTGTTGGATATTGGTACTAGTGAGCAGGTGAGGAAGAGAAAGAAATAGTTAGACAAGTGAAAAGCTTCCAGGAAAGAGGCTTCAACTTTTAATTTACATTTCTTTTATTGATCAATTAAAAATGTTGCAACTTTTGAATGGAAATCTGGATGGACCACTACGTACTGTTTTAGGAAATGTTACTATTTCAGAAATACATTTACGACATTCATGAAGGAATATGGACCGATGTAGTCACCTAATCAAAGCTTTGTAATTGAATCTCACATTTGTTTGGTCTCTTGGAAATTGTCTCTCTTAAATATGCAGAGAGGAGAAAGCAAATGCTAAGATGTGAATTCATAAGGATTGGCTTACTAAATGCATGCATACACCTATTCATAACAAACAGGGCTGAATTTACTTAAAACATTTCTTCTTTTTAAACAAAGACATACGTGTACTGAATTACAAATTTATTTGATAACACTGGACGGTACAGCACACATAATACACCAATAGCTTCACAAGCTTTAACGATACAACTGTAATTTGTTCATTCAGCACAATCAAGAGCATAACATCCAATGTAGAATAAAGGATAAAGAATAAATAAGTAATGAAACTGAAAAAAATTGTAAGTTGATTAACTTGATTAAACATGTGAAAAATAAATTGCAACAACCTTCTTTCAAATGGATCAGGAAGTTCAATTAGGAATTCAAAATATAATGTCAAATGAATACTAAAGCATGATATTGCTCAGAGCAAAAAGTATAGAATTAGACTGAAAAGATCTCCCCTTATGGACTGGGTATATTGTCACCAATATCCGATCTAAAAAAAATGTCAATAATATCAGATCAGCGCATCTTAAATATGTTTGTATATTTCCCATTATTTGTAATTTTTTTTCTTTCAAATTTGCTCTGTTTGTCTATGTTATAGAAATTAGTTCTGTTTTATTATCTGGGCTTTCTGTATTAGCAAACTGAATGGACATCTCTCACAACAGTATATTTTAATGCTGTTTTATTGGCTGAAGGAAACAAGGATGTTGGCTTGGCTGCTAATTTCTGCAGCTTTTATTTATTATTGTCTTAATGGACAAAATAAATAAAAAGCAAGCACATTTTCTACGTCTTAGGAGTCATCATAACATTATAATATTACCATTATAATAATACACACATAATATTACCAAATTATTGGAACATATTTGATGAAAGCAACAACATCTTGGTGCCATTATTAAATTATACTTTAAAACAATTTTATTTATAATGTGGAATACTGGCTCCTGGAAACCAGCCCTTTTTTTTTGCATACATAAATTTCAGTAACCAATGATTACAGTGTCACTTCTACTGGTTGATATATTTCGCAACCAAGATGCCCTTTCCTTATGCTTAAATTATTAAATGCACCACTTGGTTTAATAACTTTATTTATGGTTTCATAAACAGCTGAAATTAAAGCACTTTGTGACTGAGAGAGGTTGTGGGGGGCGTGTCTGTACATGCTTACTGCATCAAACTCATCCCCACACTTCATCCAAAGCATTTTAATGAATTGAGTTGGGGTTGATAGTGGCAGTTAGTGTATATGTAGCTGTCACACGGCGTTACTGTTAGCACGGAGGTCAAGCATAGCCAAAATGAGCTCTGACTTCCCCTGAGTTAACACCAGCTCATTAGTCAAGTAGAGCAGTGCAGTCACACCTCAACACACAAGTTAATTTCTTCTGTCTCATCCTCTGTCCTTCTCTCCATGTATGTCTTCCTATTTGTGCACCTTTATTTTATTACACACGCAGATTGGCACTAACATATAAAAGTTATTACTCTTCCAGCACAGTTTAGGAGGAAGAGCAAGAAACAGTGAATGCAGTATTAGTTCAATAAGAAAGGAAGTAAAAAAGGCCTGTAATTATACAGCCATGTGGAAAAAATCAGTTCATTATAGAGAAATGTCCACTGACTGATGGTTATTTGTATTTTTTTTATTGATCTCTGGAAAAGTAGTATATTCAATTTCACTTGAGCAATAACAATGAACCTTGTTATGCTGCTTAAACAAAAATGTTATTTTTCTTTCAAGCAAAGGAACACTACATAAAAGCAATTGTTACCCCTTTAAGCTGAAGTATCTTAAATGAGATGCTGTTTGTAGTCATCAACTACTCTCTAACATCAATCTGAAGAAAGTTGATCCAACTCTTCACTTTCTGCTTTGATACTTTTGAAGGGCTTTCTGTATCTGGGGTTTCCCCCACAGTATCTCCAGTTGAGCCCTTGTGTAAACCCTTTGAATAGACAGTATGACCAGAAAAGTACTATATATATATATATATATATATATATATATATATATATATATATATATATATAACAACATAAAATATTTGGGTATATTTATACATGTTAACTGGTGTTGCATCTATTTCTGAGCTAAATCAAAGCCTTGTCAGTTCAAAATAATAAAAACAATCAATTGAAAAATTCTTTTTTGATCACAAAAGAAAATAAATCCTATTGTAACTCCTAATATTCAAGGTTCTTCACAGAGTTGTTGTAGAGGCTGATGACTGTGGGCATGGAGGTTCTCCTGTAGCAGTCTGTCTTACAGTGGCCCAAAAGAAGCCCCTGACACTACTGCTGTAAAGCAGTCTCATGCAGAGGATGCTCAGTATTGTCCTTAGTTTCCTTGAATTTCTGTAAAATTCTCTCCAGAGGTTCCAGAGTCTCCCCAGAACAGAACCAGCCTTCTTCATCAGATTGTTTACAGTTTTTAAGTGCCTGACTCTGCTGCTACCCCAGTGTATGATGTAAGAAAAGAATAAACTCTCCCTGACAGACTTATAGAATCTTATAGAATCTTACATAAGATACACCAAATCTTGCTGTGAACCTTGAAGCTGTATTTGAGGAACCTTGAAGCTTCTTCAAGTACAGTCTGCTCTGTCTTTTCTTGGCTTCACTGTTGCATCTCCAGTCCAGTCTCTTGTCCAGATGAACACCAAGGCATTTATATTTTTGAGCCACCTCCACCTCTTCACCCAGGATAGAAATGCTGTTTGACCTAAGCCTGTTTCTCTTGAAATCTACCATCTTCTCCTCTGTTTTGTTCTCATTCACAATACAAGATGATTTTTTCACACCAGAACACAAAGCAGTCCACCAATTCTCTGTACTCAGTTTCTTGTCCATCTCTGATACACCTGGCAGCTAAGTACGTCTTCAGATGACAGGACTCTGTCTTGTACTGGAAGCCTGAGGTGTACAAGATTACAGTCACATTTGCTGCTACTGACCACCTGGTCAGAATCCTTCAGTCTCTCAAACTATGGTTTGTTTCTCCAGGCGATTGTTGAGACCTCCACCTGTGTCTTTGGAGTTTTTAGACAAAGCAAATCAGATTGACTTCACAGTGCTGCCTGCTTTGTCCAGATAACAGTGGGCTTGTAGAAGCAGATATATTATGGCATCTTCTATTGCACAGCAATGACCAAACTCCAGGGGTCCTGATATGAGCTTGTTTGCATGCTGAAGTGGGAAAACAGGAGTTTCATGATGTCAGGGCAACAGGTTTGTAGTTGTTGACTTATGGATGAGTCTTATGCTGCATTGTCTCCTAACCTGGTTGAAGACAAACTTGCAACTCAGGTGGAAGATAAAACATCTGAGGGGTGGAAGGAAAGCTGTGGGGCAAAGAAGGGTGGGATGTCTGTTAGGCTGAGTGAAGGAGATGAGGATGACAAAAATGTTTATGAATAAAAGCTATTGAAGAATATATTCAGAACATTTGCTCTGTCCAGACTGTATCTGATCCTCTTTTTGCTTGAAGCCTGTGATCTTCTTCATCCCTGACCAGACTTCTCTGATAATGTTCCTCTGTAGTTTGCTTCTGCTTGCTGTCTCTAAATTAGACTTTAATCTGCTTCTGTAGTTAATGTGCATGCACATATAATTATCTTCTTTTTTTGTGACAGTATGCCTTGTTTTTTCTTTCTATACTTCACCATAGACTAAAACCAATAAGAATGCAAGTTTACATCTTTTTTCAGCATATCTATTACTCTTTGATGAATTAGCTGATAGTCAATGTGAATTTAAGACCAAAATTTTATATTCTAGCAGCATATTCTAGAAATCAGTTTTCATTGTTTTACCCCAATTAAATCCACCAAAAATATTAAATCTTATCTCTGTTTCTTTTTCATTGCTGCTGATCCTCCATCCTCTAAGTTGCCTTCTCTGCTTTCTCACTTTTTCCTTTAATCCCAACAGATGGATAATTATAGTCTGAAAGTTTAATGGCATCAGGTAATTATGAAACTTCAAATGACAGTTCACCACTTACCCCTACCTCCCCTTTCGACCCTTTCATCCATTCTTGTTTTCGCCTTATGTCACTTTCTCTGACAATGTCCTTTTATTTCTTTATTAAATTGTTGAACTTGACACTGTTCAGGAAAACAATACACTCATTTCAGACGAATGGAACCAGAATTACTGGGATTTTTCTTTTTTTTTCAGTTTGGCTGAAGTCTGTTAGGTATAATTAATATTTTTAAAAAAACTTTAGAATTAAGTTCTATAAAATTTGATTTTAAGTATTAGTTACAACATGGTTTTAAATTAAATTGCAGGACCTAAAATATGGAAGTATCATAATAAGTGGTCTAAGTCGGTCTCCGTTTCTGAATCAATTTAGGCCGTGTTAAATTCTGCCAATTCCTTTTATTTTTTTGCCAGTGAGTTCAACCAAATCACTTCTGCTCTGCTGTCATGTTTGTTGTCCATCATTGCATCAAAGTGTTTAAAAATTATACCTTGCAGATAAGTCTAGCAATAAGTATATGATGAAAAAGCTTTGACTTTGCTACATCCCATTGGGTTGTAATAAATCACAGAATTAAATCTAAAACATGAAAACAAATGCCAAGTTCATCCTCATAACTGAAATTCAAAGTTACAAAAAACAATGTGCTTCTTGCATTGCACCTCCAATCTGCTAAAATGAATTGTGTTAACAGTGCAAACTCAGGACTTTCTATATATCTTCATTTTGAATTTCCTGCTTTACAAATTTACTTTTTGAAGTTGACAGACTAATTTGTCCACACAATGACGCAACCGTTTTCACCATCACTGGATAGAAAGAAATTGAGTTTAGCTCTAAGTAAACGTGCTACTGCAGGCTGTTGTGTATCTGCTGGTGAAAAGAAAGTTATTGTCAAAACCCCTATTGAAGAGAACCTAATTAATCTTACAAAGTTTAAAGATAATACTCAAATCTACACTCTTTACCCTCTGACTCATAAGGAAACAAAAGGTAGGTATTCTCCACAACTACCCTGAATCATACTGGTCCTTCTCAGGTAATAATCAGACATAAGGGAGTCATCCAAAAGTTCATCGAAGAAGCCAAAGCTCAGTGCAATGAGTTCCACCATATGTACACGAGATAAGTTCCTCACCACTTCATCCTTATCATCATTAATTTAGACATGACCCAAATGCACTGAGGAGGCAGGCAGGCAGTAGACATCAACACCCCCTTCCATTGCTATGAGATTAAGCTAAACCAACACTGCAGAATAGCCACTTGGTGTTAGAGCTTACACAAAACAGTGAAAGCCTGAATTTATTGTTAAATTGTGCAATGTGTGTAATTTACAGCAATTTTTACACAGGTTTTAGCTGTTTTGTGTAAGCTCTAAAATCATGTGGTCCTGACTGTGGGACACAAAACTGATGCAAAGGCTTAGAACTGCAGGTTGGAGAAAGAAAGAAAGGAAGAAAGAAAGAAAGAAAGAAAGAAAGAAAGAAAGAAAGAAAGAAAGAAAGAAAGAAAGAAACAAAGAAAGAGAGAAAGAGAGACAGAAAGGACAGCTACCATAAATGTCACCTTTCCTTAAGACCTGCTGTCAATTAATCAAACCTGGACATTTTATTTTATTGACCTTTACAGTTTGGACCAATTAAAATGATTAACGTATGATATATATATATATCTACACCTTATAAAGCAGCGCTCTTTGCCATCATTCATCTTATTTTGGCACTTTCCATTAAAGTAGATGTGAAAATTTAACATCTCATTTTAACAACCATCTTAACTTGTCACTCAAGCATGCAGTATCTTATTTTGTATCATGTTTAATTTCAAACAAACATAGTCTTCTTGTCTGGAATAATTAGAGAGGAAAAAAATCCTCCATGAAATTATGCTCATTATGTTTTGTGAGGCACACTACATGTTGTGAACCTCCCCCTGTTTCACAAAGCAGTCAATATTTGTTTGATATCTCTCCACAGGTTCCATTGTGGTTTTATCAGGTTTAGTTAGAAGCATCTGAGTGGCTTAGCTGTCTTTGCGGCAACCCTCCAAACAAGCTTTACTGTTCCTCTTCTGGGACATTCATCTTCCAAATAGTGAGAGGCTTATATGCTACTGGCTGCACATTGTCAAGCAACTTGATGTTTTCAATTGAGCCAGAAGTTTACTTTCATGAGTGTCAGATCAGTTCTGACTTGTAAGGATTTATCTGTGTCTTCACCAAAGTTCAAGAATCAAACAACAAAAGCTTCATGTAAGCCATGAGGACCAAACTGTACACAGTCCCAAAAAAGTACATGAATCCAGATTATTATTATTGCAGAAAAGAATCCACTCTTTTCGCAGATATCATTTTGATGATTGATTGGGATTATTGTCTTATGGAACATCTTGTAAGAGTCCAAGTTTCATCTAGGTAGCTGTTTGAGGTCTAAGATTAGGTTGTAGAAATCACAAGGTAGTCCAACTTGTTCCACTTCCTTCAATACACCAGTACACCACACGTCTTATTCATTCTTTCTCTTGTGTAACTTTGAAACCTTTGTCCTGCAACCAGCAATTTAATTCATGCTTCACGGTGTTAATTCTGGAGCTGAAGCTTCTTTCTTGGTCAACGCTCTCTCAGTCCATAAAGATGCAAAATTTGCTTCAGTGTGGACAGCGTTGTTTATAAATAATATTTAATTTCCTTTCATGTCAGGATCACAGTGTGCATCAAATGCTTGAAAACTTGTCACAATTCGCTGTTCTAATAAGACAATGACCCCAAACACATCAAAGAAGTATTTTGGAAGGGCCTACTGAAAAACATACACACTTCAACAATTTTTCACTGACATCTTCTCTGTCGCAGACTTCAGGTAAACCCTAAAGGACAGTGTCACCAGTCGCTGTTTCATCTGTTAAAAACCATCTAGTTGTGAAATGGTAAGACTATGTGCTTTTACTTTTCAGGGACATTTTAATTTATGTTATTTACAAAAAAAAAACAAAGTCTTGCATATGTGTGCGTTCAAGTAAGCGTAATCTCCTGTGACCCTACTGCTTGTGGCTTACGTAAGTTTACATTGGTTCACCAGCTCAACGTTTACACTTACACGTAAAAATGGCTGCGAACAGACGCTCAGTTATACAACTATACATCTACCTCAGATCTCAAAAGCAGAAGTAGAGCCTCCTACACAGTCATAAAGAATGCAGCCTGTTGATTGTGACTTAGTCAGCAGGTTGTGAAACGGCTCATTTACCAGACACCAAAAAATATGAATGCAGCAATAATCGCTTGTGTTGCGTCGTTGACAGCAATCCCTCACAATGAGCATGCAGGGGGCAATAGTGGAAAGGAAAAACTCCTTCAACAGGAATGAACCTCCTGCAGAACCTAGCGAAACACTGAGTTCCTTTAAATCTAGACTAAAAACCCATCTGTTTAGATTTAACTTTTGAAACATTGTAAATGAAACAATAATTAACATTCTGATGTATAACAACTAAATGTAATGCTTCAATTGTTGACTATGTGTTCTATGAATTAGTATTTTGTGTTTTATGATGTAAAGTGATTTGAACTGCCTTGTTGCTGAAATGTTCTATACAAATAAACTCGATTGATTGATTGATTGATTGATTGATTGATTGATTGATTGATTGATGAATTGACTGATTGAAGAGGCCATCTGCCACAATCGACTGGGGAGGTTTGAGAAGACAGAGCAGATACACAGAAAAGAAGCAGATGAACTGATGTAGGATTATTTTCAATGTTCATAAACATAAAGTTAGTAGGAGCAGGAGAACAATTAGTTAATGGCAGCATAATCTCAGTCAATGTCCTCTTCCAGGACTGCATCACAGCCAACTGGAGACCAGACCAGATGTAGCTTCTAAAGAGAGAAAAATATAAGAGAAAACAAAAGTTAACAGTTGAAATAACAGTAATTGAAGAGTAGTAGAAGGCAGAAAAAGAAAGTGAAAAAAAAGTGGTCATAATAGGTGGCACCCACCACCCTGGTTTGCCAACACAGAGGAACTTCCCCTGATGTCCACACAATATTGTAGAGTCGTGTCAACCAACACAGCCTCACAACATCCACAGCTGTAAGGAACTCTGGACAAATCTTATCCACCCAGTCTTGCCACCAAGGAGCTTTTTAACCACCTTGGTGACCTCGACACCAGAGATTGGAGACCCTGACCAAAGGTCCCCACGCTCTGCTTCCCCTGTGGAAATCGCGTTGGTGGGATTGAGAAGATCTTTGAAGTATTCTGCCCACTGACCCACGACTTCCCCCATAAACAATGTATGTGGTGCACTGCTTCCCCCACTTTAAAAAAAAAAAAATTCTAACAAACTGAATATCATGGATGATTTTCAAATTGGAAGCAAATGTAATATTTAAAGAAGGCTTTCTATGAAGTGTTACTTTCTTTGTTATTACATTGGGATTTTTAGCCTCAGTATTCTGCCATTGTTCCAGCTACTCTGTTTGAACTGTTTGAGAAGTAGGTGTAAAACTGTATTGTCTAGTGCTGCTGAAAATTATGTTTTCTCACCCTTTCTTGTTAAAGCGTTGCTAAGGCAACATTGGTGGAGTGAGGCACAAGTGTCCTGCAGTTTGTGCTGTTGGTTCTTATTGAACATTGACACTCATAATATGAAGAGAAGCAAGGCAGCTGTCAATAATTTTATAACAAACACTGCCTTATATACTTCAGAGAGAATAGTGCATATTTCAGAACTTAGACAATACACGCCTCTGGAGCAAGCGTTCACAAATTTTCATGTTATAAAGATACCCCTGCAAGGCAATGTCTTTGAGATATGTGAATGTCAAAATTGAGAGCCAGAAAATTTAAGTAGAGGTTTTTCTTGACTGTTTGAACGTTATTTTACAAAATTAAGATCCCAATATGTGGATCTTTATGCATTTAATAAAATAATTATTGACAAAAAGAAAAAAAGTTTAAGAATTTCATCTTTGTCTTGAGTGTTTGAGTGGGTGCACTTGCTTAGAAATATGGGCATGTCTTTGTATGTGTGTGTGTGAGCTGTGTTTTTGCGTGTGACAAAGATAGATGGAGTTTCTGGTATAAAAACTTAAGTTAAATGTCACACCTGTCTGTCACAACACACCTGCTCAGACAGGCTGACATTTACACACCTCAACAGACCAAAACACACACGTGTATCACGACCAATGTAAGCGCATACACAGAAGACTACATGTGAAAATACAATAGCACATGAGAATAACAGGGCCACATTAGCAAGGGATTAGAGTCTATTCAAGTGAGTGACTATGACTTTGTTTTTCCACATAGAACAATCATGTCTGCTGTCTGTCATGTGTAGTTACATGCATTTTATCTTTTTTTATATTAGATAGTGCAATATAAAGTAAATTGAATACTATTTTTATTAGAGATGTATTGAATGAATTTCTTATTGTCATAACATAATCTTCTGCCTTCATCCTCATTTGGCAAATGGAAAAAAGTAATGCCAACATACTAAGAAAAAACTTTTTTTCCCCCCCAAGACATCTGTATCTGACACTCACTTTTCCAGTCTTGTGTCAGCTATGCTGTGCAAAGGAGTAAAAAAATGCTGTACATGTTTGAGCTGCTATGATGTACTGACCTGTCTACAGCTTACCTTGACTTCCTTTCGTTAACCACTCAAATAAGCTGAAGACTTCCCTACAGCCCTGTACATGATGGCTGCTGAAATAAGTGAATAAATTGACAGATGTTTGAGAAGAACAAGCAGAACCGATATGGTCCAAAGAAATGGAGAAATCGTAGAATCTTAAGATTTACTTGATACTTTCAATAACATCACAAATTAGTCTCTTACTTTTGTTACATTCTGTCTGTTTTTTTTATGCATCCCGGAACATTTACTGTAGCATTTATAGTTATATTCTAGACTCCATCTGGGGATGTAACACCAAAATTGAAACCTGATATTTACACTCAGGCATTTTGGTGCCCCAGGTGAAAATTTGGTTTGACAGCCCACTCTGTCCTCAAAATAACAGAAGTGCAAAGGACAGCTTTTAATAATAGCAACTATTTTCAAAAGGGCAAATATTTGGGAAAACAGCATTCAAATAAAAATCTAAATCTTTTTGCAACCTATGAATCACACTTTGTTTAGAGGCTTGCAAAAGTAGAAAGGCACAGTAAAGTAAAACTTCCAGACCCTCCCTTTGTGTCTGTTTCTCAGTGTGTATAGTTTAAATTAGCTTTATTTCTTGCTGTACAGTACAAGCAGAACATCTGCAGCAGGTGTTTTTGTGTTCATAACAAATTTTGTTAAAATATGAGTCATAAAAGTCACATTTATTTGAATTGCACATTTCAGTTACAAGGCAATTAAAAGTGATTTGCATAATGAACATAATATAATACCAATTATGGAACAAAAACAATGCATTTTATAAAATGCCATTAAAATTATCAAGAATGAATGCAGCACAGGGATAAAGCACGACAAATGTATGGCGGCCTTAGATCTGGACTTAGTCCCTGTCCAACAACGTTTACTGCACCTCTTTCCCCCTCTCTCATAACCCACCTTCCTGTCCAACAACAGCTAAATAAAGGCCAACAGACCCAACAAAAACTAAGTAAAAGAAATATTCATAACATCAAATACATTGATCAATGTTCCAGTTATTAAATAGGTGAGGCTTTAGCCTTGATTTAAAGAAACTAATTGTTTTGGAGGTATTGCAGTTCTATGGTAATTTGTTCCAGATTTGTTCTGCATGAAAACAGATTACTGCTTCTTCATGTTTGGTTCTTGTTCTGGGGATGCAGAGTAGACTTGAAACAGACAATTTACTTGTTCTGGAAGGTTGATACTATCACAATGAATAATTAGTGTATTTTGGTGTTAAGTCAAGAGAATCTAAAATACAAATAATGGGCTTGATATGGAGTACAAAGTATTTCTAAACTATTAAAATCAATTATTATTTCTTTACCTACACTGTAGCCTGCCCTTAGGGTATTCCGAGAGCAAAGACTGTACATCCATTCAGCTGCCAACTCATTAAAAAAAACAACTGTAACACTTCAGTAGCAAAAGCCGAATGACTTCATACATAAAACCAGACGGGACAATGCATTGTAGACCGCTGACTTATCAATTAGGACAAACTGCTCAACTACACAAATCCTAATTCTGCTTTTTGCTCAATTTGTTTTCATCTCTTACTTCAGTTATTCACATTTCTTCTTGATACAATTACCTTAGGTATTTGTTTAAGGTTACGTAATGAAAGTACTGTGCTAGGGTCAGGAAAGTGTCATGGTTAGTCATTAAAAAGCACAATAAAATACGCCGTAGTGAGAAAAGCTTTGCCAGCAATGTTCACATTACCATGGCAATGTGTCTCAAAACTGTTACATAACCACTAACCCTTTGCACTACCACAATGCACATTGTCTAAAATAGTCAAGACAAGAGGTTGAACTCCAAAAGCAGACACAGAGGTGGGAAGATTATTTTTAGATAATTAATTAGCAGAGAGTTAGCTTATTGCGGATAAGTGAATACCACTTAATAATTTTGCTTTACTTGCCTTAACTAATAAATCAAATGTTTTCCTACAGAAGATGACTTGACCAGCGTAATGATTTTCCGAATCTCTCCCTGAAGCGAAAGGCAGAAGTGAGCTCTGCGGTTAAAACAGCTGGAAGGAAATTAGTCTGAAGGACTGGCGTCATATGTACACAGTTAGAGGTATTCACTGAAATTAGTAAATGATAAATTGCAACTTTACCTCGTCTTACAGTCCAACTCATCTGTGGAACAAACCATACAATTTTAAAAGAGTCCATTCCTTACAATATTGTGTATTTTGTTGTTCAAAGCAGTAGTAGCACACAAAGTATACAAATCCTTTATTAACAAGCATTATAAGATGAATAGACAGTGCCAGCTGTGCTGTTCATTAGATGGTTAGAGTTGGGCAGCTGCTGCAGCCTGTTGGCAGCCTCTTGCAGCTCTCAGGTGTATGTCTGGCTGAAACAGCTGGGCCACTGGCACCACAGTGAAGTCAGCAGTGGCTAGTGGCCGGAGTTGACTTCAGAGGCTTTATTTGGCAGTAAGCTGCTGAACTGATGTTAAGGGAGGTTCCTTTTATGGACAGAAATGTGGTTTTATGATGCAATAACTGGGCTAAAATTATCATTTGTTCTACAGGCAAACAACATTAAAATCAGATCAAGAAGTCAAGATTTTACTAACTCAAATATTTAGTTATAAGAAATTGACTAATTTCTTCATGTTTCTATCTAAATTAAACAGTGATACTTTATGATATATCCATTGTTTATTGTCCTTGTAGGGTTGTTTTATATATATATTTATATATATAAATATATATGACATTCATATGACATTGAATAAGAGGGAGGAAGAGGGGGTACACCGTGGTCAGTTTGCCAGTCTTTCACAGGGCAACCAAAGCCATACAGGACAAACAACCATGCACACACACTTGTATCTGAGGGCAATTTAGAATAACCAATTGACCTAGCAGTCATTTCTTTTCACTGTACAAGAAAGGCAGAGTACCAGAGGAAACGGCTCACACTTCCCTGCACAGGCAAACAGTGTTACTCGAGTGCAAATCCACCTTGTTCCATCAAATACTGCATACAGACCACTGGAGGTTTCTGATATGTGTTATGTGGCTCTCTGCCCAGTGCAAGGTGTCAAACTCCAGTCCTAGAAGGCCAGTGTTGTGCAAATTTTAAATTCACCTGAATTTAATATTTAAGCTATGAGCAGGACTCTGAAGAACTTGACTGTACGCTGAATGCTGAAGAGCAACAAACCATTTAAATCAGGAGTTCAGCGCCGGCCCTCAAGGACTGGAGAGTCACACTCACAGTCTAAAATGTGGTTTTAAGCACTCAAAAAACAAATAGAAAATGTCCCCCCATACCAGGAATTTTGAAGAAGCTGAATGTCTACAACTTAAGTGGGGTTACTGTCATTATGTCATGACAGTATGATATGAAACAAATAATCTGAAAAAAGGCTGTGCTCCTCCTCCTCCCAGTGCTACTATTGCCTTTGAAGAAATGGTCTGCCATTGTGCCAATGGCAGAGAAACAACTTGCTTCTACAGTACATACAAGTTACCGAATCTCTTCAGTCTCAATTCATTTTGAGTTGTTTGTTTGTGTTGGTCTGTGTTGTGTTTTTTTTAATTTAGACCTGTTTAGTTTTTTCTGTATGTGTTGTGAGTACATAATACTACATTTTGAGGTTGATTATATTTTTTTATTCTCTACATCTGGCCTTTGCTCTGCTCCTTTTGAGTCTTACTTCCACACTTCTGCTAAGCCCACATCTAGGTTGACTTGTACAAAGCATATCACCCACAATTCATTGCGACGTCTTTAAAGGTAGAAATATATGGCACTTTTTTTGTCTTTATTGAAAGAGAACAACAACAAAATAAATAGTATGACAAGGCACACATCCATGACAAAAAAGTTTGTCATAAACTGAGCAGGTGCTAGGTTCAGTGACCACATTGGAACACCAGAGGTCTAAATTTCAGGTTATGTTTTTTTTTTTTTAAATCTGGGCTCATTAAAGATTTCTTAAAGCAGGTGGGAATCGTGCAGTGTTTTAGAGAGAATTTGAAAATCTCTGTAATAAAAGGCTCTAATTAATCTACTCTGACTTAGAGAACACTTGCACTAATACCATCTGGAGCAGCTGCTGTCCTGGTAGTTACAGTTTTTAATACCCTTGTCTTTATCAACTCCAACACAGGGAACATCCCTTCCCCTCCTGACATATATGGTGCAAAAAGATGTTAAGTTTGTCAACCATGGAGTCATCAATCCCAGAAAGAATATGTGTTGCTTTATAGTCTGGGATGGTACATCACACCCATGTCACAGTCCCCTGGAATTAGAACTGGTTCTCTAATCTCTGGCTGTAGCTGTGAAGGATGCGATTTGCATCCTTCACAGTTATGCTGCAGGAGGCAGCCTTTATTTCATCCATGTTTCTAGAGATAAGAAAAAACGTTACATGAAGCATTGCGGGGCATCGCAGGCAAATTTATCCACCCTGGGTTTCTTGTAGGAAAAAGTCATGAATCTCCCACTCAATGTGTTATCATCCACTACCTTTGTAATAAATCCCACAACTGCTTCTGTAAACCCCTCAAAGCCTCCACCCCATGCTGCCACTGAACATATCCCAGTTAGCTATGAAAAACTTTTTCATAAGCCATCAGGACATAAGCAACTAAACCGATTTATGCCATTTTTTGGCTTTCTTTATTTTTTTGCACCGCCTTTAATTCTTGTGATTAATACTCATTACCTGTCCCATTCTACTTTAGGGCACAATTTGATTTATGGACTAAGCTGCTTTGATTTCATTGTATGTGTGGAATATGTGTGTTTTCCATTATTCAGTGGAGATTTCATGTTTACATCGCAATTAGAAATATATTTACAGAAAAAAAATCAACCCTGCCTCTCGTCCGAAACGCTCACTGGAGATAGGCACCAGCACTCCCCGACCCCACTAGGGACAAGGGTGTACAGAAAATAAATGAATGAATGAATGGATGGATGGAAAAAAAATCATATGTTGAAATTAGTTTCTGCTCCCTTTCTGTATGTCATGTGCTTCTATCCAACTGTCCATCTATCCACCATGTGTCGTTGCTTTTTCCTTCTCACTGGTTGGGGGGGAATGGTGCATCTTCTCCCAACTGAGAGGTTGAGTACATGTTGGATGGGTCAAATGTGCTTTCATTTTGACTTTTTGTCCCAGTCTGTAATTTTCTGATGTTGAGCATGAGTGTTTGTTTGATTAAGAGGAAGAGTGGCATACTGACTGTCCTACAGCCCATTCACATTCAACATTGCTTAGGATCAAATATTCCATCTGCTCTCCACATCCTGCCTATCTGTAACAGGTATGGTATATGTAAAAGCTCAAAAAATACATAATTTAATTCATAACATAATTTCCTGCAACACACCATAAAATATTATGCTCTCGTAGCTGAAAGCAACAATATTGAAACATACGTAAACAAACATGTCAGTCATCCAGCCCTCTTGATGCAGAATGACAGCTGCAGATTGAGCTACAGCAAGCCACACGGCCAGATTCCAGGCATAAGGTCACATAAAAAGATGCACACATATAAACACACACACACACAACCAATATCTAGTCCAGCAGAGCTCCAGCAGTGACTCAGATGCAACTAGCCTATCTCTAGGCTCTAGGGATTAAGAGCCCAAACGCCACAGAGACGGGAGATATGAGCTCCAGGAGTTCTGCTGATCAACAACGTCAAGCCAGTGCTCAAGATATCAGTCTGTGCTCAGTGAGGACAAAAAAGATAGGCTGTTCTATTAGCCAAGTAGTGAGAGAGTGCAGAATAGGGGAAATGGAAATGACGGGCAGCATGTTCTTTTTTAATTCCTTGTGAATTGATTTATAACTAGAGCAGAACTTATAATTTGGTGACTAATTCAAATGATAGAGGTTAATTTCTGATGTTTTATCCAATATTTAAATATCCAGATTATTATGAACAAATCACTGAATAACTAGCTTGGTAAAAACCAGCCCCCTGTTCTAAGATTTGCTTTGTACAGAGGGTCAGGACCTTCGGCTATTGAGAAATGATTGCTTGCTGGAGGTGTGGACTCTGTTTAAGTCTTAAACGATTGGATCTGATTTTATACAATTGCTAATGTTTTTGCGATGATACCTGTAATGTGCCAGCTCTATTGTGAAGGAGGCTAGGCCAAGAAGCTTTGTGCATGTCTTAAATATTCCTCTTGCTGCGACTTTGATAGCTCAATTATTGGAAGTGAGTCCAACATGGACTGAATGGTTCTACCATTACCAGATTACAATCATAGGCAGTCTTCAATTCTTAAACAGTTCACAGCTCCTCTTTCTGTTTTCTTTGATTAATCAGGATGAAATGTATCCAGAGAAATCAAGCTCAATAGAACAAACCTCAGAAGTGTCCATAAAGGGAGTAGAGAAGCAGAATTGAATAAGAAGTCAAGGGCCAAGCTAGCTAACAACAGGTCTTCCTAAAAATGCAGTGTTTACAGTGTACAGTAATGTACACTTCTATGCAATCTCATAATTTGAAGTCCCTTGTAAGACTTCATAACTCTAGAAGATTTTCACATTTTTACCATGACACAAGCACAAACTTCAATGCATCTTATTTGGGATTTTATTGAATAGGTCTACACAAAGCGACTTACTTCTGTTAGTTATGTTGTGCAAGAGGATGTAGAGTGGTTTTGTGTGCTGGTAACCTGATTTACAGGGTGGGCTGACAGACTTTTGAGCCGGTACTTATTTTCTATCTCAACCAACCGCCCCTTTTCATTCCTGTTCAGTGTTAAATGGATCAGCTCAGGTAACCCTTCATTGTCGTTTTTGTCCTTTATATTTGCAGATTTTTAATAATCTGCAAATATTATTGTGGCTAAAATGTTGTAGGTACAGTTGCATTAGGAATACTGTTCCTCTTTAGACTCGTCTTCTGTTACTGATTGTTGAATAGAGGCAGATTTTATCTTTCATGTCGTCTACTGTTTAAAATTACAACTACAGTGTTTTGGCTGCACTTCAAATTAAGGTACTATATAATGTCAAGAATACCTCTGTGATTCAAAAATATTCTACATTACTGAATCTAACTGTATTCTTCCTCTCTGAATCGAAACTATTTAAAAGCACATTTCAATCTAATTATAGCTGTGAGTCTTTTGCAGTATTAATCTACCACCTTTGCACAAGAGACTCAAATTTCTGCTCGTGTTTTGTTTTGCAAAGCTGATCAAACTCTGTTTGATGCACGAATGGAGTCTGTGAACGTAAAATTTTAAGTTTCACCACAAATTCTCAGATGAGTTTGTGTCTGGGTTTTACTAAGTCATTCAAACATATGAATATGAATTGATCTTGGCAATTTCCTTGCAAACTAATTCATTTGAAAAGCACAGATACATTTACAAACTGCAATATTGAAATGAAATTGATGGCACAAATGTCTTGCAACAATCACCTTACTCCACAAACGCCATTAGTGCTAGAGGCTCCATAAATACCTTGCAAAAAGTTGCTTTTTTTGTTTAAGATAAACATAATATATACATGATGAATGCTCTGCAAAGGTCAAGAGTATTTTACTCATCTGTCATTTTTATTATTGAAATTATCTCAATTTTATTGGTGGTGTCCAAATGTAAGCATATGAAATAATGTTAAGTGAAAAAGGTTTAATTTGTAAAACATATTCATGTGTCAGTGGGCTAAATTAAAGATAAACAATCAGGATGTGGTAGAGGAATGTGGTCCCTGATGGGAACCACTGTGGTTTTCCCATCTGCTGTGAATATCTTAACCTTGCAAGTCCTAAAGTATACTATAATTTTTTATCATGGATGTATAGGTAAAAAAGCAAAATAGACAGCACAGAGTGAAAAAATAGAGTGAATTAAAACCTCAATATTCATAAGCAACCATATGGACACACATATATGCAGCTGCCCTTACCTCATGAAGAGGTTAAGTAGCATTAGAACAGACATACTCATTAGATTATGAGTGATGCGTGGCAGTAACTGCAGTAGTTTAACTTTATGGTGCTGTGTGTCATCATGATCTCTGCCACTATTACAGCAGCATCTGTAGCAGTGTTTGTCATTAGAGGTATCACCATTTTCATAAATGTAATCGGGTGACATTTTCCCATGTAAAAACATTCTAGGAGTGAACTTATTGCTAGTAAACAGCAATTTATTTTCATTAAATAGTAAACATTAATACGGGATACTTAATCTTACTTAAATTTTAGATTTTGGATATGGAATATTTGATTTTCAAAAACATACTTAAACCAAACACTGAAAAGTCAGCAGTTAGCACCAGTAAGCACGTCCATAACTAGGCTAGCAAATATCATTCAGCAAAAACTCAGATTGATTTATACCAGTATTTTTGCTACAAAGAATGTGCTTTAGTTTCAAATTTAATTACATGCAGTAACCATTCTCTTAAAAAAAATAACCCCCTTCCAAGAAACATTTCCTGTGGCCATGTCTACCATTTTCACTCTGCTTCTCCTACAATTTGCAAACTGCGCTTTGGTTGCTATAAGAATTAGGCAACATGATGTGACGATTTTCCCAAATACATGAAAAGCCACTAAGTTTCACCAAGAGTGTTATCCCCATTTAAAGATGTAATATTTCAGGGGGGGAGCAGAAGGCCTCTGCATAGCTGATCCTCTCCCTGCAGAAAAATGGTAATGTTTTCATGAGTCTGATGAATATTTTAACTTTTGAGGCAATTACATGGGTCTAAATGAGTGGAAACGTACTTCAGCTGAAATAAAATATGCAAGAGCTGTGAAAGACATGATGAGTACCAAACAAGCGGCCTGAGCCTGATGTAAATACATCTGATACGCATTATGTTCATTTTTCCTGTGTTGTGTGTCTCTGTTGCCTTGAACACCAATAAATGCTTTTTTAAAAAAAAGATTTTATTGGCTCTAGTGGTCTTTATTTGATAGTGAATTGACAGGAAAGTAGGTAATGAGAGAAGGGGGAAGACATGCGGTAAAGGTCCCCAGGTGGGGAATCAAACCTGCGACGGCCGCGTCGAGGACTAAGCCCTTCATATTGTGCTTAACCCCTGCTCTACCACAGCACCCCTCAATAAATGCTTTTTAAGTATAGTCTAAGAATAGTGTTTTACATTTTTGTTTAAAAAGGGAAACACTAACTCTTGTATGGTTCATTGGTCTTGGCACATTGTCTATAAAGATAATTTCAAAACACATTTTCAACAGTAGTGTTACAGGATTCTATGTGCCATCAACAGCATGCTTAGAGGACCCGTTGTTAATGTGTGTATGTATGTTTTAGTGCGTTTGTGCTTTTGTGAAAGTGTAAATCTGAACTTTCTATTTCTGCTCCTGTCCCATTTTCATCCAGAGATCCAAAATTAGTGCAAAAATATTAACACCCACATCACCTGCTCTCATATTTTACCTTCTGTCTCACAGGAACCAGTACTTATTTTCTCATTTTCCCTCTCAGCTGGAAATATGGAGTGGGATACAATAAATATAGATTTGCCAGTGTGGTTCCTTATCACAAGAGAGAAAAAGAAGAGAAAAAGCTTTTGAAAATAATGCTGAGGAAGAAATTTGTGAATGAAAATGTAGAATTAAAGAATAGAATAAGTTGAGGATCAGCTTGTTTAAAACAAAGATAAACCAATAGAATTGGCCAAGTGTAGTTTGTATGGAAATGTTAAACGGGACCTCAAACAAATTACAATTTGTCTAGGACTATACAAAACATATTAATTACTTTTTTTGCACAAAATCATCCTCAGATAATGAAATGACATCAGACATTGTTTCCTGGACACAATGAAATCAGTCATTCCCATTCATGTGCACATTCACACACTGAAGGTGACAAGCTACATCACTGCAACCTCAACTGCCCTGGGGGACTCTGACAGAATGGTAAATGGACTGAACTGATATAACATTTTTCCAATCATTTTGACCACTGGAGTCACATTCATCCATTGGTGCACACATTCATGTACCGATACGCAGATCGGTAGGCAACTTGGAGTTAGGTGTGAGAGTTCTTCTAGCAGAAGCTAGTATTGACATTGAAAGATACTCGTGTGAAAAAGATCGATACTCAAGCTTTTTTTCCTGAGCGGGAAAGCACTGACTGCTGAGCAAGCGGATTCATCGAAGTCTAATAAGTCTAAGAGTAGCACTGCGCTGTCACACAGCACGGAGCACCACACCCTCTCTCTCTCTTTTATTGTTGCACCGTCACTTGTCTCAGCAGCCAAGGAAACATTGGCTGAAAAAAATGTTTCCTTTTCAAAACTCATACCCCTGGTGGCACTGCTTCAAAAACCCTATCTGCGTCTGAGCGAGAAGGCAGTAAGCTAGCTGCAGAGCTGTTGGCTCAATGTCACCGCTATACAAACATTTTATAGTCTTGCCGTCAGCACTTACTTAGACGTCAGGTTCCAAAACATGGGGTTCTGTGACTCAATGAATGATGAGCCTGTAAAGGCTTGACTTGTATCAGAGATGCAGTCAATTAGTCAGACCTCAGCACCTCCTTCATCTGCCACCAGCTCCTATAACTTCTACATCTGTAGCAAAAGGTGGGATTTGGGCAGAATTTGACTTGGAAATCCCTTTGTCTCAGCACCATCGGAGAGATGGCACTGATGCTCTCTGATGGACAGACGAAAGGCCTATTCCAAGGGAGCAGGATCCACTAATTTGATGGAGAAACAATCTACCAACATTCCCCTGTCTGAGCAAACTTGCAAAGAGGCATCTAGGGTTTGTTGCAACCTCAGTGTCGACTGAGAGCTTTTTTTCAAAGACAGGACAGCAACTGAGTATCAGGTGATGTGCACTGAAATCCAAAAATGTGAACATGGTACTGTTCTTAAATAAAAACCTCTAATCCTTGGTTCTCAACAGGGGCAGAGGGGCCACCATGTAGCTGTGGGCCCTTAATGTATTATTTCTTTATCTATACTATTTTATTTAATTTTCACATATTGTTTTTATTTTGTTTAGAGCCAGAAGTGCACTGAAAGGAAGAAATTCCTCATTCTTTGTATTATTTTCTTGTATTGTCCAATTTGAAAAAAGAGCATGTTTGAAAATGCTTACAATATTTGTTGTGGTGTGTTAATTTTTCTTTAATGTGGTTTGTCAACTCTACAATCTCAGAAGATTGTTTTACTTTGCTTTAAGTTATATTTTTTTACAGTCTTTATTTAAGAAAAAACACAATTAACTGCACTGAAGGTAATTCCTAAAGAATAAATTGTAAATAAAGTCATAAACAATTATGTAAAAAGTGTGTTGACATTTATTAGTACTCATATTGGTACTCTGTATCAACAAGTATTTAAACATAAGTACCTGTACTCGTACGCAACCATAACAAAAAAAAAATTATATCAGTACTATCTTAATCATTACTATCCTGGCAGCCATGAATGAAATGGGGTCTGAAATAAAATAGAAAGTTTATAAAAAAGCAAATGTGTTGTCTCACACAAAAACAAAAATACTAACAAATTGCAATCTCATATTTATTAGTTAAAAATCCAACACAATTCTAAATACAGAATATGATGTACACAAACACATTCTGTAAAAACTACAGCATTTCACTGTTGCAGTATCTGTGACCCACGAGATTCTTAGCTAAATCTCCTGTCAGTCATTTCTCCACCAAACAAAAAGAAACCTCTTCAAAGTATTGAGTAAGCAGCTTCTTTTGTGCTGACCACAGTGCCCCTGCAGTGAGGCCAATCAGACTGGGAAGAAATACTGGATGTCATGGACCCACACAAACATGGCTGTCTGCATGTACACATCTCTCTTGGTGAGTCTGTGTGTGTGATTTTTTTGTATGTGTGTGTATAAATGTGTACTTGTTAGTGCTGCATACAATCAGCGTGGCTGGTAAGTCTTCTGGATGGACTGAAAAAGTCTGTCTCCAACCTTGGCAGCATGTAGACAGTGAGAGAAAAATAGGAAGATAAAGTGAATGAATGTTAACTGACTTTACATTCTCTAACCCAATTAAATTCTTAAACCTTAAATTCCAGATTAAACCGTATCCAGTGAGTCCATGTAAAAGTTTGTGCTAATTAAGCATCAAGGGAAGCAAAAGCAAAACAACCAAACACGCTCCAGTTCCAGTTTTGGAGGGGGGATTATTTTAATTTCTTTTTTAATTTTCTACACAGCTAAATTAGTTTTGCCTCTGTAAAAATACTTTTTTTTTTCCACTGAACATCAATAAGCATATGTCTTCGATTTAAGAGCAATTATAAAGAGCTTTCTTCATAGGAATCAGTTTAGGTCAAGTAAAAGATTAAGAAGAATCATCCAGTAATGGTTTGAGTATCAAGCTTCAAGTCATCATCAGGCAGTTCTTTATTTCTATTCAGGCTGATAAGAAGATTACAGTCAGGTGTGTTTGCAGAGCTCTGCTAACGCCGGGGGGAAGACCTGCAAGTTAGGAAAAAGTAAACAGGCACATTCTGCACAATCGCACAGAAAAAACTCTGACACACTAATTTTTACGTCTTATTTCCATTTTTTGTATCAAAACATAGTGAATCTGCATGAATTAGTTATAAAGTTAATTGAGTCACATCAAATCTGTGTTTACTGTTTATGTATCTTTAGTGTATTGTATTACTGACAGTCTGCAGACAGAAAGTTGACATAT